>NC_089799.1:16985874-16995874 GCF_040412425.1 Macrobrachium rosenbergii
TCGCCAAATGGTGCCGCCCATATATCTCCCGAATTTCATATTCGTATGTAAAGAGGGAGACAAGAAAGCTTTCTTGACCGCTGTTGACACCGAAAGGGTGGTTTCTGTTATTCTCGGTAGTTTCTACCAAAATCATTTCGAATTCAGGTGTTTTCCACGTATTCATGTGTGTTCTTAAGCGATTTTAGCGAGACCTTTTTTTTAAATGTATTTCAGACACTAATCATCTTCAATAACAATGAATGCCATACTAGTCATAGTGGTGAGAGAAATGCTATATAGTTGAGAATCGATATCACAATTTCCCTTCCATTACTTTGACTTTTGTAAATAATTCCGTCATCTTTATATACAGGCAGCATTTGTTTTTGCCTGACCCTTTTTATAGATATAGATTCTAAGCCCTGTATTTTTAGCGTACAAATTCATTTCTTCTTGTTTCCAGTCTAACAAAATCAATTTCTTCCATGATATTGCCACATATTTCACCAAACTGATCATTAGCCATGTTATTTATAGTCGAAATTCTTAAACATTTTCTCTCCAAATATCTCTCACCCCCTCCCGGCACCATTACCCATTCCGGGTACATTTAATTATTGATTAATCTTAACAGGCCAACGAGTTACCTTTGTTTATCCTTCCTTATAGTCCCAAATTGATAGTATTTTATTTTTGCTATGTCCAAATAATTTACCTCATTTTAATGGACTTCTGTACTTATCAGCCACATTACTACTGTTACTTTCTGCTTGGCTACCATTTTAAAAGTCATAAATTTCTAAATCAACTTCTCAAACTGAATGGCAAGTGTCATTTAAAGATTTGTTTACGCTGGGGGCTATGTGTCATTGCTTTGAGCTGTGAGATATACATAGAAACTGTTCAAGAGCAAGCCAAAATATTATATGGTTTGTCACTCGGCGGACTTCGTTACTTATCGGAAAACCAGCCCCGTAGTGTTTGTTAAGTTGAGGTGCTGCTACATATAATTACTGAACTCATTGTGTTTAGTTTACCGTTAGTCCTTTATTGACAGTACGTCGAAAACATCATTCAAATTTTCCTAACTATATTTATATTTCTTTTCCATTAGTCCCACCCACAAGAATTTATCGAACAGCTGATGGTACGGTCAAAGTTTCTTTTTTATAAAGTCCTTTTAATCTCTAATAACAAGGATTGTAATAACGGTTAAAATTAAGTCTGTATCTTCTTCAAAAGATTCTTCATTGCTTTAAGAAGAAGATACTTAACTCCTTAACAAAAAAAAAAAAAGACTTCTAATTTATATCTCATTAAGTTTGCGGTTTCTGCAACAGACTGTTTCATCATTTCTTTAATAAGAATATCGTTAATTCTGGTGAAGAATTTGTGTCAATATTCCATCCAAAATGTTTTTTAAAGTCTTCTGCAATATGATTAATTTCAGTAAAACAAAACGAAGAAACATATTTCTTCTCCGTATAAACTGCACTACTTGGTGTAACATGAACGTAGGTATTTCTTGTAACGAGAACGCACTTTCAGCAACATGAAACTTCTTAATCCTTTAAAAAAAAGAGAAAATACAGCCGGGTACAGCAGTCCATTTGAATCATTAAGTAAGAATAATGGGAGGCAGGGAAGTCATGGCTGAGCCTCTTAAATTTCCTTCCGGGCCGAGTTATGTCTCCAAAAGTTGGAGTTATTTCAGTATTAAGAAGACAGATCACGAAGCGTTCATGTCTGACAAGAGAGAGAGAGAGAGAGAGAGAGAGAGAGAGAGAGAGAGAGAGAGAGAGAGAGTGCGTGTGCATATGTTCTCGAAAGCCACTATCCATTATCTTCCGAGGGAGGTTTCTGCGTTTATTTTCAACAAGAAAAGTCACTGTTGGAGAAAGGTTTAAAATGATAAAAATACATTAGAAAAGATGAAGAATGGTATAGATGAATACACAGGTTTCCATTAGCGTCGTGCAAGGGATCACACGCAAACACATGCACACAGGCATTTATATATACATATATATATATGTGTATATATATATATATATATATATATATACATATATATATATACATTATATAAATATATATATATATATATATATATATATATATATATATACTGTATATATGTATATACATATATATATATAATATATATACATCTATATATAATAATATATACATATTACATATAAATTGCTGGCTACGCTAATCTTAATGCCATGGTAGCTAGAAAAGTGAATATATGAAAGTGCGAACGTTATTCCAAAAAGCCTTACGGATTTGCTCCCCGGAACTCCTGAAAAAATAATTTCAAGTAATTCGTAAGTGGCTTTTATCCTTAAAGTACCCTGATCATGTAACCAAGACAGCTATCTATACAGTCAACACCATTTTCTACCAACCTCCTCAAAAGATTACTAGGACAACGCGCAGCAATAAAATCAAAATCTCACACCTGGGCTGTAATAAGAGGGTGACATAGTCACTTGGAAAGTCTAACTCTTAAGAATTGAATTGAATATACAATTTAGGCCAAAGACCAAGCACTAGGACCGGTGAGATCATTCAGCGCTGAAACGGAAATTGACAGCAAATGTTTGATAGGCGTAACAGGAAGAAAACCTTGCAGTTGCACTATGCATCAACTGTTCGGAGAGGGTGGAAGGTAAGATGGGAGAGAGAGAATGTGAAAGGAGGTATAGTAAAAGGAAGGAAAAGGGGTTGCAACTAGGGGCACGGGCACACTGCAAAGAACCTTAAGTAATCCTACAATGCACCTCATGAGGGGCCCTGACGGCAGTACCCAACTGCGGGGTCTAACCCTCAAGTGTTTACCTACCCAAATACCCTAGCCCAATCCCTAAATAACGTCAAAAAAAGGTATAAGAAATCCCTTGCTTCGGATTTCACAAATCTTAAATCGGGTTTACAGGTATATCAATCTCTCAAAGAATAATACAACACAGAGCTCAGCTATTTTCAACAACACAGATAATCAAAATAATTGGATAAATTGAAAAGTGTCACACGTCATTTATAACAGCAATTGTCGGTTCAAAAGCCAGATGGGAGAATCAGTACTAAGTATCAGGGAAATACTATAAACCTCTCAAAAGGAGCTTGAGATTTCGATCTGATTAATTAAATCTTCCTCCAAACAGCGATACACAAGAATAAGGTGAAGCTTTCAACAGTATAAATGTTAGGTGTTGCAATTTGATAATGTCAAGTCATGCGCAAATTTTTGTTAATATAACTATATTGAAAACCTCTATTTAGTGATATATCTTTTTAGTCGGTTCGTATGAAGTCAATTTCCTATTTATGATATTCGTTTGGATATTATATTAAAACTGAGCAGTCGATTTTATCGCAGTCTGTTAAAAAGAAAAATAACAGAGCGAAATATAATAAAAATACAGAGTTCAATTTCCATCCCGTGCCATAAAAACTATTAGCCAAAAACAAGGTGGGGTAACAGAAATATATAGTAATAATTTTCGTACCATGAAAAAAATACGATAAATTGCCTTTCCCCTGAAATATGGGTTATTCCATCCATACTCGCCATTGTGCACTTGTGCATTTTATCGGTAGGTTTTACAGTATAGGAACACAGGGCGTATATGTATAAATATATATAAAAACATTTGGCTTATATATTTTTAAGACCAATAACTACTAAATTATATTTCTGCCCCTTCTTTACGATTGTTATTATGATATTGTATAAGTGCTGTACAACCATATATTAATTATGAATGAAAATTTACTTGATTATTGCTATAACCACACACACACACACAAATATATATATATATATATATATATATATATACATAATATATATATATATATATATATATATGCATAACAATAGATAGGTAAACCGATATTGTCAATGTCTTTTGATATACGACTTTTTGTGTTCAATGGTATATGAATACAAGTGAATACAAGTGAATATGTATCCCACGCAAAATGCCGTTTGTAAATTCCAATGGGAGATTTTTTGTTTCAAAATCAACAAAGGACACAGAATGCCACTGAAGTAAACTCACATGTAAATGTGTTTGAACAAAAACTTATGAATGTTTGAGCAAAATTCGAAGGGCAAAAGGAAATAAATAAGATGAATATTTCCATACTGATATGATTACGTTGCTCTCATGGGACTCCAAAGCATTGGCCTTTGTTTGTCTCTCCATGGAGCGATTTTTCTCCTGTTATCCCAGACTGTCGTCATACAGGCACCCAGGGCCTATTGTATTCGAACCTCCACATTGTGGTGGGATTTTGCATCGATTGTTGAATATACATTCTTGGGAGAGGAACAGATTTCGACAATGCAGATACTATCTCTCCTTTACGCTGGCTTAGTCTTTGATGGGATCATGGAGATGATTTTAAATCCACAATGCAGAATTTATCCATGGGAAGATAAATACATATGCAAACACACATGTGTACACACATGAACCTTTACAATGCATTGAGGTATTTATGGTAGAAATTATGCATGCAATGAGTAAATATTAATAGAAGAATCGAGGCAGAGTTTTGTTTGCACATATTGTTAAATCACATGTGCTAACTAAATCACAGCAGCACAATGACTGAAAGTTCTCTCATGAAAGTCAATTGAAAGTTTTAGAGTTCGAGCAATATTCACTGAACGTTCAATGAAAAAAGGTCACGGATTCCACTCTCTTACGACCCCGCACCGCAGTTCTTGTCCTCATTTATGGATTCAAACTTCTTTGAATATGATAAAACCTTTGAAAAGTTTTACCAACTTGCAGAATATAAGATGATTTTTAAGCGAAGGAAATAAGACAAGTTGTTAAATTTTACATTTTCCAACAACAAAATCTGAAGTTCCCAAAGAACCTTCATTCCCAAATGTCCAAATTGTGCTTTCTGTAATAAGGCTATTTTTTCATGCTAAATTGGCATTAATTAGGGAACGTACACCTTTTTCAAGGCGGCAAAACACATGAAACATAAGGGCAAAAGACAAACTAAGTATGGATAGCACCATAGAAAGTGACACGCCACTCAAATGAAAACTTGGAGATAATGATGCCTGTAGTTTTATGAGGTTGTAATACTGATATGAAGCACCATCTACATCTATATACAACCAACTACGTATTTTCTTTTGTACAATTACATGGATGTGTGTTGTTAAAAATGCTGAAGAACGACATACCTTAAGCACTACCTAATTCCACACAAACACATGCACACAAACATACACATATAAGCGTAAGGTGAATAAAGCCAGCTTTTTTTCCATAAAGGTGACGAAACAAATGCACTGAAATATAGAATAAGATTATAAGATCAAGTATAATTACAAAATACAGTAAAAACATCTTGTAAGACTTCAAAAAGCCATACCTGTCTTCATCAAACGGGTTTCCGTTGCAAATGCGACAGCTTGAGCTCTTCTTCCACTGTCAGCACGAAAGACCGTGAATGTGAATAAGGAAGTGTTGTACCTGGAAAGATGGACAAGTTTAAATATTATGATAATCACTAAACTAGTGGAAGTTTAACCAATATATGCATGAGTTATAATATAATATCAAATACGTGCTTAGTAACCCTCGTCAGTGTTCTTATTAAAAAGATTAATTCCTCACTGGACAGGACATAATTTACGATAAAAGAGCATCAAAGTGGGCTTGTCTACAGCTTGTCTTTGTTCATTAAGAAAACAATCTTTACTACATGCAAATGTGACTAAATCGAAAAAAAATGTGAAATAGACTACACGCTTTCGACAACTAGGGACTTTTCCACAAATAGTGAAAGTTACTGACTTAAATTTGTAAAACTTAACCTTTCTCTAACAGGCTACATAACAAAAGTGTACCATCATTACTTTTTTTTAATAGGTGGAAGCTTTTAACGATGAGTGTACCCTAAAATTACGAGGAAATCGAAATGTTACGGGATTATTGTGTGTATATGTATATATATATATATATATATATATATATATATATATATATATATATATATATATATATATATATATATATATATATATAAGTTTTGAAATATTATGAAAAAGCGATGTCACGTAAATTATAATACAGTAACATAAGCCAACAATAACCTCAGTACGAAAACGGACATAAAAGAAATTCCGTTTCCAGTTAAGAGTTAAAGTGCTAACAAATTTTTATAATACATTCAAAACCAATATGTTGGAAAGGAGAAGTCAATAATTTTTTACTTTGTATGAATTGCCATGTTAACACTACAGATAAGTTCATTTGATTAGGTTTTGCTCTTTAGAAAATAAAAAAAAAACATTTTTGGCCTTAAGTGTACAAACCAGAAATGGTATTTTGTCTCATGCTAGTGAAAAAAAAAACATGCACCAAAAAGAAAAGTATACTTGAAAATTCTCTCATCTATCGAAATAGACAATGAAAATTCTTCTAATAAAATATATTCCATACCTTCAGCATTTAAGGAAAGCACGAGTTACTGCGACTAGGAATAAAGACATCGTAAATGTACGTGAATCATATGATTTTTGGGGGCATTTTGTGAATACTAGAAAAGCATAATATACATTATGATGAAATATGATTTCTGTTCATTAAAAATATTGAGCTTTAGTAACAAACTGTTCCTCTAGGATACGTAGTCGGTGGCTATCCAGGATGCTATCAATGATATCTAAGATCTTTTTTATTGCATACTGATAGCACTATCATGTATAAGGCACGATATCTACCTGGGAGCCGCATTGTGGGCATAACGATGAAAGTACCAGGGTACCCTTACCTAGAATATTAGAACCAGTGGACCACCTATTTTTCCCACAAGTTGTCAGTCAAATGGAAGAATATGGTTTGTCATCATTCGGTTGTACGTCTTTATATGGTCTAGTAATGGTAGGTTACACGCCTTCATGTTCTTGTAATAAAATACAAAGTTGATGATATGGTTGTGGACTAAAGGCTAAAGAGGCGTTGTATTTACATTAAGCAGGGCAGAGGCTCGAATCTAATTACAAAAGAGCAAAAACGAATTTCTAGCCTTGTGAGATTTCCCATCAGTTCCTGTGTATCCTGATTCATGGTCTCCAGCTACTGAGGGGAGGTGGGTGGTGCCTGTTAGCTCATTTAACTTACCAGTTATGCTGTTTGCATTACGCATGATGCTTCTAACCAGTGTGTGCAAATATTTAAAGAATATTCTCTCTCTCTCTCTCTCTCTCTCTCTCTCTCTCTTTATATATATATATATATATATATATATATATATATATATATATATATATATATATATATATATTGGCAGGTATTGTATATTGAAATTGAGAAGTCATAAGGAAAATTTTGTAAATATAACTCTATTGAGGACCTAACTAGTCATATGTCTTTTTAATCGGTTCCTGTAAGGTCAATTTCCTATTAAGGATATTCGTTTGGGTATTATATTAAAACTGAGCAGTCGATTTTATCGCAGTCTGTTCAAAAAGGAAAAATAACAGAGGGAAATATAATAAAAATACAGAGTTCAATTTCCATCCTGTGCCATAAAAACTATTAGCCAAAAACAAAGTGGGGTAACAGAAATATATATAGAAATAATTTTCGTACCATGAAAAAAATACGATAAATTGTCTTTCCCTTGAAATATAGGTCATTTCTATCCATACCAGCCATTGTGCAGTTGTGCATTTTATCGGTAGGTTTTACAGTATAGGAACACAGGGTATATCTATGATATATATAAAAAAATTAGGCTTATATTTTTTGAGACCAATAACTACTATCGATTATATTATATATTTCCGCCCTTTCTTTACGATTGTTATTACGACATTGTATAAGTGCTGTACAACCATATATTAATTATGAATGAAAATTTACTTGATTATTACTATAACCACACACACACACACGCACACACACACACACACGCACACACATATGTATATATATATATATATATATATATATATATATATATATATAATATATATATATATATAGTATATACACATTCAATAGATAGGTAAACCGATATTGTCAATGTCTTTTGATATACGACTTTTTGTGTTCAATGGTATATGAATACAAGTGAATACAAGTAAATATGTATCCCATGCAAAATGCCGTTTGTAAATTCCAATGGAAGATTTTTTGTTTCAAAATCAACAAAGGACACAGAATTTCACTGAAGTAAACTCACATGTAAATGTGTTTGAACAAAAACTTATGAATATTTGACCAAAAATCGAAGGGCAAAAGGAAATAAGATGAATATTTCCACACTGATATGATCACGTTGCTCTCATGGGACTCCCTAAAGCATTAGAGCCTTTGTTTATCTCTCCTGTATGGGCGATTTTTCTCCTCTTATCCCCAAGACTGTCGTCCTTATAGGCACCCAGGGGCCTATTTCTATTCCGAACCTCCACATTGTGGTGGGATTTTGCATCGCTTGTTGAATATACATTCTTGGGGAGAGGAACAGATTTCGACAATGGGAATGCTATCTCTCCTTTACGCTGGCTTAGTCTTTGATGGGATCATGAGTTGGTTTTTAAATCACAATGCCAGAATTTATCCATGGAAAGATAAATACATATGCAAACAAACATGTGTACACACATGAACCTTTAGAGTAGCATTGAGAGTATATATGGTAGAAATTATGCATGCAATGGTACATACTAATAGAAGAATTGAGTAAACACACGCACACACACATACAAAGAGAGAGAGAGAGAGAGAGAGAGAGAGAGAGAGAGAGATTTTCTTCGCACATACTGTTATCATATATCACATGCATTAACTAAATCACAGCAGCACAATGACTGAAAGTTTTCTCATGAAAGTCGTTTGAAAGTTTTAGAGTTCGAGCAATATTCATTAAAAGTTCAAAGAAAAAAGGTCACGGGATTCTACTCTTTCATGACCTCGCACCGCATTTCTCGTCCTTATTTATGGATTCAAACTTCTTAATTTGAATATGAAAAATCTTTGAAACGTTTTACCAACTTGCAGATCATAAGATGCTTTTTGTGCGAAAGAAAAAAGACAAATCGTTAAATTTTACATTTCCCATCAATAACATCTAAAGTTCCCAATGAACCCTTATTCCCAAATGTCCAAATTGTGGTTTCTGTAATAAGGTTATTTTTTCATGCTAAATTGGCATTAATTAGGGAACCTACACCTTTTTCAAGACGGCAAACCACATGAAAAATAAGGGAAAAAGACAAACTAGTTATGGATAGCACCATAGAAAGTGACACGCCAATCAAATGAAAACTTGGAGATTATGATGCTTACAGTTTTATGAGAGGTTGTAATACTGATAAGAAGCACCATCTACATCTCTATAGAGCTAACTTTGTATTTTTTATATTGAAATGAACGGTTGTTAAAAAGGTAAAAGAAAACACATCCCTGTCGAGTACCTAATTATACACTAACGCACGGAAACAAACATAGGCACCTTGAAGGTGACGAAACCAAACCACTGAAATATAGAGTAAGAATATAAATTCAAGTATATATAAATAAAGACGAAAGTCAAAGCATCTTATGAAGCTTCAAAAGGCCATACCTTTCTTCATCGACCGGGTTTTCTGTCACAACTGTGACAAGTTTTACCTGCCTTGAACTTTCACTTAGTAAGACAGTGAATATAAATAAGGAAGCACTGTGCCTTGGGAAATGGAAATGTTTATGCATTGTGATAACCCCTAAAGTAGCAAGGTTTTGTTAACAATAAATAAGTCATAATACATAAAATATGTGCTTAGTAATCCTCGTCAGTGTTCTTATTAAAAAGATCAAATCCTAATTGGGCAGAATATAATTTACAAAACACACATTAGGAAGACCATTTTTCCTTCAAGCAAATGCGAGAAAATTGAACAATCTTTGGAGCAAGAAGTACATACGTTTGTTTATTGGGGACTTTCCAGCAAAAATGAAAGTTATCAGTTTAAAATTTAAAACCT
>NC_089799.1:16998374-17010874 GCF_040412425.1 Macrobrachium rosenbergii
AATACATATGAAAAAAGCCATGTATCCGAGTGAATATGAATAAAATGCAAAATACTGTTTGTAAATTCCAATGAAAGATGTTCCTTTTTAAAAATTCAACAAAGAACAAAGAATGCCAATAGGGTACACTCACATGTGAATGTGCTTGGAAAAAAACTCATGAACATCTTGAGCAAAAATCGAAGAGCAAAAGGAAATAAGATGAATATTTCCACACTGATATGATCACGTTGCTCTCATGGGACTCCCTAAAGCATTAGAGCCTTTGTTTGTCTCTCCTGTATGGGCGATTTTTCTCCTCTTATCCCCAAGACTGTCGTCCTTACAGGCACCCAGGGGCCTATTTGTATTCCGAACCTCCACATTGTGGTGGGATTTTGCATCGCTTGTTGAATATACATTCTTGGGGAGAGGAACAGATTTCGACAATGGGAATGCTATCTCTCCTTTACGCTGGCTTAGTCTTTGATGGGATCATGAGTTGGTTTTTAAATCACAATGCCAGAATTTATACATGGAAAGATAAATACATATGCAAACACACATTGTACACACATGGGCCTTTAGAGAAGTAAGTATACCATTTAAGGTCAAAATTATGCATACAATGGTAAATACTAATGGAAGAATTGAGCACACACGAGACACACACACACACAGAGCGACACACACACACAGAGAGAGAGAGAGAGAGAGAGAGATTTTTTGTCTGCACATACTGTTATATCGCATACATTAACTAAATCACAGCAGCACAATGACTAAAAGTTCTCTCATGAAAGTCGTTTGAAAGTTTCAGAGTTCGAGCAATATTCATTAAAAGTTCAAAGAAAAAAGGTCTCGGAATTCCATTCTTTCATGACCTCGCAACGCAGTTCTCGTCCTCATTTATGGGTTCACACTTCTTATTTTGAATATGACGAATCCATTGAAAAGTTTTACCATCTTGCAAAATATAAGATGCTTTCTAGGCGAAGGAAATAAGACAAGCCGTTAAATTTTAGATTTCCCATCAATAACATCTTAATTTTACAAATAACCCTTATTCCCAAATGCCCAAATTGTAGTTTATATTTTCGGGTTATTTTTTCATACTAAATAGCCAATAATTAGGGAACCTACACCCTTTTCAAGACGGGAAAACACATGAAAAATAAGGGCAAAAGACAAACTAATTATGGTTAGCATCATAGAAAGTGACACGCCACTCAAATGAAAACTTGGAGATAATGATGCTTGTAGTTTTATGAAAGGTTGTAATACTGATATGAAGCACCATCTACATCTCTACGTAACTAATTCTGTTTTTTTTTTTTTATATTGAAATGATCTGTTGTTAAAAATGTAAAGGAAAAACACATTCCTATCTAGTACCTAATTATACACCAATACACGCAAGCAAACAAAGGCACCTTGAAGGTGACGAAACCAAAGCACTGAAATATCGAGAAAGAATATAAGTTCGAGTATATATAAAGAAAGACGAAAGTCAAAACATCTTGTGAAACTTCAAAAAACCATACCCGTCTTCATCGACCGGGTTTTCTGTCACAACTGTGACACTTTTTACCCGCCTTGGACTTTCACTTAGTAATGCAGTGAATATAAATAAGGAAGCACTGTACCTGGGGAAATGGAAATGTTTATACATTGTGATAACCCATAAATTAGCAAGGTTTTGTTACCAATAAATAAGTAGGTCATATTATATAAAATATGTGCTTAGTACTCCTCGTCAGTGTTCTTATTAAAAAGAGTAAATCGTAATTGGGCAGGACGTAATTTACAAAACACACATTAGGAAGACCATTTTTCCTTCAAGCAAATGTGAGTAAATTGAACAATCTTTAAAGTAAGAAGTACATACGTTTGTTTATTGGGGACTTCGCAACAGAAATGAAAGTTGCCAGTTTAAAATTTAAAAACTAACCTTGCTCTAACCATTTACATAAGAAAAGGACACCCCCATTAATTTTTCATAAGGGTAGAAAACTTTCAATGATAAGAGTATCCTAAAAGTACGGGGAAATCGAAATGTTACGAGGTCATTGCGCGCGCGTGCACACACATACACACACACACACACACACACACACACACACACATATATATATATATATATATATATATATATATATATATATATATATATATATATATATATAAATATATCATAAGCTTTGAATGATTATGAAAAAAACGTTTCACGTAAATTATATTACCAAAAGCCAACAATAATCTCAGTACGAAAATGAAAAAAAAAATAATAATTTCCGTTTCCAGTGGAGAGATAAAGTATTAATAAAACTCATAATATATTCAAAACCAATATGTTCGAAAGGAGACAATATTTTTTTTTTTTGAACTGCCAAGTCGACACTAAAAAAAAATCCATTTAGTTTAGCTTTTGCCCTGGAGAGAAAATATTATTTTTGGTCTTTAGTGTATAACCAAAAATTATATTTTATGTCATGCTACTGAAAAAAAAATGTACAGAAAAAGAGAAAAACATACTTGAAAATTCAATCATCCATCGAAATATCGAAGAAAATCCTTCTAATAAAATACATTCTAGATCTTGAGCATTTAATGAAAGAAAAAGTTACTGCGACTAGGAATAAAGACATTTTGAATATATATGAATCATATGATTTTGGGGGCATTTGTGAATACTTTAGAAAAGCGTAATCCACATTATGATGAAATATGATGTCTGGTCATTAAAAATATTATGAGCATTAGTGACAAACTGTTCCCCTAGGATACGTAGTCGGTGGCTATCCATGACGCTATCAATGATATCTATGATTCTCTATTTAATGCATGCTGATAGCACTATCATGTATAAAGCAAGATATCTACCTGAGAGCCGCATTGTGGGCATACCGATGACAGTACCAGGGTACCCTTACCTGGAATATTAGAACCAGTGGACCACCTATTTTTCCCACAGGTTGTCAGGCAATGGGGAATATGGTTTGTCATCATTCGGTTGTACGTCTTTATATGATCTAGTAATGGTAGGTTGTACGTCTTCATGTTCTTGCAATACAGTACAAAGTTGACGATAGGGTTATGGACTGAAGGCTAAAGAGGCGTTGTATTTATATTAAGCGGGGATGGGGCTCGAGTCTACATTACAAATGGGCAAAAACGAATTTCCAAGCTTGTGAGATTTCCCATCAGTTCCTGTGTATCCTAATTCATGGTCTCCAACTACTGAGGGGAGGTGGATGATGTCTCTCAGCTCATTTAACATAACAATTATGCTGTTTACATCATGCATGATGCTTGTAAGCAGTGTGTCTAAATATTTAAAGATATTCTCTCTCTCTCTCTCTCTCTCTCTCTCTCTCTCTCTCTCTCTCTCTCTCTCTCTCTCCCATATAATATTATATATATATATATATATATATATATATATATATATATATATATATATATATATATATATATATAATATATATTGTATATACAACGAAATAATATAAATTGCAGGTATTGCATATTGAAAATGACAAATCATAAGGAAAATTTTGTAAATATAACTCTACTGAGGAACCTAACTAGAGCTATATTTTTTAATCGGTTCGTGTAAAGTCAATTTCCTATTTAGGATATTCGTTTGGTTATTATATTAAAACTGAGCCTGTTCAAAAACGTAAAAATAAGAGGGAAATATAATGAAAATACAGAGTTCAATTTCCATCCCGTGCCATAAAAACTGTTAGCCAAAAACAAAGTGGGGTAACAGAAATATATAGTAATAATTTTCGTACCATGAAAAAAATACGATAAATTGCCCTTCCCCTGAAATATGGGTTATTCTATCCATACCAGCCATTGCGCAGTTGTGCATTTTATCGGTAGGCTTTACAGTATAGGTACACAGGATATATATTTAAATGTATAAAAAATTTGGCTTATATATATTGAGACCAATAAAAACTATTGATTATGCATTTCCCTTGATTTTTTACGATTGTTATTATGATATTGTATGCGTGTTGTACTAATTTACTTGATTATTGCTATAACCACACAAACACACTTGCATGCACATGCGCGCACACACAGACATACACTCACACACACACACACACACACACACACACACACACACACACACACACACACATATATATATATATATATATATATATATATATATATATATATATATATATATATATAATAGTGTTTATGATGCGTACCAAGTACCTGGTTATTACACAACTAATCACAGTTTTTCAAAAATATACCTCACTTCAGCCGGATACCTGAACTCATAACAAAAGAAATTACGACTGAGTACTCTAAAAATAACAGTGATCCCAATACCTTTAAATCATGTTTTGATCAAACTAAGTTTATCAAGATTAGTGTGAGGTATCTACCATTAAACACAGATATACCAGGATAAAACATCACTCCATCAAATGTGTTTTAACTGTTTCCTAGTCTTAATTCCTTGAGCAAAACTAAAGGCAAAAAGGTTTATCACTTTGCCTTATGCACACACTTAATCCTATTCACTGAATAAATGAAACACTGTTTTTTTATACAAAATTTACTTTTAAATCAATCTATAATCAAATTCACAATCCTGTAAAATTTATATTTTTCCTCTTAACCCAGTTTAATTACTTCTTGACTTAAATTGTTAAACAAAAATTAAATCACGAAAGTTTTGGTACAAGAACCTCCACATTAGTGGTGGGATTTTAAACATCAAGAATTACTTGTTGAATATAAATAAAAATTAAATCAAGTATGAATGTTAAATTATTAAGAAATGCTTAAAATGGTAAATAAATGTTAAACCAACAACACAGCTGGCTTAGTCTTTGATTGCAAACAAAACACATCAAAATACACAAAGATTTTAATAATTCCTTCAAGGCAAAAATTTTCTTAAAGCACACCTTATCATCCATGGAAAGATAAAATACACTTTATCTTACACAAACATGTGTGAAAACCAAAATCACATGAACCTGTAGTTGCTTTCTATTCACAAAGCACACTTTTTTAACAGGCACCGTGACAAATTAAATTTTACTAAAATCAGATCTCAAAAGCTAATACTAATACTAGTAAACACACGCACACACATTTACAAAGAGAGAGAGAGAGAGAGAGAGAGAGAGAGAGAGAGAGAGAGAGAGAGAGAGAGAGAGAGAGAGATTTAACGGTCTCTCAAATAAGAAAAGTGATTTTGGACTAAATCACAGCAGCAGTCAATGACGTCATTAGGGCATTTTAGGTGCGAGATTTAAAAATTCTAGAAGTTCGGAAAGGTGACGTCACTTCTGCAAAAGTTTTGAAGAAAAAGGGACAATGGATTCTAATCGATCATGACTGTACTCTCAAAATCGCCTATTCTCATATGGACAAACTTTTTACAGAAATTTGAATATGGCTAAATGACTGACATGTTTTGAAAACAAAGCAAAAAATCACAAGATGGTTTCAGACAGAAAGAAAAAACCTGTCAACGTTAAATTTTGTGATGACAGCCACTGAAACAAACCTTCTAAACAGCATCATTGGGAATTAAATTTTCTTTCCTGATAAAAATGTCCAAATTGGGGTTTCTGTCTAAGGCAGTAATTCTTTTCAGATCTAAATTACTCTTAACGATATTTCAATAATTTTTCAAGACGGCATACATGATAAATGAGGGAAAAAGACAAATAATCAGAACTAGCACCATAGAAAAGTGACACGCCAGCATCATGAAAAAACATTATAGATATATATGTATATATATATATATATAGAGGTTGTAATACTATATAAGAAGCACCATCTATATCTACAAATAGAGCTAATCTTTGCATTTTAGTTTTGATAATGAACTGTGTTCAATCAATGAATACAGGAAAAAGCCATGTATCCGTTTGAATATCAATACCATGAAAAATACGTTTGGAAATTCCAATGAAAGATGTTTCTTTTGAAGGTGAACAAAGGACTAAAAAATTCCACTGAATACACTCACATACAAATGTCTTTGAAAAAACTCAAGATATATAACAAAATCGACGGATGAAAAACATCTTAAATATTTCCCACACTGATATGATCACGTTGCTCTCCTCTCCCTAAAAACATTAGATTCTTTGTTTTGTCTCTGCTAGACAAGTTTCTCCTGCCTTGAACTCGTCCTTAGTAGGATGAAGAGCCTATTTCTTTTCAGGAAGCACTCCACCTTGGTGGGATTTGCATCACATTGTGAATATACATTCTTGGGAGTAGAACAGATTTCACACTGGGAAGCTATCTCTCCTTTACGCTGGCATAGTAATTGATGGGATCAGTGGTTCTTTTAAAAAAAGATCAAATCCTAATGGAAGATAAATACATAATTATACAAAACACAGTTAGACACCTTTTTCCACATAAACCAATAGAAAGCATTGAAACATTTATGGTAGCAATTATGCATGCAATGGTTATTAATAATTTTCAGAAAATTGAGCAGAGAGAAAATTTAAAACCTAAGAGACTAGACATAAGAAAAACATAACTGTTATATCACAAAGCCTTTAACTAAATGATAAGCACAATGGTGAAAAGTTCTCTCAGGAAATCGTTTGAAATTTTATGAGGTTATTCTCATTAAATGTTCAATGAAAAAAGGTATGGATTCCCCTCTTTCATGACCTATATATAGTTGTATATCATTTATATTCAAACTTATGTAATTTGATATATGGCAAAACCTCTAAAAATTTTACCAAGTTGCAAAATATAAGTTACTTTGAATGATAATGAAAACACAAGTTAATTAAATTTTACATTTCCAACAATAATCTTAATTTCCCAAACTAAAATGAAAAAAAAAATTGGTTTTCTCTTATAGGTTATGTTTTCAAGCATTAAAAAAACATTTTTCAAGGCAAAACAATATGTTCGAAACAAGACAACTAATTTACTTTTGCTTGAACTGGACATGCCACTCATAAATAAATGTATTCAGCTTTATGCTTTTGGGTTATAGAGAGAAAAATTATTTTTGGCCCTGGTATATAACCAAAAATGATATTTTATCTCATGCTGGCGAAAAATACCAAAAAAGAAAAGATACTTAAAAATTCAATCATCTATCGAAATATCAAGAAAATTTTCAGAAAATATATTCCAGATCTTTGAAATATAGAGTAAAATATAAGTTCAGTAATATAAAGAATGAAGACATTCAAAACATCTTATGAACCATTATGGCCAAACCCGTTTCATCGACCGGGTTTCTGTGAATATTTTGACAAGTTTTATGATGAAATGTGATGTCTTTCATTTAAAAGATTATGAAATTAAATAAGGAAGCACTGTTACTCTGGAAATGGAAATGTTTATGCATTGATGATAATCCCTAAATTATGATCCTTTTCTTTACAATGAATACTGAGTAGCACTGCCATAAAATATGTGCTCAGTATATCTATCTGAGAGCCGCATTGTGGGCATACATACATGCACACATCACACACACACACACCACACACACACACACCATATATCATATATTTTCCACATATTGTCATAAATGGCGTGTAATATGGTTTGTCATCATTATGTTGTACGTCTTATATGATCTAGCAATGGTAGGCTGTATATATATATATATTCTATGTATAATACATATATCACTTCCTCTTTAGTGATTAAAGAAAAAACGTGTCACGTAAATTATATTACCATAACCCAACAACATATCAGTACGAAAATGAAAATTAAAAAAATCCGTTTCTAGTGAAGAGATAAAGTATTACAAAAACTCATAATGTATTCAAAACCAATATGTTCGAAAGAAGACAATATTTATTTTTTTGTCTGAACTGCCATGTCAACACTACAAATAAATGCATTCAGGTTAGCTTTTGCCCTTGAGAGAAAAAAATTATTTTTGATCTTTGGTGTAAACCAAAAATTATATTTTCTCTCATGCTGGCGTAAAAAAAATCCCAAAACAGAAAAGCATACTTGAAAACTCAATCATCTATCGAAATATCAATGAAAACCCTTCTAATAAAATATATTCCAGATCTTGAGCAATTAAGGAAAGCACGAGTTACTGCGACTAGGAATAAAGACATTGTGAATGTATAAAAACCGCAGGATTTTGCATATTGAATACTAGAAAAGCGTAATATAAATTATGATGAAATATGATGTCTGTTCATTAAAAAACATCATGAGCATTAGTAACAAACTGTTCCGTCAGGATGCGTAGTCGGTGACTATTCAGGATGCCATCTATGATAACTATGATCCTCTTTTTAATGCATACTGATAGCACTATCATGTACTGTATAAGGCACGATATCTACCTGGGAGCCGCATTGTGGGCATAAAAATACAGAGTTCCCTTCATCCAGAATAAAAAATCAGGGACCACCTATTTTTTCCACAGGTTGTCGGTCAATGGGGGAATATGTTTTGTCATCATTCGGTTGCAAGCCTTCATATGATCTAGTAACGGTAGGCTGTATGTCTTCATTTTCTTGTAATACAAAACAAAGTTGATGATATGATTGTGGACTGAAGACTACAGAGGCGTTGTATTTATACCAAGCAGGGCAGAGGCTCGAGTCTACATTGCAAATGGGCCATTAAAAATTAATTTCCAGCCTTGTGAGATTTCCCATCAGTTCCTGTGTATCATGATTCTGGTCTCCAGCTACTGAGGAGGTGGGTGGTGCCTGAGCTCATTTAACATACTAGTTATGCTGTTTGCATTACTCATGACCTTGTAAGAATGTGCAATGATTTAATGATATTCTCTCTCTCTCTCTCTCTCTCACTCTCTCACTCTCTCTCTCTCAAATATACATATATATATATATATATATATATATATATATATATATATATATATATATATATATATATATATATATATATATATATATATATATATATATATATATAATATATATATATATATATATATATATATATATATATATATATATATATATATATATATATGTATATATATATATATATATATTAATATATATATATATATATATAAGCCATATCCGAGTGATATATGAATAAAATGCATAAATACTGTATGCAAGATTATATATAATATATTACTGTTAAAATCAACAACTAACCTAGTATGAAATCTGGTAAAAATGCAAACGAAATTGCTTATCAAAAAACTGAGAAGTCATAAGCAAAATAAGGGCAAAAGGAAATAAGATGAATATTTCCACACTGATATGATCACGTTACTCTCATTGGACTCCAAAGCATCAGAGCCTTTGTTTATCTCTTCTGTATGGGCGATTTTTCTCCTTTTATCCCCAAGACTGTCGTCCTTACAGGCACCCAGGGGCCTATTTCTATTCCGAACCTCCACATTGTGGTGGGATTTTGCATCGATTGTTGAATATACATTCTTGGGGAGAGGAACAGATTTCGACAATGGGAATGCTATCTCTCCTTTACGCTGGCTTAGTCTCTGATGGGATCATGAGTTGGTTTTAAATCACAATGCCAGAATTTATCCATGAAAAGATAAATACATATGCAAACACACACATGCTTTAGAGAAGCATTGAGAGTATTTATGGTAGAAATTATGCATACAGTGATAAATAATACTAATAGAAGAATTGAGCACGTACACACAAAGAGAGAGAGAGAGAGAGAGAAGAGAGAGAGAGAGAGAGAGAGAGAGAGAGAGATTTTGTTTGCACATACTGTTATATCGCATACATTAACTAAATCACAGCTTCACAATGACTGAAAGTTCTCTCATGAAAGTCGTTTGAAAGCTTTAGAGTTCGAGCAATATTCATTAAAGGTTCAAAGAAAAAAGGTCTCGGAATTCCATTCTTTTATGACCTCGCAACGCAGTTCTCGTCCTCATTTATGGGTTCACCTTTCTTATTTTGAATATGACAAAACCTTTGAAAAGTTTTCCTAACTAGCAAAATATAAGATGCTTTTATGCCAAGGAAATAAGACAAGTCGTTAAATCTTACATTTCCTATCAATAACATCTTAAGTTCCCAAAGAACCTTCATTCCCAAATGTCCAAATTGTGGCTTCTGTAATAAGGTTATTTTTTCATGCTAAATTGGCATTAATTAGGGAGCCTAATAGCTAGGGAACCTACACCTTTTTCAATGAGGCAAAGCACATGAAAAATAAGGGCAAAAGACAAACTAATTATGGGTAGCACCATAGAAAGTGACACGCCACTCAAATGAAAACTTGGAGATAATGATGCTTGTAGTTTTATGTGAGGTTGTAATACTGATATGAAGCACCATCTACATCTCTATATAGCTAACTTTGTATTTCCTTTTATATCTAAATGAGCGGTTGTTATAAAGGTGAAAGAAAACCACATCCCTACCTAGTACCTAATTATACACTAACACATGCAAGCAAACAAAGGCACCTTGAAGGTGACGAAACAAAAGCACTAAAATATGGAGTAAGAATATAAGTTCAAGTATATATAAGGACGAAAGTCAAAACATCTTGTGAAACTTGAAAAGGCCATACCCGTCTTCTTCGACCGGGTTTTCAGTCACAACTGTGACAGGTTTTACCGGCCTTGAACTTTCACTTAGTAAGACAGTGAATATAAATAAGGAAGCACTGTACCTTGGGAAATGGAAGTGTTTATGCATTGTGATAACCTCTAAATTAGCAAGGTTTTGTTACCAATGAATAAGTAGGTCGTATCATATAAAATATCTGCTTAGTAATTCTCTTCAGTTTTCTTATTAAAAAGATTAAATCCTAAGTGGGCAGGATATAATTTACACATTAGGAAGATCATTTTCCTTCAAGCAGATGTGAGTAAATTGAACAATCTTTGAAGTAAGAAGTACATACGTTTGTTTATTGGGGATTTTACAACAGAAATGAAAGTTGTCAGTTTAAAATTTAAAAACCTAACCATCCTCTAACCAATTAAATAAGTAAAAGGACACCTTCATTAATTTTTCATAAGGGTGGAGAATTTTTAATGATAAGAGCATCCTAAAAGTACGAGGGAAATCGAAATGTAACGAGGTTGTGCGCGCTTGACACACACACACACACACACACACACACACACACACACACACACACACACACACATATATATATATATATATATATATATATATATATATATATATATATATATATATACATATATATATATATATATATATATATATATATATATATATATAATATATATACATATACTGTATATATATACATATATATATAAACATCACTTAAGCTTTGAATGATTATGAAAAAACGTGTTACGTAAATTATATTACCATGAGACAACAATAATCTCAGTGCGAAAATGAAAAAAAAATTCAGTTTCCTGTGAAGAGTTAAAGTATAAAAGAATATCTCATAATATATTCAAAACCAATATGTTGGAAAGGACAAAGTATTTTTTTTTTTTTTTGGTTGAACAGCCATGTCAACACTACAAATAAATCCATTTAGTTTACCTTTTGTCCTGGAGAGAAAAAAATATTTTTGGTCTTCAGTGTATAACTAAAAATGATATTTTATCTCATGCTATAGAAAATATGTACAAAAAAAGAAAACATACTTGAAAATTCTCTCATCTATCTAAATAGACAATGAAAATCCTTCTAATAAAACATATTCCCTATCTTGAGCATTTAATGAAAGCATAAGTTACTGCTACTAGGAATAAAGACATTGTGAATATATATGGATCATATGAATTTTTGGGGGGCGTTTGTGAATACTATAGAAAAGCGTAACCTATATTATCATGAAAGATGACGTCTATGTTCATTAAAAATAATAAGATCTTTAGTAACTTCAGTACCTCAGGGATACGCAGTCGGCAGCTATCCAGGATGCTGTCGATAATACCTATGATTCTCTCTTTATTGCACACTGATAGCACTCAATGTGGGCATACCAATGTAAGTGCTGGGGTATCCTTAGCTAGAGTATTAGAAGCAGCGGACCACGTACTTTTCCATGGGTTGTCAGTCAATGGCGGAACATAGTTTATTATCATAAGGTTGTACTACAGTCTTCATGTTTTTGTAATACAGTAAAAAGCTGATGAGATACTTGTGGTTCGAAGGCTAAAGAGGCTATGTATAAGCAGGGCAAAGACTCAGGTCTGCATTATGAATGGGCGTCTTGAATTCCCAGTCTTGTGAGACTTCCCATTAATTTTAGTGTATCCTAATTCATGGCCTCCTGTGATAAAGGGAAAGTGGGTGGGACCTCTCATCGCATTTAACACACCAATTATGCGGTTTGCATTACGCATGATGCTTCTAAATAGTATAAGCAAAGATTTAATGGTATTCTCTCTCTCTCTCTCTCTCTCTCTCTCTCTCTCTCTCTCTCTCTCTCTGACATATATATATATATATATATATATATATATATATATATATATATATATATATATATATATATATATATATATATATACAATATAATAATATACGTATATATAT
>NC_089799.1:17015874-17038374 GCF_040412425.1 Macrobrachium rosenbergii
CTTGCGGATACCCTTCTATATTAAATCAATAGGAGCAGAGGCCCTTTTCCAACTTCAAATCCTAGGTACTGTACAGTTGCCTTTCCAAACTCACTTTTTTGTAAGTTGATTGTTAGTCCTGCTTCCCCGAGTTTCTTGAACACTTTCTTTAATATCTTCAGATGTTCTTCCCATGTATTAGAATAAATCACAATGTCATCCAAGGTATACACCCTACTCCTTCTATTGATCCTAGTAGTTGATCCATCACTTTCAAAGCTGGAATGTTGCAGGTGCATTCATCAGACCAAGCGACAAAACAGTGTATTGATACAGTCAAAAGGAGTAATGAAAGCTGATAGCAACAACATTTCTCATCTAAGAGAGGAATTTGATAATATCCTTTCAACAAGTCTATCTTGAAACAAATTTGGCTTGCCCAATATTATCAAGTAATTGATCAATAAGAGGCAAAGGATAATTTATCAGCCACACTGATGGAATTCAGTTTCCACTATAATCAGTACACATCCTAAATGAGCCATCTGGTTTCTTCACTAACACACAAGGAGAACTATAATGACTTGAACTGGGTTCTGCTAATCCATGCTGCAACAAATATTCCTTCTTTCTTCAAAACATCTCGATGAAAAGGCGATAAGCGATAAGCTCTCATTTTAAAAAGGTTTTCCATCTTCTCTGATCTTTATCTCATGCTTTGTCAGATTGGTACCTAGGGACATCTGCAAAAATTTCAGGAAACTTTGAATAACTTCACTTAATTCCACTACTTTGCTCCAACACTCCAGATGTTTTAGTTTATCTTCCCGTTTTCTAATATTGAAGAATTGTTCATCTTGTTTTCGGCTCCTAATTCGTAGCCGTCATCGTCCTCTGTAGATGAAGTTGTTGTATTATTGACACTGTTTCAGTTTTAGTCTCTGAGAGTAAGGTTTCCAAAAGATTCACATAGCAATATTCCTCATCGTTTTCTTCTTCCTGGTGTTTCAATCCACATAGTTCGATCCCACTTAACTTCTCCTATTATCTAAGGACCTTGAAACTATTAGTGAGGGAAATCTTTTCACTGTTAAGAACACTAGAACTTGCTGTCAATACTAAAATTTCTTAGCTTAGTTTTAGCATCATATTTCCTTTTCATTTCTCTTGACTTATTTTCAAATTTTCTAAAGAGAATTTTCTAATTTCTCTAATCTTTTCCTCAAGTTCTTCACATATTCTCCTTGGATTTCCTCTTGATTTTCTTCCCAATTCTCTGCAAGAATCTTCAATGGACCCTAATGTCTCTGACCAAAAATCATTTCATTTGGTGAACATCCCATGCTTTCTTGATAAGCATTCCTAACTTCAAATAACATTAAAGGTAAACCAGCATCCCATTCTCTTCCTGATTCATTACAATACTTAGTTAACATACTTTTCAATGTCTGGTGGAACCTTTCCAAGGCTCCTTGAGTCTCTGGATGATAAGCAGTTGATAACTGTTGTTTTACTCCTAACAAGTTCATCACATCCTGGAATAATTTTGAAGTAAAGTTCGTTCCTCTATCACTTTGCACAATTTCTGGTATTCCAAACTTGGAGAAAAACTCCACCAACTTCTCAGCAATTACCTTTGCACTTATACTTCTTACAGGAATCGCCTCAGGATACCTAGTCACTGGACACATTAATGTTAATAGATATTCATTTCCTTTCTTTGTTTTCGGAAGTGGCCCAACCACATCTATAATTACCTTTGCTAAAAGGGTTCTCCTCTAACTTCTATGGGATGTGAGGGGTGCTTTCTGAATGGTTTCATTCGGTTTTCCAGCTATCTGGCACTGTGTGACACACACTGCAAAATTTGCTAACGTCCTTGTGAAGTCCAGGCCAGAAAAAATACTTCATAACCTTCTCAACAGTCTTCCTGATTCCCATATGTCCAGACTCGTGAGAACTGCTACAACTTGTTTCCTCAATGGATATGGAATCAAAATTTGATGATATTCACCCCATTCAGCATTTCCTGGTATATCTGCAGGTCGATGCTTCCTCATTAGCAATCCTTCCTTTAGATAATAACAGGTAGAGGTTTGTTGCATCTCTTCTTGATCAACAACTCTGAAGAACAAATCAGCCAACGTTGTATCCTCTTCTGCAGTTTCATTAGCTTCTCTCTTGTCACTTGACCAACTTCAAGGGCTGAACTCTCCATATCTGCTAACTCTGCTTCTAAGCAGTTTCACTACTATCTTCAGGAACTCTTTGACTACTGGAGTCTCTTCAATAACAACAGGATCCTCTTCTTCTTGGGAAATCTCTTCACTACTAACACTAGGGGAAACTTCACTTTCCTGGAACAGTTCTTCTAATCTTAAAGATCCTTCACTTGATTCTTCTGGTGCAGGTAACCAGTATCTTCACTTGCAGACATAGTTCTCTTCATACTCCCTGGTTGTTACACAACTTGGAAATAGGTGGGGTTTTCTTCTCTAAATCTACAGTAGGACTAACCCTTAATGGTTTGTCTGTCACTATAGGACAAGGAACAAATGGTACACTACCAACTTCATTACCCAGTAAAACATGTACACCTTCAACAGCTAGTGAGTCCTTTACAGCAAAATCAACATTTCCTGTCACCAATTCACAGGATTTAAATGCAAGCATATAGGGAGTTACTGCTCTCCTCCCAAACCCTTGTGAAATAACTGAATCTCCGGATTTTTTCAACTGTGGGTGAGCACCACTAACTACCACACCTGGTTACTCCCCGTCACGTAATACCTTGACTGGTACCTGCACACTTCCTCCTTGAGTTGTCAGAGTACCCTTCATAGATATATGGCTTAAAACCCCAAGCTGCTCGCCACTCACTGCTTGAAGTTACATTTCCACTGGTTGCTAAACACTCTGCTTGTTTAGTCTCAGTCGTTCCACACTGCCTGCTTCAGTTTGCTTCACCTGGTTACCTTTAAACCACTTGACCAACTGATTTGGTCTGTGTTGTGTCTGATAACAATCTCGACTGTAGTGTCCTACTTTTCCACACTTGTCAGTCAGACAACATTAGTCTTCTGTATCTGTCTTGGAAACTGACTGGATGATGAGGATTTAACATTTAATTGCTGAGGGTGTTACCTGACTTTGTATTGGCATAGCTAAAGAAGGATTTCCAGTTGTAATGTTCCTGAAATTTGGATGAGATCTGAAACCTGTAAGTTTGTTGGTTCTGGTACTTGACATTATAATTTCTTTTGCTAGAAATTATATTAAAATCTTCCTCAATGTAGCAGCTTTGTCAAGTTTTTTAACCTCTCTCTCTCTTAAATAGGGCTCTTATGTGTTCAGGAATTCCTCTAAGATATTGTTCTAGGACTACTAACTCTCAAGTTCGTCCATAGATTTAACTTTAGCAGCCTCCAACCATCGTTTAAAACATCTTCTACTTTGTAAGCATAATCCAAGAAAGTTATCTTGTCATCCTTTTCAAAGATCTGAATCTTTCATTATAATATTCAGGGGTCATCTGGTAAACTTGTAGCACATTATGTTTGAGTACCTTGTACTTTACACTGATCAGCTGATAAGGCTAAATAGGCACTTCTTCCTTACCAATGAGAACACTCTGTAACAAGACCGACCATTTATCCTCTGGCCATCCCATACCTGGAAGCCACTTTTCAAAGTGATCAAAAACTCATCTGGGGCTTCTTTCTGTAAATTTCTGGAATTAACTGTGCACTCTTACTACATCAAATACAGGGTCTGAATTACCTTGAGTAGGGTTAGATTGGTATTACAGGTAATGTGGAACATGAGCTTTTATTAACAATCTCCCTTTCATGTCTTGCTTTCTCTCTCCTCTTTTTGCTCTTTCTCTTTCTTCTTTTGCTCTTTCTCTTTCTTTCTTTCCTGCTGCTTTTTCTTCTTCTCTTTCCTTTCTTTCTCTTTTCTCTATCTTCTCTTTCTTCTGCTTGCATTTTCTCTCTATCAGCCTGTATCCTCAGCTTAATCAAATTTTCTTCTGCTTTATACGCCCAAGCTCTGCTTCTGCATCACTTTTCTTTCTTTTGTTCATGTTTATCTGTACCCTGCCTCAGCTGCATTCAACAATTCCTGTGCCTCTCTAACTTCATCTACTTTACCAGAGTCCATCAACGCTTGGATTGCAATATATTTGATTTGTGCCTTAATCATACCACTAGACACATTACCCCCACATGCTACTGCTAAAGCAATCCACTGTGCCTTAGTCAGGTTGGATTCAGATAACTCTTGGATGGAAGGAGCTGCTAAAACCTCTGAACATTGAACAGAGCCATTTTTCTAATTTACTCAACTAAATAATTCACAATACAAAGCAAAAAAACAACTATGTAGATCCTCTCCTATCAAAATATATCCCTAACACCACCAGTATAAACCATAAACCAAGTGATATTTTGTTTGTTCCCGGGTCTGGGCACCAAGTAATATTATGTCGTATCAAGTACCTGGTTATTACACAACTAATCTCAAGATTCAAAGTATCACTTCAGCCAGATACCTGAACTCCTCATAACATTAATTATTTGTTACGACTGAGTACTCTAAAGGTAACAGTGATCATAAGAAAAACATTTATCAATCACTTGAAAAATCAAACTAAGTTCGTCAGAATATGTGTGAGTATAAAAAATTAAACTAGAAATCTTCTAGGTAAAAGAGAATCACTCCATCAAAAACCCTAACTGTTTCCTGGTCTTAATTCACTTTAGCAAAACTAAAAGAACAAAAACATGTTTAATCACTTTGCCTTATGCACACAAATCAATCTATTCACTGTTGATCAATAAATGAAACAGTTTTTCTAAAAATGTTAAATACAAAATTTATTTTCAGATTCAAAGTTTATAACTAGAATTCACAATTAATTAAATTCACAATCTGAAAAAATTTACTATTAGTTAAATAACACAAAACTCAATAAGATTCTTGAATTAAATTATGAAACAAAACTAATTCTAAAAACTTTATCAGAATTTAAATTAATCAAGCAAAATTTAAACTATCAAGAATACTCAAGATTTAAAAAGAAAATCACAATAAATGAAATCAAGTATGCAATCATTATTAAATTAAGTATGCAATGTTAAATTAAGTATGCAATGTTAAAATGTTTACAATGCTAAGTAAAATAAATGTTACAATGCTACAAATAAATGTTACATCAAACATAAAAAATGTGAAAATATAAAAAATTATAAATAGAAAACACACAAAAATACACGTAAAAGATTTATAATAATGATTTCACTTGTTCAAAATTTCCTAACTTATCACCCATAACCTCTAACTTATCATACCATGGTATCAATAAGTAAAATTTCACGTTACCTTACACAACTTGAAAAAACCTCTGTAAATCTTGCTGCAGCTGCGTTACACAATATACACTTTTTACCAAGCATAGGTCACGAACTAAATAACTTTGCTAAATTCAGATGTCAAAGTTAATGTTAAAAGTGACCACAAAAATATTACGTTAAAAGTAATCTCTTCTAATTAGGAATGAGAGAGAGAGAGAGATATGGAACAAATCTTCGACTGGTCTCAGAATTCAGAATAAAACAAATTTTAGGATTCCAGTAACACGTGAAACAATTACATGATGTCATTAAAGCATTTTTGGGTACGGATACAAAAGTTCTAGAAGCAGAGAGGTGACGTCATTAAAGCGTTTTAGGTGCGAGATACAAATGGAGATAGCTTCTAGAAGGAAAGTTACGTCGGCATCCCAGCTGAAGTTTTGAGGCATCTTACAAAACTGACTTCTGGATTCAGGCTCTGTATTCTTTCTTCAAAGTGGATAGTCAAACAATGGTTACAACAGCAAATATTTGTCTTGAGCCCGTATGGGAAATCGGCGTTAAATTTTCAAATCTGTCATCAACCAATCAAAATTTTGTCATTCCCTCTTATCTCAAGCTAAATGCATTCTCAAAGAAGCAAACCTTAGATGGATTTTACTGAAAGTGTTCACATACTACGCTTTCCAAGAAAGATTTGGAGGAAAATTACGTTATGTCTGGATAATTTAAAAGCAATAATAAATTACCTTGAAATCAAGTTAATCACTTCAGTACTTTTGAGATCTGATCTAAACAGTAAATATGAATAGCTGCTCTTAGAACCATTCATCATTAAACATAACGAGCATGTGTGAATTCAATATTCAAAATCATAGAAGGATATACGTTCAGGTTTGGGCAACATCTTGCTGAATGAGTTTTTGGATATAGTATCGGAGAATGTATGGTTTATCAAGGCATATAATATCTTATATATTTGGATATATCCATATATATGAAACCCTCTCCATATATATATTATATCAATAATACATGATAATCATACATACATGCAGTCTCCGATATCACCCCCAGCTTTAACATGTCAAACGTTCCAAACACAAGCCCATTCCATAAAAATTAAAAGGGTTAGACCTTGTATTTGTAAAAAAAAAATAAATTTAAATAAAAATAAAAAATAAAAATCTCTCTCTCTCTCTCTCTCTCTCTCTCTCTCTCTCTCTGAAAGACAAAGTGCTTCTCACAACTAATATTTGAGAACACAAATATCGGGATGTGTTTCTCGTCATGTACACTGAAAAACAAACAAACAAAAATGGCGATATACATTAAATGCATGTATGGTATTGGATATTTCATAAAAGTTATAGCAACTGCAATAAATTAAACATTCTTGTCATTATTTCTTGCACCACACTCTCTCTCTAGCTCTCTCTCTCTCTCTCTCTCTCTCTCTCTCTCTCTCTCTCTCTCTCTCACTATATATCAACATATAAATATATATTTGTATTTGTGATATGAATATATATATATATATATATATATATATATATATACATGTATATATATATATATGTATGTATGGATGTATATATATATATATTCATCCCATATAAATTAAACAAATTATATTGTATATATTTATCTAAAACTATCTCTCTATCTCTCTCTCTCTCTCTATATATGTATATACTCATATACAAAATCCTTTTGGTGTTTTGGCCTATCAACAAAATCACTTCCCACACAGCAAAGTGTGGTTTAAACATATATATGTATTCCTTTTTAAGTATTGTTGAAAGTATATAAAGCAGTTTACAAGTGTTCATAATTATAAATTAAATAAATGTATATATATAATACATATATCAAATCAAAATATCAAAAAACTATAATCATCTCTATATCTCTCCCATCTCATCTCTCTCACACTATTATTCTTAAAAACAAAAACTGATCTTTCAAGGCATTCCGCACCGCATGCTGTATATCTACATATATATGTATCCTGGATAAATAGGATGTTTGTATGCAAGACTAAATTAAACATTGACCATTTTTACAAACTCTCTCTCTCTCAAAGATCTCTCTCTCTCTCTCTAGCCGCTCTCTTCTGGTAGAGCCTTCCGCAAGACACACACACTATTCCTTCGTTGGGAAAAATCCTCGTGTTTCCTGAAACTCATTGTCCACACACAGAGAGAGAGATATGTATATTATGGATGGTATTATATAGGTATGTTTTCGTCTTGATATACATGAGATGTATCAAACAAGATTTTTAGAGTTTAATGTTCTCTTGAAATATGTGGGATGCATCAAAACATGGTTTTTTTTTTTTTTGAGAGAGAGAAATCCTTTTTGTGTTTGAGCCTGTTTTTACACATATACACACACACACACAAACAAGACACACACACACACATACTGTAGAGATATATAGTATGTATGGATGAGATGACCAGGTATGAGTTCATCCCATTAAATTAAACAAGGTTAATTGTATTTACTTAAAATCTCTCTCTCTCTCCTCTCTCTCTCTCTCTCTAACCTCTCTCTCTCTCTCTCTACTTCTACATAAACACACATACTATGTACTGAACACACAATATCCTTTTTGTGTTTGTCGCATAACACACTCAAACTGACACATACTGTATATAGATATATATGTATGTATGGATGGCTACACAGTTTGCGATGTGTTCAGGTTATTCAACTCTATTTTACCTCATGTTCAGTTATAAATCCAAGATGTATATGACACATAAAAGCAAGACGTATAAAGCTGTATATATATATACGATTTTAAAAGTGACGCCTAAAGATGTATATATAAGTAAAATCTACATCCCACTGAGGAAAGTGTCTTTTTGCCGTTCATAAAATAATAATAAGTAAAATAATAATAATAATCAGAAATTTGGGAAAGCATTTTCCTTGGAACTCCGCATCTATAAACCACCCAAGTAGTTCCCCGCGAGTAACATTTTCACAAAGATATCTAGCTGATCCCACCACGCTTTCTCTCTGGTCTTTCATTTTTTTTTTTTTTTTTAGGAGATCATTGTTTCGCACGCTTACTAACAGCACTAACTGTACTTATTCGTTTTTCATTATTTTATATGTCGATAATTGAGAATTTTTGTTGCTTTATAAAAACTCATTAAAAAACTTTCATAGTTTTTGGCTCGTCTGAAAATGTACAAATGAGTAAAACTTTTTTCGTTAAATAACCTAATTTTCTAAATTTAGAGGGCTGAACTCTTCTTCTGACTATTCCACCATAAAATAGAAACATTGAGAAAAAAGGACAGCAAAATGACGTTTGTTGGCATAAAATTTCTATTTTCGCTGAATTTAAAAAAATTTTTCCAAGACTGTCGAGCTCCCCCAGACACGGGTCTGATAGCGCCGCTCAAACTGTGAAGATGCGATAAGGAGTTGGAAGCACTATGAATCAGGATGGAAGAAAGAGAATATGAAAGGAGGTAGAGTAAAAGAGGACCCCAGAAAGCCAGTAAAATGTGTATAACTTTTAAAAACTATACTTACCTTTGTCGAAATCAGTCACTGAATTCGGGCAACGCCAATACCAAGTAGTTACTGGAAATTTGTCGCCATGTTTCACCACACCAAGAGTCTTATTTGCAGTGGCAACGGACACCTGAAATCACCAACAACGTCACTTTTCATTACGAACACAAGCAATAACTTCTTGTTATTGCATCAAGAATTGTCACCGGATTGCGGCTGCAAATTGTAGGTGCGCGGGATACGGATACGTCGCTGGCAGGAACGCGCGTCTTGCCCACTTGGCAAACAACGGGAAATAGACTGGGTTACGTGGGGTAGCGCGGAGGTTCGGGTCCGAGCTCTGAGTGCTGCCAGATTTTCTTTACCAAGTTATCGTAGTGTTGGTTGAAAATTATCGTTTTTTCACCAAAATTATCGCAAAATATATCATATGCATGTGAAAATTTATCGTATCTTTTATCATTACACTATGCTCTGGCAGTAATCCGCAACACTTCTTGGTATCAAAATAAATACAAGTATATCTTTCATACGTTTATTATGATAAGGCAAAAATAGCATAATACCTCGTTCCACGGAGAGAGAGAGAGGAGAGAGAGAGAGAGAGAGAGAGACTCGTCTCTCTTAAAAAGGGGTAGCGATGAGATGACCTCTCGGCCATTCGCAATTGAATAGAGGCGTAATGAAAATACTTGGTACCAGCACAATTAGCCTACCTATCTCAGTAATCCCAAACACAATTATCTCACGTATCGTCGCGGGAAATTATTACTTTACATTTTCAATTGAGACATTTAATCTTAAAATGCTTTTATTCATCTGAATATAACCAAATGCAGAATTATCGCATAAAATGTACGGTAGTCGGAGCTGGTATCGTACATCGTACGAGGCAGTTTAATCCTGCATGTACATAATTATCGTAGAATGGCCCTGCTCGGAACAGGGTTGGGTGGCGGGAACTACTTACCTTGGTGGGTAGAAGGTGTTGTCTTGACCTGGCCAATCTAAACTTTTTGAGAGTTAAATGAACAAAGAGAGACAGATTGTGGGGTGATAAACGTCAGTAAAAGCAGGAATATGTAAAACAAAATTATCGCCATTGAAACACTGAAATGCTTGTCCTAAATTTCTTTTTATTTATCATTCCAGCATGAAACAGCATCCACTATTGTACCCAGCAAACACTTATCTCGTCCCTGCAGTCATTAAATTTCGGATTTATCATTCCAGCATGATTAATCCACTGTTGTATCCAGTACTAAATCTCCCTCTCTTACCAGAGTAAAATCTCTAACTCTCTCTTTTCTCTCTCTCTCTCTCTCTGAAGGCTTATCGTCCCCCAGTCCTGACTTTACCCGGTTTGAGCCCAATCTTAATGAATTAATCTTTATCTTCATAAATCTCACTGTTTTCATTATTCTTTGACTGTCATCATCACTGTTGATTATATTATTATTATTATTATTATTATTATTATTATTATTATTATTATTTCGCCACTTACGAGTAGTTCATGGCCAGCGGATTCTTTGACTGTCATAACATCACTGTTTGCCATTATTAAATTATTATTATTATTATTATTATTTTCATTTCCAGTCAGTCTTTCCAACAAATGCTGTGCCTACTACATCATATTTATGTCGTTCATAATTAACTAATTATATTTCTTTCATTTATAACGTTTCCCAGAAAATGTTGTGCGGCCTGGCCAACTTCATGTCGTTCACTTTTCTTTGAGGGTTGTTGTGCGGCCTAAAAGTTAAATGAACAAAGAGAGACAGATTGGGGGGTGATAAACGTCAGTAAAAGCAGGAATATGAAATAAGTGAAAAACAAAATTATCGGCCATTGAAACACTCGTTCGAACAGCTGCTTCGTCCTAAATTTCTTTTATTTATCATTCCAGCATGAAACAGCATCCACTGTTGTACAGCACTCTCTCTCTCTCTCTCTCTCTCTCTCTCTCTCTCTCTCTCTCTCAGGCTTATCTCGTCCCCAGTCATTAATGCAGTCGGATTTAAGGCAATATTAATGATTAATCTTTAAATCCAGTAATAAATCTCCCGGAATTACCAGAGTAAAAATTCCTAACCTCACATTTTAATTCGCACGAAGAGCGAAAGTTCGTCCTGACTTTACCCGTATTTATCTTCGTTTCATGCCTTTATCTTTCATTATTCATCACTGTTTTCATTATTCTTTGACTGTCATCATCACTGTTGTTATTATTATTATTATTATTATTATTATTATTATTATTATTTTAAAAGTTACGAGTAGTTCAAGGGCCAGCGGACTGTGTTGACATAAGGCCAGTTTGCCATCACAAATCAATAATACCGCTTTCTTTTATTTCCAGTCAGTATTTCCAACAAATGCTGTGCCTACTTACATCATATTTCATGTCGTTCATAATTAACTGTATTATATATTTATATTTTTACATAAGTTATTAAGTCTCTCTCTCTCTCTCTCTCTCTCTCTCTCTCTCTCTCTCTCTCTCTCTCTGACGGTTCTCTTGGGTGAACTACAACCCCTGAACAAAACCTTGAGGCTCCGTCGCCATCCTTTCTGGCACTATTGTGGACGGTTCTTGGGCCCCGAATCCAAGGGAGGTTCGGTTGCCATCCCGTCCTGGAAGTGGTTCTTGGGCCCCGTCAAAAGGGAGGTTTCTTTTGCACGGCGCGGTACGTGTGTGGGCCAAAGAACCTGTATTGCACGCTATCAACAGAGGTTGCTGAACTTGTTGACACCGACTATGAACAAGGCCGTCCATAGTAGAGTCCCTTGTTTTGGTCAGTCTCACGCCCTTGGTGTAATAGCTTCTCTCATATGTGTGTCATTTTTCATAATTTTAGGTCCTACCAGTTTTATAATATTTTCAAAATCTGTCAAAGAGACATTGGTGAAATTTTTGTGGTGGCCAGAAACTTCTTGGAGTCTCATGTCAGCGAGTAATTCCCGACCACTGTATTCTACCCTTCTAGTACATAACCTTGATTGCCAATATTTCCGTTTTGTTTCTCCCTAACCATTGTTGTCTCGATTTGTGTCCAATCACCATGACTTGCATTGCCATGCAAGTATTCTAATCATGCACTCATAATGTTCCAACGAATCTTCTGTATCAAACTGTTTGTGTATTTCTGTTTGTGAAGCACTCATAATGTTCCAACAGTCTTCTGTCAAACTGTTTGTGTATTTCTGTTTGTGACATATATTATGCTCCTGCACTGTATTCGTTAATCTGTCTGAATCTCATGCAATTGGCCATATTTAGAATTTCATGGCCTTTCCATTGATATATGTTTCATCACTGTATGTTAATCATGAGACACTAGATATACCACACTACACCTCATGTAAACTGTGTAACCTTGCTAATGCCAATAACCTTGAACACTACTGCCTTCATTGCCCCACTGTCAGGAATCTGTTACCTCAAGGACAAAATTTACTTCAAACCTGCCAATATTTACTCAAAGATGACCACCTAGACTTAATTTTGACTCGTCATCCACACTTTGGTGGCTGCTAAACTGTCTGTTGCAGTTGTTGTGATAATGGAATACGATCTCATATATGTTATTTTTTGTAACTGATATACTGATAATTCAATGCTGTAATTTTTCTGTTGATTTCTGATGTATACTGTAACTAATCACACATGTAACTTTGTTTGACGTCTTTGGGCCTGTAATAAATTTACATCATCCTGTCTCTCTCTCTCTCCCTCTCTCTCTCTCTCTCTCTCTCTCTCTCTCTCTCTCATTCAATTAGAAGAGATTACTTTTAATGAAATTTTGTGGTCACTTTTAACATTATTAACTTTTGAGATCTGAATTTGGCAAATTATTTAGTTCATAACTTGGTAGCCCTGGTAAAAAAGTGTGTATTGTGTAACGCAGCTGCAGCAAGTGATTTACAGAGGTTGTCACAAGTTGTGTAAGGTAACATTAAATTTTACTTATTGGATACCATGGTATGATAAGTTAGGCTATGGTATGATAAGTTAGGAAATTTTGAACAAGTGAAATCATTTGTGATAAATTTTACGTATTTTTGTGTTTTTCTATTTACAGTTTCTTTATATTTTTCACATTTTTTATGTTTTGTGATGTAACATTTATTTACGTAGCATTGTAAATATTTCTTGGTAATTTAGCATTGCATTTAATTTAACATTGCATACTTGATTTTCATTTATTGAGATTTTATTTTAAATCTTGAGTAATTCTTGATAGTTTAAATTTTGCAAGATTAATTTAAATTCTGATAAAATTTTTGTGAATTAGATTTGTTTCATAATTTAATTCAAGAATTAATTGAGTTTGTGTTATTTTCAACTAATAGTAAATTTTTTCAGATTGTGAAATTAAATTAATTGTGAATTCTAGTTATAAACTTTGAATCTGAAAATAATTTTGTATTTAACATTTTAGAAAAACAGTGTTTCATTTATTGATCACCAGTAAATAGGATTGATTGTGTATGTATAAGTGATAAAAGTGTTCTTTTAGTTTTGCTAAACATGTTATCAAGGATTTTTACACTGGAAACAGTAAAGCCCTAATGCCTTTACTCTAGAAGATTTCTAGTTTAATTTTTTGATACCACATTATTCTGATGAATCTTAGTTTGATTTTTCAAGTGATTGATAAATAAGTTTTTGTCTTAAGGATCACTGTTACGCTAAGAGAGTACTCAGTCGTACAATTAATGTTATGAGAGTTCAGGCATCTATCTGTTGAAGTGGGAGGTATATTTTTGAATCACCAGAGATTAGTTGTAATATGTGTGTACAAACAGTGCTCTCTCTCTCTCTCTCTCTCTCTCTCTCTCTCTCTCTCTCTCTATGAAAGCGATTTTATATATAGATTAATATTGTCCGAGTGTTTGTGTATAATGTTTGGTATAAAGTGACAAGGATATGCTGTACATACGTATGCAGTATATGTATATTATACATCAGTAAATACTGTATCAAAGTGCAGTACTTCCAGCCAGTGAGAAACGTCTTTTCGTTACTGGTCAGTTGACTGTATCATTTTGAAATCATCAGTATCAACCTAATAATTAACACGGTCGTAGAATTTGGATGAATCGTGGGACTAAGGTCTAAGATTTAATCTATAGACCTTGTAATGAACTAAAAAGATTGACGTCTTAATTCTGTCGAAGATCACACAAATACAAACACTGTTTAAATGCCATGGGCTACCGTTCTTAAAGTCACACATGAGAATAATAACGCACTCTAACGTCTAAATTTCTTAACTAGGAAACGCCTGGGCGTCATTTTAAGCCTAGATCCAAATCCTACCTTTGTTGGTTCAAAAAATATATACTTATGGGTTTGATGGAGCCTGTCCTGCTTTGAAACCCGCAACTTACTCATCATGTCTTTTACCTATATTCTTCTTTCTAAAATCCCATTTTAGCCGGGGCCCAAACAGGTTTGCCTAACTCTGCTACTATAATATCCTTAGTGTGATATCCCCTGTCTACCCCGCTGTACACAGGGCGGATAAACAGATTTTGCAGGAGGCGGTGGATGTGTTGCCTCCCTACCTTCCTGATCCCCTACCTACGGTAAAACCCTGGGTGGACAAACAGGTTTAGGCAAGAGTGGGACCTGTCATGTCATTCCAATCCCCCTAAAACTGCCTGACCTGTGGCGGACAAAGGTTTGCAGGAGGTACTGTTTATAAGTTGTCTCTCCTACGATCCCGATCCCCTACCTACTTTAGAAAGAACTCTAAGTCAAATTACAACTTATAAGGAAAGACAATGTGCAGCCCCACTACCCTCCCGATCCTAATTGCCAGCCCCACTTAACCATGACAACTGGTTTGAAGGAGGAGGTATTTATATTGGCTACCCTCCTAATCCTTTTACGGTTTGAAAGGTGTAACAAGAAAGATCTACTCTGTTGCACTATGATTACAGCTGTTAGAAGAACATTGAACATGGTATTGGAAGTAAGCTGTGAAACTGTACAGTAAAGGAACAAAATGATTACAACTGAGGCTCTTTTCATGCTACATTGTCAATTTGCCTTCAGTGCTTTGGGGTTTGCATCAATTAGTAAATACACTGTAAAAATGACGTTCTGCCTATGTTAAATTTGGCCAGATATTGGCAAACATTACCACATGTCTCTCCCTGTCTCCAATTTTTTTTCAAAAATGTCCTTAACTCTTTTAATTTGTGAGTAGGTCTTCAGCATAAAATGTCTTCTTACTCAACTACGTTAAAGGTCAACCGAGTTGTCAGGTAGTTTTTCAACCTAATTACCCAAGGAAAAGAAAAAGCCCTAATGGATGCCTCGGCCAGAATATAAATATGTTCTGTCGTTGAGAAGTAAACAGGCACTCAAACGTACGCGGGGGGTTAGGTTATTATTATTATTATTATTATTATTATTATTATTATTATTATTATTATTATTATTATTATTATTACGGAGAAAACCATTAAAATGTATATAGAATTAATGATGTTTGAAAACTCTTTGAAATTATTATATTATTATTATTATTATTATTATTATTATTATTATTATTATTATTATTATTATTATTATTATTATTTCACGGAGAAAACCTAAAATATATATAGAATTAATAACGTTTTAAACTTTCTGAAATTATTATTATTATTATTATTTATTATTATTATTATTATTATTATTATTATTATTATTATTATTATTATTATTAGAAAACACTAAAATATACATAGAAAAATTTCTAAAATTTTCCGAAATTATCATTATTACTAAATTATTATTATTATTATTATTACTATCATTATATATATATATATATATATATATATTATATATTATGTATATATATGTATTATATGTATATATATATATATATATATATATATATATATATATATATATATATATATATATATATATATATATATATGACAAGAAGTATACCACAAGAAAGCCTAATAATTAATGGTACATAGAACTTGAACTGCAGAGCCCTGGATGAACTCTTATCTAGTATACTACCACGTCTACTAGCCTCTTTATAGACTTAAGTGGAAACCTAAAACACATTGTTGATGGCTAATGAGATTCATTGTTAACTTGATATGATAACAAATGTTAATAAATCTCACTGATTTGGAAATACGTCGATTTTGAAAATATGTCCAATTGTCCATGAAGCTAATTTAATACAGATGCTGGATTAATTTAGATCATCCCTTTGAATGACGTTTTATTGAACATGTTCAAGGAATAGCAATTATTCTTAATACGGAGGGACTCTAAAAAGGGTAGCATATTTTAAGAATAATTGCTATCCCTTGAACATGTTCAATAAAATCGTTAAAGAATTTTTAGACAATATTTTTAAGCCAAAATCTGTAGTCTGCACCGTTCCCAAAAAGATAATGTATGTTTCTCTACCCTTCACTAACGATTCTGTCCTAATCAAAAGAAAATTATTGTCACTCTTGAGCCATCTGTATCCGTATGTTGACTTCAGATTTACTTTTAATAACCCTCTTACAATCGGAAGACTGTTCCGCGTGAAAGACACCCTCCCGGAGTTGATGCGTACCTGCATTGTTTACAAGTTTAATTGCCCTAAATGTAATTTTGGGACCTATGTGGGATGTACCAAGCGCCTACTTAAGGTGCGCATCGACTCTCATAGGGGTGTCAGCCACCGCACAGGCTTAGCTTTAAGCAAAAAAGAAAATAGTGCCATTAGACTTCATGCTATATCTTGCCACCATCACATACAATACAGTGATTTTCAAGTACTCAGGCAAATAAAAAACAGCCATTCGCTTCCCTTTTTAGAGTCCCTCCATACTAAACAACAATCACCAAAACTCAGTAGCCAAACCACCTCTGTTCCATTGTTCATTGCATAGTTTGCTTTTTTCTTTTTGTTTTTTCTCCACACCATTTCACCCTCTTCCATTCGCAGTCTTCTAACTTGCCCAGTTGTCATTTAACTACGACATGATCAATAGGTTCTCCAATATTTTTATTATTTTGAATATTCATTGTTTTTTCTCTCTCTCTCTCAGTATGTATCTTCCCAGTGATTTTATTTGACGATTCCTGTTTAGTACGTGATTTCTTATTACTTAGTCATTGCTCTTTTGCAGTTAACTTAGGTTTTTATGTTCCTTTTTTACTTTATATTATTATGTATTTTAGAGTTTTGTCAGTTATAGCCGTTTTAATACTTTTAGATTTAGCCAATCAGTATAGTTTTCTTACTGTTTATTTTTTATATCATTCTTTAGATAAGTGACCCTGATGATGGGAAAAGTAATGTATTCCCGAAAGCTCGGCTGTGCCTCTGTTAATTTCTAAGGAATAATAATGTCTGCAATTTTACCACGTCTTCTGGCTATCCTGTTCCTCCTTATAATATATATATATATATATATATATATATATATATATATATATATATATATATATATATATATATATATATAGATACAGATATGTCTATATATATCTATATCTATCTATATATATATATATACTCATATATATAAATACATATAATATATATATATATACATACATACATACACACACACACACACACATATATATATATATATATATATATATATATATATATATATATATATATATATATATATATAAAAATTCTCGCAACTGATGTAAAGATAAAGCGTTCCATTTCACAATGCTTTGGGGATCTATAACAACAATTTAATGGAAGCAATATTGGATTTCCATTTCATATACATTTGAGCGGCGGGGATTAGACTGAAAACCCGGGAGTTTTAATAGCATTGGATGAATTTCATTTTGCAGATGAGAACCATTACTAAAAACACTAAAACTCTGAGAGTGGTGGGAAAGTGGCTTTTTTTATATATATATTTTATGTATTGTGAATTTATCATACAATGCTGTACCTTATTTAAATTGTCATAACTGGTTACGAAGAATTTTTGTCAAGAAAAAGGTTAAAAACGGGTTTGTTTTTAAAAAGAAAATAAGATTATCCTAAATGAAACGATAGTTTTTCTTTTTTATTAAAATAATGGTATTTTAAAAGAAAGGATAGTGGGATGAAAGGAGTATTATGTTTAAATATTCTTAGACTAATGCAATACATTTATAAGGATAATCTCGCTTAAAATACTTTAAAATACTTCTTGTGGAACTACGGAGTTAAAGATATTTCTTTTCACGTACATTAAATAAGAAGGATATTACTGCATTAAAACAAAATGATTCTGATAAATCTTTAACCTCTAATAATGGCTGTCTTCCTGAGGATATGCATTTAAATTACTGATATAACCATAACTATTATTACTATTATTATTATTATTATTATTATTATTATTATTAGTAGTAGTAGTAGTAGTAGTAGTAGTAGTAGTAGTAGTAGTAGTAGCAAACATAAACATCATCTTCAGTACTGGAGCAGTGAAATTATTATTATTATTATTGAAAGAGAAACCACAAAGATTCTTGTGTATAACTTGTTACCAAGTAAATATTTACATATTACTTTGATCTCAGTAATATGTAATAAGTAATATGTAAATATTTACCAGTAAACAAGTTATACACAAGAATCTTGTGGGTTTCTCTTTCCATCTTCAGAAGAAAACTGAAAGAAATTTTTGTTTGGTTCATTATTATTATTATTATTATTATTATTATTATTATTATTATTATTATTATTATTATTATTATTATTAGTAGTAGTAGTAGTAGTAGTAGTAGTAGTAGCAACATAAACATCATCTTCTAAATGACAGTGAAATTTTCTTTTAATTATTATTATTATTATTATTATTATTATTATTATTATTAGTAGCAGTAGTAGTAGTAGTAGTAGTACTAGTAGTAGTAGTAGGAAACATAAACATCATCTTCATAATAATAATAATAATAATAATAATAATAATAATAATAAGAATTATTATTATTATTATTATTATTATTATAAGTAGTAGTAGTAGTAGTAGTAGTAGTAGTAGGAGTAGTAGCAGTAATAGCAAACATAAACATCATCTTCATTAATGAGCAGTAAAATTTTTTTATTATTATTATTATTATTATTATTATTATTATTATTTTTATTATGATGATTATTATTATTATGATTATTATTATTGTTATGATTATTATTATTATTACTATTATTATTATTAGTAGTAGTAGTAGCAGTAGTAGTAGTAGTAGTAGTAGTAGTAGTAGTAGTAGTAGTAGTAGTAGCAAACATAAACATCATCTTCAGTAATGGAGCAGTGAAAATTATTATTATTATTATTATTATTATTATTATTATTATTATTATTATTATTATTATAGTAGTAGCAGTAGTAGTAGCAGTAGTAGTAGCAAACATAAACATCATCTTTAGTAATGGAGCAGTGAAATTCCCCTCTGGAAGCCAAGGCATAATGATAGACGGGCAGTCCACTAACTCAGCTGCAAGACAGGATACAGCAAAAAGAAGGCTAATTAGGCATAAATCATAGGGTCCCATTTCCAACCATTTACTTTAGTACGCAGCAGGTGATTACTATTACACGACTGACAATATTATACGGGCGAGATAAAGAGCTTTGTGCTTCAATCTAACCTGAAGCCTATTAAGCCGGGATAAGAATAAACCAAAATATATATCTGTCGGTTGAGGTAGACTTCCGTAATTTTTGTTCGTTACTCCTGTAAACACGGCAGGAAATTTATATATATATATATATATATATATATATATATATATATATATATATATATATATATATATATATATATATATATATATATATATATATATATATATATATATATATATATATATATATATATATATATATATATATATATATATATATATAAAACGTACATATGAAAATGAATGCTTGTATGTCTGTATGTTTATTTGTATGGTGGTGCGCAATAGAAATCCGAACCGCTTGAACGATCTAGACAAAATTTGACACATGCACATTATTTGACCCTACTTCGATAATTAGGTAGGTTTACCCATTCCTCCTTCCCCTTCCTCTTCCCTTTGTAACTTAGGTGGTGACCGATAGACCGATCTAGAAAAAATTTGGCACGTGGTCATCATTTGACCAAACTTCGATAAGAGGGTAGGTTTCAAACCTGTACTCCCTTCCCTTCCCCTTTTCCCTTCCCTTTGTAACGTATGTGGTAAATAAACTCTACGGGTTTAGCATACCTCATTTCATGTGCTCCATACCATAGAAATATATTCCTGAAAATGCTTTTTTTTCCTGTGATTAATAATTCTGTATTAAGGTTTATGTTTAGGTTTAGTGGGGGTGTGCTTAGGTTTAGTGGGGGTATGTGTTTACAGTTAGTGGGGATGTGTTTAGGTTTAGCAGCGGGTGTCTTTAGGTTTAGTGGGGGGTAAAAGGGACAGTCACCACAGTAATACCTGGATAAAAGGGACAGTCACCATAGTAATGTCTGGATAAAACAGATGGTCAACACAGTAATACCTGGGTAAAAGAGACAGTCAGCACAGTAATACCTGGATAAAAGGGACAGTCAGCACAGTAATACCTGGGTAAAAGGGACAGTCAGCACAGTAATACCTGGATAAAAGGGACAGTCAGCACAGTAATACCTGGGTAATAGGGACAGTCAGCACAGTAATACCTGGGTAATAGGGACAGTCAGCACAGTAATACCTGGATAAACGGGACGGTCAGCACAGCAATTCATGGGTAAATGGAAAAGTCACCACAGCAATAACTGGATAAAAGGGACAGTCAGCACAGTAATACCTGGGCATATTGGAAAGTCAGCAGAGTAATACCTGGATAAAAGGGACAGTCACCACAGTAATAACTGGATAAATGGGACAGTCACTACAGTAATACCTGGATAAAAGAGACAGTCAGTACAGTCATACCTGGATAAAATGGGCAGTCACAATAATAATACCTGTCAGTTCACCCATGAATGTTCGAAGGGTGAACGTTCGCATGAAAAAAATAGAACTGTCAGTAGGACAGTCAACATAAACCCCTCCCCTTCTCCCTTCCCCCTCCCCTCCCATTTCCCCTTTCCCCTTCTGTCCCCCTTCCCCTCCCCTTTCCCTTTTCCCTCCCCCTACGCGAAGTCTGCCATTCAGAGTATTCCCGAGCAGAGCTGGACTGGTCAGCTAGCTAGCATATACATGCATACATACACACATATTTATATGTATATATATATATATATAGATAGATAGATAGACAGATAGATAGATAGATAGATAGACAGATATCGAATGACAAAGAAATGTACGGTAACGCAAGGTTAGAATATTTGATTCACGCTCGCTCTCCCGGTTAATATGCTCAGAAAATGATGCAGAGCTGAAATTCGAGAGTATGGTATAGCTATTTATAACGTTCAAGCTAGAGGTACAAACAATATATATCACTTCGTTTGATTTACCGGTAAGCAAAGAACAGCTAACTATTTGTCACGCGGCCATGAAATCAGTCCAGCGCCATTTAATGTAATGCACTTATTTTATGCAATTTTAGTTGCTTTATAATCTTAGAACATACTACAAGAAATAAACAAGTAAAAAATGCGCCGAAGAAACCAGTCGAGTTTTCTATCCGGTGATGGCCTCAGCCACGGCCCATAAAACTCTTAACCGTGGCTCATGAAACTCGGCCAGGGTCCGTGGTGGCCTAAGTTGTTGGTACCTATAGCGCTGCCAGAAGCACGATTATGGCTAAATTTAACCTTAAATAAAATAAAAACTCCTGAGGCTACAGAGCTGCAAATTGGTATGTTTGATGATTGGAGGGTGGATGATCAATATCCCAGTTTGGAGCCCTCTAGCCTCGATAGTTTTCAGGATCTGAGGGCGTACAGAAAAAGTGTGGACAGAAAGGAAATGCGGACGGAGAGACAAAGCCGGCACAATAATTTTCTTTTACAGAAAACTAAAAATTTGGTTAGTTATTCTTCTCCGAAAAATAGTTAAAATATATTAAATCTGTGATATGCCCTTATATGACAGAGATATCTTAACATTACAAGGGAATGAAACGGAATCAGTCGTTGGTTTTCCGAACCATAAATGCATCAGCAAAAGAACATATTATCATTTTCCAGCTTTGACCTTGAGAATGCATCGCTCCTATTCACCGCACATGCCGCAATTCCTTCAGTGCAGCACAACTGCAGAATGAAGGTATATCAATGTTATTTTTGGGAAGTTATTTACCAAGTTCAGGAGTTAGAAATCTTCAGAAGTATCATCCCAAAATACAATTAATTTTCTTTGTAATTAAATTTTACGTGTGTCATGAATAATAGCCGAAAATTACGTTCTTTTAACCACGTTTTTGCCTCATTAAGAATGGATCTAAAAACTTAATGAAGATTATTCTTGGATTTTCATCCCACATTTAAAAGTTTTGTTGTGAATCGTCCAACTGAGGCCTTGGGCGAAAGTGCATACAAGAAAACATTTTTCTTTTGGCAATGTCCTGACTAGCAAGAGGAAAAACTATGTTCACTGCGCCCTCTATAAAGTTTAATTATCTTGTAATCATAAAGGACGACCAGGAAACTAATAACGTTAAGTCAAGA
>NC_089799.1:17050874-17063374 GCF_040412425.1 Macrobrachium rosenbergii
ATAGTCTACAAGAATCGACCACATTTTTTGTATTCTTTATCTAGCAGATCCGCTTAATTTATGTTCCATTATCTATGTACACAATTTAAGATTATTTTATATGATATTCATGACCAGCGAAAAAAGGCAACACCTTAATGCTCAACCTTGCGGAACACCTCAACATTTCTATCTCTTTTTCAGTGAAGTAGCTCCTGCGTTAGATACTTGAAGTTTTCATTATTATAAAATATTTTCTCAATGAAAATTGTGTTCCACTCAAATAACGATCATACAAAACTTGCAAAATGCCAAATTACAATAGCGTCCCACGAGTCTCTCAAATTGAAAAATAATGGTAATATCATACTGATTATACGTGAATACCTCGCGTACAGCTGATTATATAAGGAGACATATTTAAGAAGATAAACTGGACTAAAGAAAAATAGCTCTTGCCCTCCATGTACCACATAAGTCAAACGTTTGCCGTCTTTTCCACGGTTTCAAAGAAAGGAAATTAAAGCAATGGGTCACTGGCTGGCCACCAACAAGCCGTCTTTGCCTGGTTTCAAATATAACATTTCCAGTGTTTCCATGATATAAAAGAACCTGTCTGTAATATATAATATACGTGTCTTATTATCTGTATTTCTAATGCCATCTTGGCTGAGAGTTTATTTCGAAATTATAATCTAAAATCTCTAAAGGAGAAGGGCATATTTCTATCTGTCTCCTAGAGAAAGTAAAATAAATTAGTTCTTGCTCTCCTCTACAGTTATAATTTACATAGATTAGGTGATAAAATCTGCTATCTATACAGCTATTGGCATGTGTATCAGCCACTATCTGGCTATCATTAACTTCATCATTGGTAATTTTTTAGTTTAGTCGATTATTACCATATTCATATTTCCATATGAATAGTGTTCGTCTTCAGAATAATAATAATAATAATAATAATAATAATAATAATAATAATAATAATAATAATAATAATAATAATAATAATAATAATAATAATAATAATAATAATAATAATGTCTGCTAAATTTCCTACACCTTTACAGATTAAAGTAAGAGAAATTTTTGTTTTCATTATCTAACAGACAGACCCACAAACATCTTTTACTAGATTTGTTGCTGTTCATTTTTATCGGGTCTCTTAGTTACCTGATTCCCACAGCATTCTTAACAGTTATCTGATTCCCACAGCACTTTAATAGTTATCTGAGTCCCACAGCATTCTTACCAGTGATCTGATTCCCACAGCATTCTTAATAGTTATCTTATTCCCACAGCATTCTTAATAGTTATCTGAGTCCCACAGCATTCTTAATAGTTATCTGATTCCCGCAGCATTCTTAATAGTTATCTGATTCCCACAGCATTCTTAATAGTTACCTGATTCCCACAACATTCTTAATAGTTATCTGATTCCCACATGATTCTTAATAGTTATATGATTCCTACAATATTTTTAATAGTTATTTGATTCCCATACCATTCTTAATAGTTATCTGTTTCCACAGCATTCTTAATAGTTACCTGAGTCCCACAGCATTCTTAATAGTTATCTAATTCCCACAGCACTGTTAATAGTTATCTGATTCCCACAGCATTCTTAATAGTTATCTGATTCCCACAACATTCTAAATAGTTATCTGAGTCCCACAGCATTCTTACCAGTTATCTGATTCCCACAGCATTCTTAATAGTTATCTTATTCCCACAGCATTCTTAATAGTTATTTGAGTCCCACAGCATTCTTAATAGTTATCTGATTCCCGCAGCATTCTTAATAGTTATCTGATTCCCACAGCATTCTTAATAGTTACCTGATTCCCACAACATTCTTAATAGTTATCTGATCTTCTACATGATTCTTAATAGTTATATGATTCCTACAATATTTTTAATAGTTATTTGATTCCCATACCATTCTTAATAGTTATCTGTTTCCACAGCATTCTTAATAGTTACCTGAGTCCCACAGCATTCTTAATAGTTATCTAATTCCCACAGCACTGTTAATAGTTATCTGATTCCCACAGCATTCTTAATAGTTATCTGATTCCCACAACATTCTAAATAGTTACCTGAGTCTCACAGCATTCTTAATAGTTATCTAAGTCTCACAGCATTCTTAATAGTTATCTAAGTCTCACAGCATTCTTAATAGTTATCTGATTCCCACACCATTCTTAATATTTATCTGATTCCCACAGCATTCTTAATAGTTATCTGATTCCCACACCATTCTTAATATTTATCTGATTCCCACAGCATTCTTATTAGTTATCTGATTTCCACGGCATTGTTAATCCCTATTGTAGACGTCAGTAATGAAGTGCCCTTGTAATGTTACGAATGGGCTGAGGACCAGCCGTGAAAATATTCAACGTTCAATACCATCTCCTATGGAAGGTCGCTATCACGCAGTTACAGCTACTGAACTGTCCTTTACATGCCTCTTTGGTAGTAACTGGGCAAGCAGGCTCTTGGAAACACTGTTGTTAGTTGGAAAGGGATCACTCATTTACTTATCATTCACCACCACTCGAATAAGATCACTGACTGAGTACTCACACGTGCAGTGAAAATGAGGCTTCCTCGTCAGTTAGAATGGTGGGATATATTTATTATTTATCAGAGGTTTGTAATGTTGTTTCCTGTATTTAAAATTTTTGCATTCCATTCTTAATATACTTATTTATAACAGCTTTCTAAAGCTACTGTTGTCTTTATTTAATATTTTTATATTCCAATTCTACTTTCAGATAAATTTGAACAAGACAGAAGTTTCTTATACTCACGAATATCAATGAGCCTTTGGAAAGAAAATCATTATTAACATTTCTAAATCGTTAACAAGTAAGATTTATTTAACGAACAGATGTTTAGGCTATTTCAAAACGATCGTTAAAGAGATGGAAAAGGATTCGCTCTGATTAGTTTGCTCACTTTTGCAACAAAAATATCCTACATCTTACTATTATCTTTTTTTCAACGTTATGTTTTAATTTACAAATTTTTAGTACATAAACAAACCTTCTTTCAATCTCTTGCTAAAAAGTAATTATTTAAATCCCTTAATCTTAATCATAATTCATCGCTCTTTGAACTACCATTAGGTATTTAGACCATATTATCTGTAACATTTTTAAAAGAACAAATAACTTATAAATTTTCACTAAATATTTACCTACTTCATATTTCTGGTTTTCAGAGTCAGTGTATGGTAATTCATTTCTAATGCTATAATTAATTTTGTTATCATACTTCCATCCTGCATATCGTTCCTGCATTGGACGTACATTACTGTACCATGACGCCTACAGGATTAAGTTAATTTTCATTTCATTGTCCCTCGGGAACAATAAAAGAAATTAATTATACCAGGACCATAACAGCAACTGAAGTGTTTTGAAGACTGAGTACACCATCTGCACACGTATTACAGTAGCTTTAATTCTTTTCTTCTTTTTCTATTCGGTGTTTTACCAGTATTTTACCACATACGTTTTCATTATTCTTTTCCAGCAATCTAATTTGATTGAACTACCCTGTTCTCATCTGTCATTTGAATGCGGAGTTTGTAGCTCATTCGAATTCAGTGTCAACTTCCCATTATTCCACCTCTTCTCATGCAATTATACGATCATTTTGATGAAAATTGAATTAACCCTTTCCCTACCATGGTTATTTACAGCCGTGGAAAAAAAACATATTCTTCAGATTACTGAAGCACCATTTTTAAAAAATATTGCATGTACCATTCACACACATTTGTAAAATTTCTGAAGTTCAATTATTAAATGATTTTTGTCATTTATTCCTAAAAAAGACTCACAAAAATTAAGCAGGGTTTTAAAACCTAAAAGTATTTAAATTCGTTAAAAACGCTCATAACATGAAACGATGTCATTTGTACTTGACTAATTTCTTTTTAACATCACAGTAACAATTATTTTTCCGAAGAAATACATGAACCTAATAGTAAAAATTTTGATTGGTAAAGACAATCATTACTAAATATTTTCAGTATCTTAGCTCTTATCTTAAATCGTTACTGGATAATGTTAGAAAAAAAGAACTTGTTTTGCGACTTCACTCTAGAAAATAAACCAAAAACGTCCTGAAAAATATTAAAATTGAGGATACCTCACCTAAATTCATATGGCCTGTCTTAAATCAGACAATAACTCTAAAAGCAATCAAATCATTAATTTCACTGTCGAAATCATACTGAAGGTAAGCAGTTAAAATGACATATTCAATTAATAGATTGTATTAAAAACTAAATGGAGAACTGGTATGTCTGATTTAGTCTCCAGGTCTCATTCAAGAATATTATGGTAAAGTTCATTAAATTTGGATTTTCTTTGCTAAAAAGGAACTTAAAATAGCAATAACTTCAGGAAATGTTGTCTAAGGTAACCCCTAATCAAAAGGAATTGCTTTCTCTTCTGAAGTAGAATAGACGTCAATAATTAGTTGCTGAAGTTTCGGTGTTTGCAGTGAAGTAACAGCTGCATCTAGTTGGGTATCCCCTTACGCATCCACTTTGACCAAAGGCTTAGCACTGCACGGTAAGTTATCAAAGCGAAATGATGTTAATTTGCTTCGTTGGGGTACGCATTAATCCATCTCGAATGACAAAGGGTAATGTCACGGGACACAAAGGAATTTGTTTAATCTTTCGGGGAGTAAAGACAATCGGTTTTAAAACGATTGACGTCTGGTTTTTGGATAAAGAATAAAGGCAAACACACAAGAGTTACTCTATTTTAATGATTCCTGCATGTTTCAAACGCTATTAGTGACTGGGAAATTTAACCCTCTTGTTGTTTATTTCCTCGACGTCTTTATTAGGAAATCAACTCTCCTTTTTTCTTCTATGGTTCCTTGCGTATTTCGTTTTTATTTTATTTTTTTTTTAATATTCTTGTATTTCCATTTAATCATCTGTCTGTCGTTCACATTTTGTAGTGAATCACATGTCATGAAAATCAGATTCTATTTGTTTCGCAACACAAAATCTTCATCCACGCCTTTAATATCTGACTTATCTGCAAAGTGTGCATTTTTTTGGCATTAAGACGTGCATGTACATAATCCCTCTGATTGTTCAAAGGTATTTGGTCTAATGAAGCATGATAGTTTTTAGAATTGCAATCCATAGTGACCTGTGCCCGTATATTACAAGTACCTTAATTATTATGTATTCAAGTATAGAACGGCAGGTCAGACGTAACTATTGTATCTAAGTTCGCAAAAGTTTTTATGGCACCTGTTCCCTATACCTTTACATAGAAATCCTTTTCACAAATGTTGCTAAGTTTAGAGTTGGGTGCTACACGGTGAATATCATTGTTCTTGCCTTTTTTCTATGATCATGATGTAATTTCATTCGCATTAACTCGAAGATTATTGATTTCGGAAGGACACTGGTTATGAAAATAAAAGCGGGATGATTCATTTTGTGAAATTTACAAATGTCTACCTCAAATTATATTATAAGAATAAAAGTCAATGATGAAAATCATCTTTTTCCAATACAATATTTATGTTTGTTTCATCACCATACTCACTGCATAGATACAAATATGAGAAGAGTGTCACTTCAACTTACATTCTAATTAATAAAGTTATTCATCTACAAATATTTGTATCTATGCAAAGAATATGATGATGAAACAAATATATATCATGTATTGGGAAAAAGATGCTTTTTCTTATTGATTGTAATTCTTATAATATTATATTAGGTGAAAATTTGTAAATTTCACAAAATTTATCATCCCACTTTCATTTGCATTAACCAGTGTCCTTCCGAAACCAATAATCTTGGAGTAAATGCGAATGAAATTACATCATGATCATAGAAAAAGCCAAGGACAATGATATTCACGAAGCAGCACCCATCTCCAAACTGAGCAACATTTGTGAAAAGGATTTCTGTGTAAAGGTATAGAGAACAGGTGCTATAAAAACTTTTGCGAACTTAGATACAGTAGTTACCACTTACCTGACGTTCTGTACTTGGATACATAATAATTAAGACCCTTGTAACACAGGGACACTGGCCATGATGGATTATAATTTTAAAACCTTACCATGCTTCACTAGGACACTTAGAACAGTCAGAAAGATTATGTACAAGCGCGCCTTAATGCCAAACAATGCATACTTTTTAAGGGCGTGAATGAAGATTTTGTGTTTTTAAAACAAATAAAATCTGATTTTCATGACGGGTGCTTCTGCAGCAAAAATGAGGAACGACAGACTGATGTGTAATAGGAAAAAATGAGTATTCAGAAATAAAGGTATGACTATATCGTAAAAAAATTAAATGCTCTTCGGTAACTAAGCCTTTAAACGAAAATGTGAAAAGTGAATGTCCTCTTTAAATATAATTAAGTAAATCAAATTTAGGTCCTTTGCGGAATTATAAAAGCTAACCAGTTCTGGGTACACGTCCATATTTCAAACATGACAGCTCTGAAACATTTCACTCGTTTTCAAAAGTAAACAAAATCGTCGGGCAGAGTGGAAAACATTAGGTAATCATTTTAACGCTTACAGGGTATCTAGCGAAAAATGACTGCTGTTGACATTTTCGCTTTTTAATCTTCCTAGCACGATAAAAGATTAATTTTCCTTGCAAAAAAAAATACATTTAACCATGTGAGCTTAGCGTGGAAAAGATTTTCCGAAATATGTGGACATTGGTGGAATGAATAAACAAAGATGGTAGATTTGAACAATAAAATATTAAATCTTTCACAGAACACTGTGGTGACAAAAACAAAAACATAAAAAAAAAACACTTTTCAAAGAAAGCTAAACGTTATGGACGAAGTTTTTTTTTTAGCTTCAGTCACATTTTGTGATGTTTCTCAAACAGATATTATACCAAATAAGGCCACCAGTCTCTCTGAGATATTCTAAAGGTTTTCTAAAAATGCAGAACCCGCTGAATCTTACGTATTTCCTTAATCATTCGACCAACCACTTCTCGTCACGTTAAAACATTGCCATTTCGAAAGAGCTGCAGAATCTGGTATATTATTACGTGACTTATGATTCTTCTTTAAGTCCTCCTAATATATTGTTAAACGAAGTGGATTGCTCCCATAAGAATTCTTTTAACTAAATGTTTGAAACAACGAACATGTTCTCACTTCATATCGACCATCTAACTTAATGCATCGTGGTGTTAGTTTGCGATAAGTAAATACCTGCAGATAGTAGTAAAATAAATAAAAAAAGACTTGATTATATTCACCAATGATGAATAAATTGTTTTTTATGGTGCCTCAATCTAGTAAATATGTTAAGGTGTTCTTAACCGAAGAAAAAAACTGTTAACTTATTAATCGGCGCTATCCGTTTTTACGTTTTTCTTCTTTGTCAAAAGAGACATCATCACTGACATTTGAATGTCAAGCCTTATTAAAAGACTACCTGATCAACCCGGCGCTGCCCAGGAAAACTCTGAATGACAACCGATAAACTCTCTCTCTCTCTCTCTCTCTCTCCTCACTAACGCCCCCTCTACCCTCGCTCTCGCTGCCTCTTCCTCACTCTATCTCTCTCTCTCTCTCTTTCTCTCTTTCTTCCCCCTAACACCCCCACTAATCTCTTTCTCTCTCTCTCTTTTTCCTTCTTTCTCCTCCCTAACACCCCTCTACTCTCTCTTTCACTTCATCTCCCTCTCACTCTCTCCCTTTCCCAGAATTTTTGACATTTTATATTTCACCACTTCTCATGCCCCATTCCTATCGGTTCTGAACTTGGACTTAAAGGGCATCGGGTGAGTCACTATTCATCTCAACGACCTCAAAAACTATGGATTAGACACCAATGTATGTCATTTCTTACATTTTATTTTTCACCCCTTCTCACCGGCCTTCCCTATCGCAGCTGAACTTGGACTTGAAGGACATCGGGAGTTTCACTATTCATGCCAGCGACCTTGAAAACTATTGATTAGACACTAATATCTGTTATTTTCGGGTATTTTTACATGTCACCCCTTCCCACCCCCACCCTTCTTGTTGCCAGTGATATCTTACCCCGACAGTATTCTTTTCCAGATTGCAAGTCATGTTTATACCGAAATGAGGTATGATACACCGTAGAGTTTATTTAGTTACTAAGTTTACGGGCAGAACCAGCCCCGCTTCAGGAAGCCCTTCCCAAGCCCCACCCCCTTTGATGCCATTTGGTGCTAGTGATGTCATACCCCCACAGTATTCTTTTCTAGATAGCAAGTCATATGTATACCAAGTTTGGCTGGAAGTGCTCAATGCGTTTCAGAGTTGTGCTGGAACACACACATATGCACACACATCCATTTTTATATATATAGAAGATCAGTATTAATATTCATGCCGTATCAGTTAGCTGTACTTTAAAATGGGAACTCTCATGCATGTTTCAGTTAAAGTATTCCATCTGAAATCTTGAGATCATTTCGTATTCCTCACGGCAAAGCAGTGAATAAAACAACTAAAACAATAAACTCATTCCTTGTAACTCATTTTAGGTAACTGATGTGAATAGAGAGGATCTTATATATTTTCTATTTTCTTTTTACAAGTTTAGTCCTGTTTCACGTCAAATAAAAATAAGAACATACAGGAAAAAACAAGAAGCTAATGCTTCAGTTGTGGTTACAATTACAATTAAGTGCTGCCGTGTTTTAAAAAAGTGGATTCCCATCGAACCATAAATGCAGTAAAGAAAAAATGTCACGCTGAATAGACATAATTAGTTTCCCCTGGAAATTAAGCTATAAAAATAGTCGACTTTACCTGAAAAATAAATAACTGGTTAAAAAACAGCAAAAGAATAAAAAAATTCGTTAAGTAATGAAAAACCTCTCAAGTCAAACCTCTTTACTATCACTTCCTCCTTCATCAAACCTCTTTCCTATCACTTCCTTCTTGGTCAGACCTCTTTACTGTCACTTCCTTCTTCGTCAAACCTCTTTACTATCACTTTCTTCTTAGTCAGACCTCTGTCCTATCACTTCCTTCTACGTCAAACCTCTTTACTATCATTTCCTTCTTAGTCAAACCTCTTCACTATCATTTCCTTCTTCGTCAAACCTCTTCCCTATCACTTCTTTCTTAGTCAAACCTCTTTCCTATTACTTCCTTCTTCGTCAAACCTCTTTCCTATCACTTCCTTCTTAGTCAAACCTCTTTCCTATCACTCCCTTCTTCGTCAAACCTCATTCCTATCACTTCTTTCTTAGTCAAACCTCTTTACTATCAGTTCCTTCTTAGTCAAACCTCTTTAGTTTCACTTTCTTCTTAGTCAGACCTCTTTCCTATCACTTCCTTCCTCGTCAAACCTCTTTCCTATCACTTCTTTCTTGGCCAGACCTCTTTACTATCACTTTCTTCTTCGTCAAACCTCTTTACTACCACTTTCTTCTTAGTCAGACCTCTTTCCTATCACTTCCTTCTTCGTCAAGCCTGTTTACTATCACTTTCTTCTTTGTCAAACCTCTTTACTATCACTTCCTTCTTGGTCAAACCTCTTTACTATCACTTCCTTCTTGGTCAAACCTCTTTACTATCACTTTCTTCTTAGTCAAACCTCTATACTATCACTTCCTTCTTAGCCAAACCGCTTTACTGTCACTTCCTTCTTCGTCAAACCTCTTTACTATCACTTCCTTCTTAGTCAAACCTCTTTATTATCACTTCCATCTTAGCCAAACCGCTTTAATATCACTTCCTTCTTCGTCAAACCTCTTTACTATCACTTCTTTCTTAGCAAAACCACTGTACTATCACTTCCTTCTTCGTCAAACCTCTTTACTATCACTCCCTTCTTAGTCAAACCTCTTTATTATCACTTCCTTCATTGTCAAACCTCATTACTATCATTTCCTTCTTAGTCAAACCTCTTTACTATCACTTCCTTCTTAGTCAAACCTCTTTACTATCACTTCCTTCGTCGTCAAACCTCATTACTATCACTTCCTTCTTAGTCAAATCTCTTTACTTTGACTTCCTTTTTAGTCAAACCTCTTTACTGTCACTTCCTTCTTCGACAAACCTTTTTACTATCACTTCCTCCTTACTCAAACCTCTTTACTATCACTTCCTTCTTACTCAAACCTCTTTACTATCGCTTCCTTCTTAGTCAAACCTCTTTACTATCACTTCCTTCTTCGTCAAAACTCATAACTATCACTTCCTTCTTCGTCAAACATCTTCACTATCACTTCCTTTTTAGTCAAACCTCTTTACTATCATTTCCTTCTTAGTCAAACCTCTTTACTATCACTTCCTCTTTGTCAAACCTCTTTACTATCACTTCCTTCTTAGTCAAACTTCTTTCCTATCACTTCCTTCTAAGTCAAACCTCTTTACTATCACTTCCCTCTTAGCCAAACATCTTTACTATCACTTCCTTCTTAGTCAAACCTCTTTACTATCATTTGCTTCCTAGTCAAACCTTTCCTATCACTTCCTTCTTAGTCAAACCTTTTTACTATCACTTCCTTCTTCGTCAGACCTCTTTACTATCACTTTCTTCTTAGTCAAACCTCTTTACTATCACTTCTTTCTTCGTCAGACCTCTTTGCTATCACTTCCTTCCTAGCCAAACCCCTTTACGGTCACTTCCTTCTTTTTTAAACTTCTTTACTATCCCTTCCTTCTTAGTTAAACCTCTTTACTATCACTTCCTTCTTCGTCAAACCTCTTTCCTATCACTTCCTTCTTCGTCAAACCTCTTTACTATCACTTGCTTCTTAGTCAAACCTCTTTACTATCACTTCCTTCTTAATCAAACCTCTTTACTATCACTTCTTTTTTAGTCAAACCTCTTTACTATCACTTCCTTCTTAGTCAAACCTCTTTACTATCATTTCCTTCTTAGTCAAACCTCTTTATTATAATTTTCTTCTTAGTCAAACCTCTTTACTATCATTTCCTTCTTCGTCAAACCTCTTTTCTATGTTTTCCTTCTTAGTCAAACCTCTTTCTTATTACTTCCTTCTTAATCAGACCTCTTTACTATTACTTCCCTCTTAGTCAAACCTCTTTGCTATCACTTCCTTCTTAGTGAAACCTCTTTCCTATCACTTCCTTCTAAGCCAGACCTCTTTACGATCACTTCCTTCTTAGTCAAACCTCTTTCCTATCACTTCCTTTTAGTCAGACCTCTTTACTATCACTTCCTTCTTTGTGAAACCTCTTCCCTATCACTTCCTTCTTAGTCAGACCTGTTTCCTATCACTTCCTTATTGAGACCTCTTTTCTATCACTTCCTTCTTAGCCAAATCTCTTTCCTATCACTTCCTTCTTAGTCAGACCTCTTTCCTATCACTTCCTTCTTAGTCAAACCTCTTTACTATCACTGCCTTCTTAGTCAAACCTCCTTCCTATTACTTCCTTCTTAGTCAGACCTCTTTCCTATCACTTCCTTCTTAGTCAAACCTCCTTCCTGTCACTTCCTTCTTAGTCAGACCTCTTTCCTACCACTTCCTCCTTAGTCAAACCTCTTTCCTATCACTTCATTCTTAGTCAAACCTCTTTACTATCACTTCTTTCTTAGTCAATCCTCTTTACTATCACTTCCTTCTTCGTCAAATCTCTTTACTATCACTTCCTTCTTAGTCAAACCTCTTTACTATCATTTCCTTCTTCGTCAAATCTCTTTACTATCACTTCCTTCTTAGTTAGACCTCTTTACTATCACTTCCTTCTTCGTCAAACCTCTTTACTATCATTTCCTTCTTCGTCAAATCTCTTTACTATCACTTCATTCTTAGTTAAACGTCTTTGCTATCATTTCCTTCTTCGTCAAACCTCTTTGCTATCACTTCCCTCTTACTCAAACCTCTTTACTATCACTTCCTTCATAGTCAAACCTCTTTACTACCATTTCCTTCTTAGTCAAACCTCTTTACTATCACTTCCCTCTTCATTCCACTGTTCAAATATGAATTTGGTGTTTGTAACATTAGCGTGATTACAATTGATATAAAAGCACACCATTTGCATAATTAGACAGCAAAATAGCTAACTGCACGAGATAAATAATGACTTCCCTGGCGAAATCCCTGACAGCATGATCCACAAAGAAATATGAAACATTCAGCTAAGTCTATTACACTAGGAGTTTAGCGTTGCATCCACTACTAATACGCAGAAACTTACTCGTAAATTCAACATAAAGCACATACTTATTCAAAGAAAATTGTGTGATTCTTTCTAAGCTAAAATATCGGCTAAAATTGCTCTCAAAGTACCGAAAAGAATAGTTTTTACCTTCCTTAAGGAACAGTGATATGTGACAATCTGAACTGAAGTATAAAAGGGGACCTTGAAACACGTTGAAAAGCTCAAATTGATTATAAGAACATAAAGAATTACCTCAACAAAAAATGCAAGAAAAAACTGTACTGTAGAAGACTAGCTTCCATGAAAAGGTTTTACAGAAAAGTAGCACCCGAAGAATATATATAACTTTTAAGAGGATAAAAACGT
>NC_089799.1:17073374-17085874 GCF_040412425.1 Macrobrachium rosenbergii
AGAAAATCAATGAGATGTCATTCAGCCTCAGGAATGTACATCAATCAGCTAGAAAAGAAGAAGTATGTTCAGTCGGAAAATTTAATGAGTTCTTTACCTGCTTTGTACACTCCCTCAGAATTTTACTAATCTCAGACATATCCTGTTTATCGTTTGCTGGATATATTTTTTTGTAAGGTCTCCATAGTGTTTTCACTTTGATTTCAGACTTATATTTCCAATATGCTAACTTATAACGTCCCTTTCTTAATAAATTTCCTAGTGAACTTCTAATTTTGTTAAGCTTAGTCACTACTCTTAGAGAGTGACTACAACCTCTTCAGATTTCTCTGAGGGTACTGAAATGTGATATATTCTCTTACAATTGTAGCATTTAAACCAGAGGTCTCATTTCACATATTTATTTTATGTTGTTGTCACATTAAAGATTGTTCCTGTTGCCTCATTACACCTTCTTATTCAATGCTACGCTATTTCCAAAGTCTGATGAGCCCCAAACACAAGAGTTCTTTGATTCACTAACCTATTTTCCCCATAACTACTCTCCTTTACTCTGTATTGTTTAAGTCCTGCTTTTTTCCAACCGAGTTTCAGCAGTGTCTTGTTAAATTTCGACCACAATGCAATAAAGAAAAATCCTTTGGTTTCCCTTCTACCTAGAGATCGTTTTCTCCCATGGAAACACTCAACAATCAAGTCCGGGTGCTCAAGCGCACTTGCTCTAATGTCCTTGTTACATCTTGTCTCCATTAATCCATATTCATCTGGGCTCAAATGTCAAGTTACAGATAATTAGGTATATAAATCGTGAAGTACTCTCTATATTAATATCTGGTTAATGCTGTATGTTGTAATGCTGATCATAATCCTGCTGTACGCCTCTTAATTAAGAACTGAGGTGGCGGAGAGTGGACAGCCTTGCAAGTGCTCTCGCATTTCGAGTGAAATTAAACTTTTTTATGTTTTATTTTCTTTTCGAAACAGTTATTTTTTGCATAAGAATAAAAAAGAAACACCATGAAAATATGGGAGTGACATGAAACTGCAGTTTGGCCACCAAAAGGGTAACGTAGGTTTGTCCAACAGGGGTTGAATGCGTAAAAATGTGGAAGCATTGTTGGGTAGGCCTAATCCTAATCGGTGAAGATAACATCAAGAAATTTAAATGATTATGCCCTATTATTTTTTATAAAGCCTGCCAAATCGTGAATGAATGCAGATAAACGCAGAACACAATAATCATTTAGAAGGAAGGAAATGAGCTGCGAGAAAAGGAAATGCTGAGCAGGTTAACAGAATTACCGAAGTTTAAAATTTGTTGAAAGACTCAGTTCGTGACGCAACTGGTTTGGCCTGAAGCGTTGATACCTATAGAGAAAGGTCTACAAAGCAAACTGAATCATTCCAAGTTAATTCGAAAGGTGATGATTTAATAAGAGGCTGAGTTATTGCAAGTTCCAATGGGAATTATGATAACTATTAATATAGAGATAGTAATAAGTGAATTCTTTGCCCGTCGGCTTACTGCACCTGCTGAAACACCAACTGAGTGGATAAATCATTGAGCTAATGTTTTCCCGTGCGGGTTATTTGTAACAACAGGCCATATGAGGTCAGGCGTAACAGGGAACATAGCAGCACACTATTTATCAAAATAGTAAGACAATTTTGCCAGTGAAATGAAAATATAAAACTTTAAATCTTAACTGTACATTTTCAATGAAAATTTATGTGTAACCTTCTCGTACCCCCTGAAGAGAGAATAATAACCACTGACTTAAATATTCACTCGCTCGAAATGACAGTAAGTTTCATAAAAAAAAAAAATTGTGTTTTTCACACATATGATAAGACAGGTTTTCAGCTTTTGCATAATATCTATTTGTTTTATTCACTGCCCATATATGAGCATAATAACAGGCATTTTACAATATACTTTAGGTATGTCTAAAATTCTCTTCGATCAAAATTTGGGAAGTGACCCAGAGCTTAGAATGACAACTGGGGACTGGCCCTAAGGACTGATAAGGGTTAATAATATTGCGGTTAGATAACTATTAATAAAAGAAATTATGGGAACTTCACAAGTAGACAATATCACACTGGGGAGACAAAGTTTTAAAAATTTTTGGTCAGCAACACCAGAGATGCATTATTAAGAACTGAAGCAAATTGTGGAAACCCTAAGAAAATATATAATCGAGGTGTTAAAATCTTGAGAAAATATGAAAAGAATGGCAAAAGGTACTTATAAATATCCATTTTTTTTAATATGGAACAGTTTAACAGACCAAAATCAAGGCCCTCCTGGGTCTTTTTAGAAGAGTATATTCTAAAATGAATGTTGCAAAATAAAATAATATAAAGAAAGGAAATCAGTCAAACATACAGAACGAGCAAAAAGGCGAAATAAATACAGCTGTTATAGACGGAACCCTATAAAATTAACCTTTAACTCTCCCTCGGTGAGAAAAGTGTCCTGTCATTTACTGTGAGCAGTGACAAGGTACGGATCTTAACCACTGTCCTGATGCTCTTGGGAATGCCACAGGGGGCATTCCCAAGAGAATCAGACATTGAATTAGATCCCTAACATCCACTGCTCACAGTAATTGACAGGACACTTTTCTCACTGAGGGAGAATTAAAGACTAATTTTATAGGGTTCCGTTTATGACAGCCGTATTTATTTCGCCCTGTTAATCGTTCTGTATGTCTGGCTAATTTCTTTTCTTGGGAATGCCACAGGGGGCAGTTATGAGAAAAGTTTGAGTATTTAATCACGACTGCAGTTCCCAGGCTGGATTTCATTTTGTCATAAACTACATGCTGTCTAAAAGAAAGTTAAATACATGACAGCATTGATTTATCCTCACGTTTTTGCATCCATACAGAACAACAGCCATTCATACATGCAGTCATAAGTGGAAAGATGGCTTTTGAACTTTTGATTCATGAATACATACACGGTATATGAGATTGTATTTATTTATTTGGTTATGCATAAAAACGTACTTTATAATTACGATACGCAACTCTCTCTCTCTCTCTCTCTCTCTCTCTCTCTCTCTCTCTCTCTCTCTCTCTCTCTCTCTCTCTCTCTCCAGTTATATTAGTATTTGGCATGGTATACATTTACATATCTGTCATCGCCTCGTTTTACTTGGAAAATTTCAAACCATTCCATTTTATATATACTACATAACTTGCAACGCACACTTAAAAATGGTGCTCGGAATGCATTTCCAAATCATCATGTTTCAAACCTTTAATTAACGAGCTCCTAAATATCGCTACTATAATGCTAGCAATCTTCAACGTGTAAGGTTCTTATAGAAATGGTAACGAACAATGTTTCAAATGTATTCAATTTTTTAACTAAGTGAATTGAATATAATAGACTCAAAATACGACTGCCCATCAAGTGTAATGACAACAACAAAAATAGTATATAAAAAATGTAGCATGAAGCTCAGGATATCATCATGAAAACTAAAAGGTCACTTATTACCTCAATAAAGCATTTCCAATAAAAACAAACATTACTAAATTCGAAAGTATAGAGTTCAGTTAAATGTACTGTGGTATGACATATAATGACACAATAACAATAATGACAATGATTCTCATGATCCCCGCTCTTGTTTCGGGTGATTAGATATTCATCATATTTCATAGCTGAAAAATTATGGTAATGCGCTGAGTAAATCAATCAAGCTTACCCTATCATGGAATAAATGTTAAAATTATACGCATTTTAATTCTAGTGTATTGATTTGTTGGCTTTTGTATATGTATATATGAATATTTATACATTATATATATATATATATATATATATATATATATATATATATATATATATATATATATTCGTATGTGTGTAAAAAACCTTGCCGTGAAGTGAATGAAGGCGTTATACTTGCTGAATTAGTTATCTCATACGTCATGTACCCACTAGCTGATCAGAAAAATTCATGGGGGTGCCACCAATTTTCACACACACACATACACACACATGTGTATACATATATATATATATATATATATATATATATATATATATATATATATATATATATAATTTCTATAGTAGATTTTTTATTTTTTCCCATTTTTATATCTCTCATTTACGTTATTATTAGCTAAATCTTCAATATTAGTATTTTGTCAATATTTTTCATGGGGGGGCCACGTGCCCAGGTGCCCCCCCCCCTGGATCCGCTAGTGCATGTACCCAATTAATTGGCAATAGATATATTAATCGAATAAATGTTTGCCTTATGACATCCAAGCCTTCAAGTCAGCTAAAAAATTGAACTTTAATCAAGATGCTGGCATATAGGGAGCCAGCCGTTGGAGCTTTAGAGGCATCTTCTATTTAAAGTATACTAGATTACTTTGGAGCTCCAGAATCTTTGCTTCAATGTCGATTACTTTTCTAAACTCCCAAATTCCTTCACTTGATTGGAAGTTAAAAATAAAAATTATCTATTACCAAGACAATCCGTCACTTAAAAATACAGGTGTTACATTTATAACATATTTACAACTTAATCATCGACGAGGGATCAATGCAACTTCATACTTTTAGCATATGCAACGAAGTATGAAAATATTCCTGATTAAACTAATGTCTTTAAATCTTATGGCAACTTTGGGTGTTGATCAGTTCTCCAAATACTGAAACACAGAATTCTATGTGCATTGTACACAAAGATTTATTTCACTACTGCTCTATATTGCCTGTAGACTGGCCACATCTGTACGATGCATGATGTTTTTGGATGGGTAGGCAACTTAAGTCCCCTGTGATAATTGTCAGGTTTCACTGACTGCTCAGTACTTACTGATCGAAAATCTTGGTCTTTGGACCTGACAGTGTTTCCTGCCAAGTCCCTGGATGAGGAGGGTAGTTAACAACTCTTCAAGTTCTAGGCGAAGCTATTGTGTTTAAGCAAAGTGGTGTACTGGGCCCCACTGAGGAAGCATGGTTTTTCCAATAAATGCAATTTGGTACAAAATCTTTAAAAAGAATTATAAATATTGGGGAAAGGAGAGAAATATAAATTTTTTTCATCAGGCCATTTGTTCATTTGACGTTTTCAAGGCAAATCACAGTTTCCTGACAACAATAACCTTTGTTGTTATGAAGCCACTTTATACAAAAAATGTAGAGCATTCAGTTTTGGGAAAATATTCAAGCATTCAGTGATGCACCACAATAATGAATATTCTCCTCTAACTGGTTATTATATGAATGCCAGATATGTCAGAAAGTCAGAAACACAAAACCTTGTGACAAGTGTTCTTGACAGACTAAATTGCACGCGTGATCGTCCGTCCCTACCGCTCCGCACGAAATTTTGCAATGTGAGCAAATTGCAAAATACAAAGATCAGTAAATCTGAAATAAAAGAAACAAGGAAATAGACAATGTTGCGTATGCCCTTTTGAAAACATATCTGAAAAGCTCTTATACTCAGTCAAACTTACTAAAAACAGACAATATAAAATATACTGGAAGTTTTCACAATGTAAGAACCAACATATCACATTGTAAATTAGGGAAAATAATCATATATAACCACAAAAGAAAACTCTCACATTTAATCTCGCGAAGAAAAATGGCCACTAGGTACTTCTTGTTTTTAGGTTTTTAAGTCAGGTAAACGCAGTATTTTCTCCATATTTCCTTCAGTTCGTACTTCTTTTAAAAACTTAAATCTCCCATGATTTTATGATCAGTTTGCTTTCGGCGTGTTACAAAAATCTGAAGTCTTCAGAATCCTAGAACAAATATACTTTTTTTTAGAGAGAGAGAACGAGAGAAAGTCGTAATTGAATACTAGTAAAACATAATCAGTATCGAATACCAGGAGACTGCCACATTTATTAAAAGTAAGAGAATCGTATATTGTAAAAGAGTGGATGGTAGAAAGAAAAGGGCCACTGACAAGAATAGGTCGAAACATTTCCACTAGCTGTTATGAAGAGGAAATAAGATCACTATGGAATTCACTTGATGCTAATTAAACAGCACTATATTCATTATTGGTTTTATGATAACATTTTTTCCCGATAGTTTTCAGTGAATATGAATTTTAGTAAAAATATGCAAATGACCATTAATTACCTATTGTAAACTCCAGGCAATATTTTTCTTTCCAGTGTTCAAAATAAATGATTACTGTTCAAAATGAATTATTCAGTGTTCAAAATGAATTATTCAGTAGTGATGTGCATTGGTAATGAGGCGTTTTCTCATTAATATTTTTTCAGACATGTCACGGATCAACAATGAAAACTCAAAGTTTTTTATTCTGTATATCAGCATCACAGGAAATGCTGCCTGTCATAATACAAAGGTACACAACCAATGTTACTGCATATATGAGCTTATATTATGTCTATATACACGACCTATAATTACTTATAAAATGCTGCATCAAGAAACCAATTTTAAAAGTAATTAGTGTATTATATATATATATATATATATATATATATATATATATATATATATATATATATATATATATATATATATATATATATATATATATATATGTATGTATATATATAATAAAGTGAATGTTTGTATATTTGTTTGGCTTCTATAGAAATCCGAACCGCTTACCGCTTACAGACCCGGACAAAATTTTGCACCCGGCCTCTATGTCACCCCAGAAAGGTTTTTAACTCAAAATCAAACCCATACCCCGTGACGGACATACAAACACGAACAAAACAAATGAAATTTTCGTTTTTACGTCACCCTTTCCTTCAGTTTTCTGGGTTTATTCTCATTTTTCACCTTATGATTCACCTTTTCGTCTGGCGCTGCCAGAAGTATGATTACACTACAACAATTAATTTCCGATAACATAATTTACGTCAATTTTGATCATAATTTATGATAATTATTATGAATATAAGTGTTAAACATACACCTCATTGCTTGGTTGTATTGCTAAATTAAATAATTTTGGCTTTGTTACAAAACATATTTCATAGTTATAAAGCAATGAACGCAAACGAGCAGGTCCGAAGATTTTTTTTAGTTATCTTCCTCATTTGCGCATGTGTAGCAGCTGCTAGCTCAACACGACGTGTAAGATGTAGGGTATATCCTTTTTTTTACTATTTCAAATGTGAATTTTCTCATTAATTCGATCGTTTCTTCTTCTTTTTTATCTTCGGAATTCGTTATAGCCACTACTCGTAGCCTCATGATGCAGTATATCGTTATAAATTCAGTTCAGATGAGGTTTATGTGTTGTTTTAGCAACAACACTTACCTACATATCTTAATTCGGTAGGTTCAGTCTGCCACACCATATGTAGACAAAATGTCCACACTCTTTTTAGGGGTTTATTGTGGTCAAATATATTATTTTCTTATATTATATGATTCACTGACCTGCATTCTCGGTCATATGCATGTTTATATGTATGTTTATATAATAATGACTGAATAAATAGGCATCACAGAATGGTTGTTTACGCAGAATCATGAAGCAGCAGAAGTCGATCAAACGATGTCTCAATTGACATATGGAATCTATTTAATATTGTTTTAATAAATGTAAAAAGTGATTGTGATTAACTTGAAAAGTATGTTTATGGGAAATGGTCTTTAGACTGTGAAGGAAACCATATATCGTTTTATATACGTTAGATTTTACCAATGGTTGAATGAATTCAAAATATAGGTGAACATGGAAGCTAGTGTTGTGGAAATGTGGCACCAATGGGTCTGTCTGTTGTTGCTCTAGAGACAGCTCTTCTCCCCTCCCACACACATAAACACACCCAAGTGCGAATTGTAGAAATACAATATTTTTTATCTCTTGTCTTTGTTCAGTGGAAATGCTTTTTATTCTCTTCTGATAGTGGAACGTAACTTCCCCTCCCCCTCTTTCTTTTCCTCACCCTCCCTTCCCCCTTCCCCTTTCTTATTTCCCTTCTTTTTCCCTCCCCATCCCATTCCCCTTCCCCTCCCCTCCCCTTCCCCCTTCCCTCTTCCCTCCCCCTCCCCTACCAGTAGACTGTCATTCAGAGTTTTCCCGGGCAGTGACGGGTTGGTCAGCTAAATACCTGTATATAAAATATATTTAAACATATATATGTGTATATATATATATATATATATATATATATATATATATATATATATATATAATGTGTGTGTGTTTAAACATATATTTATATAGATCGATAGATAGATAGATAGATGGATAGATAGATAGATATGTGTGCGTGTGTGTTTGAAGGTATGTGTGCTTGAAAAGAAAGCCTCTGAAGGGGAGAACATAATAGAAAAACTAATACATGACATCGTGGGAACACGAAATTAATCACCCAAGTAAAAATATCAATCACCTCCTCCAGTATATCGCAATTAAATTAAAACTGTTATTGTCGCTGATATTTCTATTACAAGTGAATTGTACAATGATTCCGGCCACAATAGGCAGCGAGCAGAAGAATATCAAATCCTTAACTCGAAGCCTGCGATGATAAATTGAATTTACAGCCCATCCATTCAAACATTAAACTGATAATTGATGACTTCGATTATAATATCATAATGAGGATTCAGAACCATTGTGGATTATGGCCAAAAATACTTTATGATTAGCTTTAATCTGACGTGAATTACCGAGCACATACACGTAACTGAGGTATTTCACAATTGCGATGACGTAAAAACATACAGCAATGCATTATTACCCTCAAACAATGCTCCTTGTATTTTAATAATTTACTTACATTTCCTCCATTTATCTATTAATTTGTTAATTTATTGTTTTCTGTTCTAATAACTGACCTCTTCTTTCTGTATTTCTAGTTAACTTCTATTGCTTCTTTCAGATGAACACCATATTCGCTGAAAGCTTGAATTTCAAGTCAAAGGGTCCTGTGGGCTTGTTCCACGTAAATATGATTCATGTTTTGAATAATAATAATAATAATAATAATAATAATAATAATAATAATAATAATAATAATAATAATAATAATAATAATAATTACTGAATGAAACGTGGGTTATATTCACGAACTTACATTTATTTTTTCTCGCAAAATCTCCTTACAGCAAGTACAATTTTTTAGTACAAAAGAACAGGATGCGGCGCTAGTTAAAGAAAAAATTATGTCCTTCAGTGACGTCTTCTTTTATTTATTCGGTAAAAGCTTACTTCGAATAGAGAGAGACAATTCAAATATTCATTATTTAAAGGCTGAAGATGAAAAGGGGGTTAAAATTTGTTGACTCATGAATTTACTTTATTATTATTATTATTATTATTACAGTATTATTATTATTATTATTATTATTATTATTATTATTATTATTATTATTATTATTATTATTAGTTACTCTTGATACATTTATAAAGTGCAGCTATAGTTGCATGTTTTAATAAAGGAACTATAAACATTCTGATACAACAACATGAGCCTTATTCATATGGAACACGCCCAAAGGGGCCATTGATTAGAAATATGGTGTTCAATTGAAAGAAATAACAAAATGTAATGTCAAATACAGAAAGACGAAATCAGTTTAACAAAAATTAATTAACAAAACAACGAATAAATAGATAAAAAATTTAAACAAATCATTAAAATACAAGAACTGTTTTAGGGTAGTAATCCATTGCATCTCCGCTGGAACTTTGAAAGTTCCAATAGTTCTTTGAAAAAATGAGCTGTTAATAGAAATTTTCTTCCAAAATTGTATAACAAAGCCCATAATGATACATTAAAGCCACATCTTTTATGAAGGGGCAAAACAATACAATATATATATATTTTTTTTTTTGCTGTGGAAGACTTCCACTTTGTTTAAGACAATGCAGAGAAATCTTTTCCTTTTGAAGTTTTTATGGTCCTTGTCAAAACTAGGAAAGCTTGCAAGAATTATGCTCAGACAGCTGGCAGCTCTTTGTCTTTCTCAGGCGATACTCTCTCTCTCTCTCTCTCTCTCTCTCTCTCTCTCTCTCTCTCTCTCTCTCTCTCTCTTAATGAATCATCTGACTACATGGAAATCAAATGTTTTGGACTGTGAATTATAAAGATTTATCAATGCCAGCAAATATAACGACAAGGAAAATATTCACAATTAAACAGTTTCCTGGAAAACATTTGAAAAGAACTCAACATTTCTGGAAAACTCAAGGTAAAATTAAGTAAACTAATACAGACTCAAAGGGGAGATATTATTCCAAACTGAACAACTAAAATATAAAGACAAATGGTTAACAAGTGATGCTCGGCTTCAAGACACACATCAATCTCAACATAGTCACCAAATCCTAATTTGCACACGGATCAGTATGAAATTGCCAACGGTCATTAATTGTGCTCATGGGACATGTGAAATACACAGTCATTTCTTTGAGGATTTCTAGTGAAATTTTTTTTTTTTTATTTCTATGTCTGCAATACAATAGACACATCTCGCAATTTCGATACTCCCTTGAGCAGCATCAGACACCATAATGGCTAATATCCCATGGAAATACAATATTATGAGTGTATATATAAATATATACAGTGTATATATATATATATATATATATATATATATATATATATATATATATATATATATATATATATATATATATCATAGATATATACATATATACATATATATTATAGATATAAATAAATATAATATATATATATATATATATATATATATATATATATATATATATATATATATATATATATATATATATATATATATATATATATATATATATATATATATATGTGTGTGTGTGTGTGTGTATGCATGTGCGTGTGTGTTTGAAGGTGTGTGTGCATGAACAGAAAGCCCCTGAAGGGGAAGAACATAAGAGAAAAACTATCGTATGACATCGCCAGAACGCAAAATCAATCACTGAAGTAAAAATATCAATCACCACTTTCAGCAAATCACAATTAAATTAAAACTGTTATTGTCGCTGATATCTCTATTACAAGCAAATTGCACTATGATTCCGGCCATAATAGGCAGCAGGCTGAAGAATATCAAATCTTTAACTCGAAGCCTACCGATGAGAAATTGAATTTACAGCCCTTTCATTCAAACATTAAACTGATAATTGATGACTTCGATTACAATATCATAATGGGGATTCAGAGTCATTGTGGATTATGGCCAAAAATACTTTATGATTAGCATTAATCTGATGTAATCTACCCAGTATGATACAGGAAACTGAGGTATTCTACAACTGGGATGAGAAAAAACGTGCTGAATTGGATGTAGGTTATATAATCGAGTCACATTTCTTTTCTTTTCAATATTAAAGCCTTGGTCAGAGCATTAATTTAAATATAATAAATAAACGTTAGTGAAGATTTCCTTTATTTATACGATAAAAGATTATTTCGGAGACAGAAAACTTCAGTATTCATTACTAAAAGACAGGTTATGAGGCGGGTATTAACTCATGAATTTATTTTATCTTTACAGCCTATGGAATGATGAATCTAAACAAGTGAAAAATGAGCCAAAGTTTCTTAGGCGCAATCGAGTTTTCTGTACAGCCGCTACAGCGTACAATCAAGGCCACCGAAAATAGATCTATCTTTCGGTGGTCTCGGTGTAATGCTGTATGAGCCGCGGCCCATGAAAATTTAGCCACGGCCCGGTGGTGGCCTATCCTATATCACTGGCAGAAGCACGATTATGATTATGCTAACTTTACCCCTAAATAAAATAAAAACTACTGAGGCTAGAGGACTGTGATTTGGTATGTTTAATGATTAGAGGGTGGATGATCAACATATCAATTTGCAGCCCTCTAGCCTCAGTAATTTTTAAGATCTGAGAGCGGACAGAAAAAGTGCGGACAGAATTCTTTTACACAGAACTAAAACCTTCGCCCAACAGAGAAAGCAATTGGGTTAAAAATATTAACAGTTCGAGATTTAACCAAATTAGCTCTTATAAAAGGACATGAGAGTAAAAAGGAGTAATACCAAAGTGAGTTCATGGCCTAAAATGTTCTCTGAGAAAATGAGCTAGAAATAGAAGAATTTTTTTCTTCTTAAATTTTTCAATCAAACTCATAATCATGCATTAAAATTACTCCGCTTATGGAAGGAAAAAAATATAAAACTCAAATTACACTTTTTTTGCTCAGTATCCGAGAAATGTTCGCAGATAATTTTTTTTTTTTTTTTATTGCTGTGGCAGACTTCCACTTTGCTTAAGACAATGTCAGAACCAGGAAAACTTGCAAGGGCTATGCTCAGACAGCTGACGGCTCGCTGTCTTTCCATGCCATACTCTTCTCTCTCTCTCTCTCTCTCTCTCTCTCTCTCTCTCTCTCTCTCTCTCTCTCTCTCTCTCTCTTAATTCAAAGGTGAGGAATTACCATTTATTAGCCACCAACTATTTGGAGTTCAACGGGTTTGGACTAAAAACTATAAAGATTATCAATGCCAGCAAATATATGATAGGGAAAATAT
>NC_089799.1:17090874-17193374 GCF_040412425.1 Macrobrachium rosenbergii
ATAGGTTTGCTGAAAAAGCTGAAAGCCCATAAGTTTTCGATCACCTCTTATGTTAAGAATAACGTTACCTTAGGCTGGTGTAAACGTTAAGTCCATTTTTACTCGAGAAAAAGTGAGGGTCTCCTGTAACCCATCTTCCCAGCGTATATGGGTCAAACCCAATCAAATTTTCTATTTAAGGCTGTTAGTTTTACCTTCGTTCATATTTTCTTCTTCCATCTTACTTTCCAGCCTCCCCTAACGATTGATACATAGTGCAACTGCAAGGTTATCCTCCTGTTACACCTTTCAAACCTTGCTACTCTCAATTTCCTTTTCAGCGCTGAGTGGCCTCACAGGTCCCAGCGCTTGGCCTTGGACCTAAATCCTATACTGTATTGTATTGTTAGTTTAAGACATGTCGAAAGAATATGAGAAAAGTGAAACGTTAAGCAGTCTTGTGATAACACAATACAAGCCTACGGGCTTCACGAATAAGACCATTTGATTTTATATATATTTGACATTATCAAAAAATAACACTGAATTGTGTTACTTCAGAATTTCTGTGAAAGATATATCCAAAAAAATGAGAAAACTAAGACTTCAAGATGTCTTGTGACTAACAAAATATGAGCGCATGGGGTTCAGGAACAAGACCATTTGATTTTATGTATATTTGAAATTATTAAAAAATAAAACAAATTGTGTTACTTTAGCCTTTCTGTGAAAGATATGTCCAAAAGTATAAGAAAACTGAGATTTAAAGATGTCAAGTATAACAAAATAAGAGCATGTGGGGTTGAGGAATGGTACCATTATAGTTTATGCGTTTCACCTTATAAAAATAAATAAATAAACACATAAATAAACAAGAACAAAAACAGCAATGACCTGCATTACACTGAGAAGTGAATTTCGACTCTCATAGCATGCATCCCTGACTGCTAGGCCGAACAGGGAAGATGATAAGAGTTAAAACAGGTTCTATGAGGTGGCGATACAGAGAAACAATAGGTTGAAGGTATGAAATTCGTATAATATCCCCGTGTCTTTATATTTTATGTACAACGGCGTTCAAGTTTTTAATTCTACAATTTTCCACTCACTAGGCCTAACCTAGTTATGAAAAACCGCTTGCCTCCTAAGAACACTTGCGCTAAGCGTTTTCCGACCCTACTCGCATCTAAATGTGAATTTCTTATGCTCCTAAAACACATTTCCGACTTCCAGGTTATTTCACAACCTTATTTATGTAAAATGAAAACGATACCGTATTCTACTTGTGTACAAATTATTCTGAAAAAAAGTTACCGAAATGTATCAGAGAAAGGCCATTATACAGACCCAGTACGATCAAATCAATGACTACAGATATTAACCTATAGAAAATTACGTTGCATTTTAAGCATGCGCAGTTAGACTCTGACGCCAGGCGAACTGTAGAACTCAAAATATGGCAATGGACAACATTCTGGAATCAGAAGCACGACAAAACAGCCCAAAATCTTAAATTGATACAATCTTACAAATAAAAAAAAAATAAATAAATAAATAAAAGCAAGACGACCTTAAACAGTATAAAATATTTCGTCTATTTACACCAGCACCGTCGCATTCTGCGTTGTCTTCAATATCAATCACTCAGGAATGACGTTATGCATTTGTAATGATGTTTTTCCTCTTTAGCATTCGATGTTTTGCACGAAATATCAGAAATGCTTAACGAGAGTAATTAGAAGTTATTAACTAGCATATTAGCGGTGCGGAAAACGATATCTGTTATAACGAACTATAAAATTCGGTGGCGACCGACGTAGAATTATTCATCAAATGTTTTGAATTATCCGCGATAATTGTTTGAATTGAAACGCAGCCACTCTGATTGGCAGAATGAGGCTGATCACAATATCGAATACCCTTCACTCATGGGGTATTATTGCTAGAGTAATAGCATATATTAAAAAACACATGATTTTTTTTTAATAAGGAATAAAAGGGCAATATATGCCACCCTGTCACAAGAATGGTTTTGGTAACATAAAATTTACTAGCAAAAGGTAAAATCATCCTTATGATGACTTATCAAAAAGGCTCAAAGTCAATTATTGCCACTGTTTTCCAGATTAACTACCTATCAACCTACGATTATAAAAACTGTAGGCTGTTGATGATCAGTATCATATTTTTCACATTTTTTTTTACATATGATTGATGAATTTCATGACCTTATTATTCCGCAGATCACTTGATTAATGACTCCGATTATTAATGCATTATACATGACTTTACCGTCATTGTAAGCGATGGGTCAAATGATCTAAATTGATTAGAGGTAATTTAACTCTCTGCGTTGAGGATGATGAGATGATGATAAAGCAAATAGAAACATTCTCTCTGCAAGTGAAAGTAAAATATATATATATATATATATATATATATATATATATATATATATATATATATATATATATATATATATATATATATATATATATATATATATATATATATATATATATGTGTGTATACATACATATGTATATGTACATATATATATATACATATATATGTACATATACAGTACTATATGTATGTATGTATATATATATATATATATATATATATATATATATATATATATATATATATATATATATATATATATATATATATATATATATAGATACATACTGTATATATACATACTTATATACTGTACATATATACACATATAGATGATATATATACAGTGTATATAGAAATTCTGAATAATATATATATATATATATAAATATATATATATACATTGATAGAAATGTAAAAGATATTTAGAAATTCTGAATAAAGGAGGGACAAAGAGAGAGAACCTTTCAGTTATAGACATTGATAGAAAGAGAGATATTTTAAGAAACGAACAGAGAGAGAGAGAGAGAGAACAGAGAAACGAACAGAGGAAAAGGAATAAGTTTGGAGTTTTCACTGTAATTTCATGACTAAGCTAGACCTGAATGCATATTCGCCTTGTATCGAGGCCAACAAAAGGTGTTGTGTTTTAAACGTTTGGGTTCAGTGATGCTTTGGAACATAAAGCAAAACACGAAGTGTGTCGTGGTTACGAAGCCATTATGACTGCTCTTAATCGAGTTCGTAATCACGAGGAATTCATAACAAAAATGCATGGTTACCTTAGTGGGATAAACAGCCACAGGAAATGATAAGTTCCGGTGACGTCAAAGCGACACCTTTTTGAAGGCGGTGCTTTTTGCAGACGTCCACCCAAATGGGCTGTCTTTAGATTACCCTACCCAATTAAGCATCTACATGGCCGGACCAAAATCAAGATTCCACCTACAAAGGGGCGGGACAAAAACTTCCAAAATTCCTTATCAAGTCCAGTTGAGAAGCAGAGAAGCAGAGAGAGGAGGAAAGGACAGCAGAGAGGTAGCAAAGAAGCAAAGAGTGGGTTGTAAGCCTCACTAACTGTGAGTTGATAGAAGAAGGCAGACTCACATTTGACACTCCTTGTAATTTTGCACTGCAATTCATCTGTATACTACTGTAACTTTATTATTGTGTTAATGAAGCAAAGAAAACTACATTGCGCCTTCGTCAAACCTCCTGAAATAAAAACACGCTACTACATAACAAAGCCAGAACGATAAGCATCTCTAAAGAAAGTTAATCTTCTTAACTTGACAACGAATAGCAGAAAGAAGAATAAAAAAAGAAAAAGACATCACACACACATACATATATATATACATATATATATATATATATATATATATATATATATATATATATATATATACATATATATATATATATATATATATATATATATATATATATATATATATATATATATATATATATATATATATATAATTTATATGTGTATACATGCTTATGTCCTACTTCTGAAAAACATTTTACATTGGACAAGCTTCCATTCTAGTTCATTTCTTGCTTCAACGTGCAGACAGAAGCTTTTGAATAAAATATGTGATCTGACTGAAAATTAATTTGCTCAAATATCAAAACGATAACTGTCATTAATATATCTTCGTCCTTGTATTTAACATATTCTGGAAAGCACCAGAATTGTAAAAGGTATTTTAAATAGCAAGTAACAGGATAGTGATATCGCTATATACGGCATAACAGCTATCGAGATTAATGGTCAAAGAAGTATTTGGAAGATAAGCTAAAAGCGTAGATGAATAATAATGACGCAATTTATGAAATGAACGCTTACCCTGGGTAATTGTTCGCATCCATTTTAGTTTCAAAATTTACACTGAAAACATTGCAAAACTTTGAGAGCGCAATTTTGGAAATATTTTAATTATTAAGAGTAATCGCTACATGACGGCAGATAGTATTGTTGACTTCTCCCTTTAAATATCCATGACAGGACGTTTCCCTTTGGAAATTTTACGTTATTATTATTAATCGTTTGTTATTTCTCACTATCGTTCTTTTTAACTGACGTTTGAGAACGGTCGATGTGTAAAGGCCATACAGAAAGATCCGGGTTGTTTTTGACAACACGTATTTTTGAAGACAATACTGAAGATAAGTAAAATTAATTTATAGCGTGTGAACATCATTAATGTATAGAGCATCAGCAAAACTTGCTTTTCCTCAAATGTAGTGAAATTCAAGACAAAAAAAGATAGACCCTATAATATGGGAAAGAGGAGTGTTTATGAAAAAAAAATAATTTACAAGCATTCATGGACACTAATTTTTTGTGCAGACTTAACGAAAGGAAAAGTTTAAGAGAGAACTGACAAAGATATAAAATCATCAAACTGAAACTGAATAATATTTACGGTAAAGAAAACTAAACAAAAATCACACCTTGCAAAGAAAATTAGAAATGACAGTCTTCACTGTTCATACATTACTTGCATGTGAAGCAGTGTCTGGTTAGTTTAACTTTATACCTTTCAAATCGTAATCTGCAGGAGTCTCTTGTCTGCTTCCATTGTGAAGGCACGAGAATTATTCTCTGAGCTTAACGTAGACTAGAGAAATACATTCACAGCAATTAACGTTCGACAATAAATACAAGCTGTAACTTACGTTATCTCTGATACCAGATACAATAGCAGAGCTTTCCAATTTAAAGGCTTATATTTTAGAATACACAAACACACACACACCCACATCCACACACATATATATATAACATATATATGTAATATATATGTATATATACATACATATTGCATATTTATATATACATATGTATGTATATATATATAGTATATATATACATATATGTATATAATACATATATACTGTATATGTGTACACACACACACACACACACACACACACACACACACACACACATATATATATATATATATATATATATATATATATATATATATATATATATATATATATATATATATATATATAGAGAGAGAGAGAGAGAGAGAGAGAGAGAGAGAGAGAGAGAGAGAGAGAGAGAGAGAGAGAGCAACCTTTGCAGTTCCATTATATGGCGCCAACATGTGGTTGTCCTAGCTTATATGTGATATTATAAGAATTCAGACTTAACTCACATATTTTAGTTAAGCTTATTACCACAGACCTTGAATCCAAGTAGGTTATAAAGGAAGACGCTTTCGCATTCCTTAATATATATATAACACCGCTCCTGAAGTGATGGAAAGGATGCTTTAAGACATGAAAGCTTTTTTTATTTATTCCCTACAGGCTTTAAGGATTCAAAAAGACATTACAACTATCAAAAATACATATAAATCCGGTTACTGTGAACAGTAGATCTCTCTCTCTCTCTCTCTCTCTCTCTCTCTCTCTCTCTCTCTCTCTCTCTCTCTCTCTTCATAACTCAAAAATAATTATAGGTCCACAAAATTCTACGTAACTTATTTGTTCAAATATCACAAACTGTACTAAAAAAAAGCTAATCACCAAATTATATCCGTTTGTAAATATGCACAGTTATTCGAATTTTGTCTTATTTCATTTCCCTGACCAAGTAGTACATTATTTTTAGTCTTGCATGTTTGAAGTTCATCTCCAGTCGTTATTTGTAACACAATATATCAGTTCAAGAAGATGTTTTTAAGCTTTTATAAGCGTTGCTCTTTTTGCTTTCCACCACGACTAATATTCATTTTTACTGAAATAATTCGGGGTCATATACTCAGACATTTCTTATTCCACAGTCTGCTTCCCTGCTGCTCAGTTATTCATTATTCATTCGACTTGTCTTCCATTTTTAATGGATCTTCACGCTTTTGCAGTCGTTGTCCCTCTTTTTTTTTCCTATCTCCCCTTTAGCGAAAGTTTTATTTAGATTTTGTTTCTTTCTAATTTTATTTCATATCTATGGAACTGCATATGTTTTTATTCAAACTTGACAGGATTATTCAAGAACGGAGAGACTCGACAATCGTATTTAAGTAAGTAAAATGATAAATTAGAGAGAGTCTGTTTTGCATATTTAATGTTTGTAAAACATAAATAACAGTCACGGTGAGGAAATTGCTTGGGAGAGAGAGAGAGAGAGAGAGAGAGAGAGAGAGAGAGAGAGAGAGAGAGAGAGAGAGAGAGAGAGAGAGAGACTATAAGCCATGCAAAAATGGAGAATTTATGAATCCAAACTTAAAAGTTATATATAAAGAAGGAAAACGTTAAAAAAAATATTCACACATAATAAAATAAACAAGTTTCTTCGGCGCAATCGAGTTTTCTGTACAGCGTATAATGCTGTATGAAACTCTCATCTACAGCCCATGAAACTCTCAGTAGCGACCCATGAAACTTTCAGCCACGGCCCGGTACAGGCATGTGTTGTGGCACCAATAGCGGTGCCAGACGCACGATAATGGCTAACTTTAAACTTAAATAAAATCAAAACTACTGAGGCTGAGGGGCTGAAATGTGGTATGTTTGATGATTGAAGGGTGGATGATCACCATACCAATTTGCAGCCTTCTACCGCCTCAGAGTTTCAAGACCTGAGGGCGGACAGAAAAAGTGCGGACGGGCAGACAAATAGCCATTTCAATAGTTTTCTTTTACATAAAACTAAAAATGGTTATATAAGTTACATGGCATCTGCAGTTGATAAATATTCTCCCGGTTATCTCATATTAAAAGACTTTTAAATATTCATACTATTAACATCTGGATCATAACTAAAAGAACTGCAAAAAATGTTCCTGTAAAGAATTTAAGGAACAAAAATTCATTTTAAAACTATGAAAGTTTTGTGTTTTTTATTACTTTATTCATGGAATAGAAGAGAACAGAATATGGAATTTTGGCTAAAACCCAGGGCCTGGGACCTAGAAGGTCATTCAGCGCTGAAATGGAAACTGATAGAAAAAAGGTTTGAAAGGTGCAACAGGAGGAAAACCTCAAAGCAGTTGCACTAAGAATCTATTGTTAGAAGAGGGTGGAAAGTAAGATGGAAAAAAGAGATTATGAGCAGAGGTACAGTAAAAGGAATGAGGGTTATAGCTAGGAGCTGAAGGTCCTCTACAAAGAATCTTGAGTAATACCTGCAGTACGCCGCATGAGGTGCACCGACGGCACTAACCCTCTGCGGGAGTTGGCCTATGCCTTTGCCTTCAAGAATTATTGAAGGTTACTTCATGAAAAAAAAAAATATTCGTAAAAACCCTTAGCACTCCTACCTCATAAAGCAAAACACTACAAAAATAAACCATTAAGTTCATTCTTTTCAAGTACGATGGATTTTATTCAAAGTTTGTTTTTTATTGTTTTGTTTCTAAATTGCTTTTAATGACCAATTCAAATATAGCCAAAAGTTTTTCAGGGTGTCATTTGATAAAATTTATATATATGTATTAAGATAATAAAGTATTCCAGAACACACACACACACAAACACACACACACATATATATTATATATATACTTATTTATTTATTTATATTCCTACCCCTCAGGGTTAAAAAGGTAGTTATTGAATTTATTTTAAAATTTCAAAACTCACATACATTGGAATTCAGAAATAGCAACTTTTGCAGTGTGACTTAACAGAAACGCGTATGTGTTCTTCCAATAACATTTTTTATTTTCTTTCATTTCATCCCAATTTTTTCTCTCATTCATTGACTATATTTTTCTTAAAACCCTCTCTCACTAACCCGCTGTATTCACTTGTTAACCGATATCATAGTCGCTTAAAAAGATTATTTCATTTACATTGTACAGCAGTGATTCATATTTGTGACCTATTTCGACTAGCAAAACTTTATCTTTAACCGAACTACAGCCTTTCTACCCTCGCCAAACCTCTCTTTTATTCCACTGTATTTTGCTTTCTTTTTTCACTATCAGTTTTATTCCTCAATTCCCATTTTCTTCGTCTTTACTTTAATCTCTTCATTTAACGCTCTCATTTTTCAGTTCATGCTGTTGGCAAGCATTTTCATATCATTGGAAGAATTTCCAGGATATTAGCATTTCAGAAATAAAGCACCCCACATACGAGCTGACGAGATCGATGCATATTTTGTAAAGAAATCTTATTGGGTAATTTTTAAAACCGAATAACTAAGTTTCTTGGTCGGAATCTAAAACGCAGAACGGCAGGAGGTGAGAGAACACAGGAAAACCCGAGCTTAAAGGGGAGTATTTTTGTCACGATGCTTTTCTACGTTTCCTCTTTTGTCCTACTCGGATTCTGGTCACAGGCATTCCAGTCTTTTGTAGTTTAAAAGAATATGTGAAATAGAAAAAAAAAATTCTTTTAACACTTATCGAAGAATTGTGAGAAATATCTACTTATATTTTTCATAGGGTTGTTCATTATATACCTGAAGTGTCCCACGTTCGGCGGGAGAACGGATGACACTTCGCTAACTGGTCGCAGCTCTTGTTCTAGCGTTATTAATGACTTTATTGACGTTTCGCCCTCAGTGTAATAAGGAAATAGTAGAGAAAATATCGAATTTCTCTATAAATTTGTGCCCGTAACCACGCGAGGTCATATTACTAATGAAAACAAATACATTATTTGTAGATTAACCAATTCAGTATCTAATTTACGGACCTGTAAATCTTATTTACTTACCTTTTTTTTCGTACAAATGAGGCCCCTTCAATGTTCGTAATGGCAATGTCTACGGCCAGCAAGACGAGAAGGCAATGGGACCCAGCAAGGGGTCCTTAGCAACGCCATGTAGAGCACCTTTGAACGACGGGAAATTGAAGGAGACCTTGAAACCTTACTAAGTGTCTTCGCAGAATGATGTCCTGAGGTTCACCTTTCTTGACATAGTGATTAAACCAGACTCCTGTAGGTTACTCAACCTTCGCCTACGGAACGTCTGCAAGCCATCGAGTGTTCTGAAAAATATAAAAGGACTTTGGTGTACACCTTAATCCAGTGGTTCTCAATCTTTTTTTTTTTTGTGATGGCACCCTAACTAATGTAATCATTACCGTGGCACCCCTTCTTCACCATCCCACCATATCGCATGAATTAACTTCTTACTTAATGAATAGAATTATTATCCATACTCAAACCAAAATCAGCACACCGTACATGCAGAAATATACTGTACAAAAAAGAGCATATCAGAGGAATTAGATAAACATAATTAGAGTAGACACACTGATAATAATTATATAAAGACTTCTGCAAAGTTTTTTTTTTTTACAAATGTTAAGTCTGATGATATAGCCAAGACAAAATTCATGACAATCTTGCGGCACCCCTAGGCACTGTCTGTGGCACCCCAGGGTGCCAAGGCACCCAGTTTGAGAATCACTGCGGCTTAATTTATGACTTCTCTGAACGTGGAAAGATGGCGACAGGGGCGAAGAAAAAGCGACTATAACAACGACATTAGCCACATAACATCCAAATAAATCTTTAATAAAGGCGTTATGCAGGAAAAATGCCAAGATGAGAAGGTCCTGAGAAAAATAATTGTGAATAATGTCACACTTCTCTCAGTAGTCCTCAGATTGCTATATATAGAATATCCTAAATAAAACTAGACTAAAGTCTCGTATATTTATCAAAATTCATTCTTCTGAACACCAAATAAAAAAAAAAAAACGAAACGGCGGAAAAGCGCAATGCCCGTGATAGGTCGCTCGAAATGTTTGATAGAGAAGAAGCAGAACTGGAGTAAAGGAAAAGAATAAATATTTACATCAGGTAAAAGACTACACTTCTTTCCCAGCACTCCCCAAAATATTAGGTGTTTTGGCCGTTTCTGCGCTATGGCAGATTATTTCTGTTTTCCACAAGACCACCTTCGCATTGCATTTCGATTTTGTGGCAATTTATTGTTTCCTCAATTTTTTAAGCCAGAAAAACTGTCCGGTTAATCTTCGCTCAAGAAATAGTTGGAGTTGGAGAGATTGGCCAGCAAGATAAATTTCGTGAAAATAAATGAGTTGTATAACAAGGATCTAAAGGTGCAAGTAAGGTAACACCCACTCAGTTGCACTAAGAAGTGATAGTTAGAGAGGTTGGAAAGCAAGATTGCAGAGAGTGGAATGGAAGTTACGCAAAATTCTAAAAAGTACGCCGTAGACACCCTTTAGTCAGGCCTATAGTCCACCGCGTGAGGTGCACTGACGGCACTTACCCCACTACGAGGACTCTTGTCCCATAAGGCTGGTTGAAGTAACACCAGTCACAAATTATACAGTTTTTTATACTGGAATATATCTATACACAACCTACGACAATGTCGCAAGTGCTCACGAGACTGAATTCTAAAATCCATACCCCGTAGGAAAGTAGTGCCGTCAGTGCACCTCATGCAGTGCACTGTAGGCATTACTCAAGGTTCTTTGCAGCGTCCCTTCGACCCCTAGTTTCATCCCCTTTCGTTCCTTTTACTGTAACTCCTTTCATATCATCTTTCTTCCATCTTTCTTTCCACCCTCTTCTAATAATTGATTCATAGTGCAACTTCGAGGCTTTCCTCCTGTTACACCTTTCAAACCTTTTACTGTCAATTTCCCTTTCAGCGCTTTGGCCTAAATTCTATATTCAATTCAATTCTAAAATCCGTATCTTGAGAAACTTTGAGGTGAAAAAAAAAATAGTATTGAAAGATAATCTGAAACGTAACCAGGGTCTATTCACACTATATGTAAACGCAAATGCACGTAACCGTACCGTAGCGGACCAGCAAAACATTCTTCAATGGGATTTACATAGTAGCATTCACACTATAACGCACCGGCACGGAGCGTCACCTTCAAATGCCGGTGGGGTTTCTCGGCGACAATATTTTGCAAGTACGGTCAGGTTCCGTTCAGGTACCGATCCTGTCACTGCTGGATAGTATGAACGTGGCGCCTGCACGGATACTTCCCGGATTTTTTCACAGCTTCAAATATAACGCGGACGTCTTTACGCGAGAGGAAAAAAAAAACTAGCTTTTGTAACCCTATGTATACTTTACATATATACTCGTATGACCTATACACAACACAAGCACACACACACGCGCGTATAGCGTATATATTCAGTATGTATGTATACCGTACAATATGTGTAAATATAGACACATGCATGTATATATAATTATATACACACACACACACACACACACACACACACACACATATATATATATATATATATATATATATATATATATATATATATATATATATATATATATATATATATATATATATATATATATATACACACACACACACACACACACACACACACACACATATATATATATATATATATATATATATATATATATATATATATCAAGGTAAACAAAAGATCAAGAATATCAGATGGCTAATTGTCAAAAGGGTAATAAATAAGAGATGATCCAGGATAATCCGGGATTACACGGTCACTAAAACCATAGACCTAACATAAAACATACGGAAACTTAGCCATACAAAATCCAAAAACACGCATAAAATTGAATATTAATTTTGTTGTTTATATTTATCAACAAATTTTTTAATTATGAAGACATCGAATTTAAACAAACCAAGACTTAAATTTAGAACACTTCTATTATTTGACTTGATAAAACAAGATTCACTTAACTGGTTTCTCGACATTCTAAAATATTGACGTAATTTTTGTTCGTCATCCATTAGTTCTTTATATAGTGTAAAGTATTCTCCTTCACTTTTCTTTTTCTTCAGAGATTTATGCACCCAATAACGCCGTATTTTGCTTTTTTTCACTCCTTTGTTTTTCTCTTCCTCTTCCAAAAGGAGTGCCATCACAGCCCAGTCACTTGTACTAAAATTCTTAAACTATCAAACTTGCTTAAGATGCTGCCGGTATGAAGACCAGGATACGGTCCGGTGCAGGTCAGGTGCATGTCCGTTTACGTGCAGATATAGTGTGAATAGACCATTAATCTTAATACTCTCTAGTGACGTGGGCCACCAAGAACAGCGGAATATGAAAATAAACGAGGTTTAGTGATAAAAAAAATCATAAATATACCCCGTTATGTGAAACTCAAAGGGAAAAATGGAAAGGTATGTGATAATTCCCCAGTGAAAAGCAGATACTTAATAAAATGTAATGACTGTATCGTTCAATGTTATCACACAACTTGATATTTGCCTATGTTTGCAAGGGGAAACACACGGTGGAGAATACCCTAACCCTGGTTGAGTGATCACAACATGTTTAATCAAAATACTAGAAACAAGTTTAGAAAATGGGCTAAATTTGAAAAAATGCTGAGAGAGAGAGAGAGAGAGAGAGAGAGAGAGAGAGAGAGAGAGAGAGAGTCTACTAAAAGAACAATATTTTGTGAAACTAGGATGGTCGCGTTGAATGTCATGGATTACCAGTAAAAACACTTAGATATACTAAAGAACAAAAAACAAACGAAGAATAAGTAGAATTAATTTGGATTATTGCTAGTATTTATAAGCAACATGAAAGGATTATAAATTATATCTTAACCCATTTTGAATACCACTATTTTCTTTATGTTTAAAAACAATAATCTGACAAATATCAGTGAAATCAAGTGGTTACATCTACACGGACTCTACCAGGCTATTAGCTGTATTAGTTGATGGCGATAGCATTCAACACTACAATTTCCCGATATATTAACGTTTTGCCTTTTATCCAGAAAGATCGGAATAAATTCATCCTTAAAAGTTATCATATAAAGAGAAGAAAAAATCCACAAAGCATCTCTACTCCCAGGTCAAACAAACATATTTTGTTGCAGCCGACAGTGTTCAATATCAGGGAAATCATTTGTGTGAATTGCTATCAAGCCTCTTCCTGTTTTGAAGACAAATAAGAGAAATTGAAATACATGTGAAATGTGAAATGGAGATGCATTTTACGTCCATTAAACTGCGGATGCAGCGCTAGTGTTTGAGTTGGAGCATTCCATCACTACACAGGATTATAAGATTATTTATATATATATATATATATATATATATATATATATATATATATATATATATATATATATATATATACATGTATATATATATATATATATATATATATATATATATATATATATATATATATATATATATATATATATATATATATATATATATATATATATATATATATATATATCCTGAAATGCAGAGGAGGTAAGGCTGTAAAAAATGTAATTACATACGTCAACTGTTGTTCATTTTATATATATATATATATATATATATATATATATATATATATATATATATATATATATATATAAAATGAACAACAGTTGACGTATGTAATTACATTTCTACAACCTTACCTCCTCTGCATTTCAGGAACTGCTAAGAACTATCCCCCTTAAAAATAAGAACCTCACGGACCAGTTTTATCATTTTTCAAGTATGCTTCCAGAGCATAATTTTTTTTTTTCTCCAGTTCTCTTTTGTTCGACGGAATTATAAGTGAATTGTAAATATCATTAAAAATTAATGACAAAATAGAAGAAAAATTTTCATATTCTTTTCGAGTCTGGCATCTATTGAGTTCCCCAGAGGTATACTTCTCCTTTCAGGTAGGACCGAGTCAGTTGGTGCATTAAAAAAACTCATAATTTCATTCCAACTAACTTTATGCCAAGATTTAGAACATGTTTATCGATAAAAAAAAATGCAAAGGCAACCATTATATATTTCAAATATTTAAGTACTAATTTTCGCGCATGCAAATCATTATGCCAGCACCAAATTTTTTGTAAGTCATTATGATATTAAAAAAGAATAGTGATAATTACGAAAAAAAAATATTGCAATATATACTGCCCTCTTGAAACCCTACACGTTTTTAAAAATATAATCTAGCATAAATGAAGTTAACAAAATTGAATTATTATTAACAATAACAAGAAGCATCACAAATCATACGGCGCCAAACATGGCGCCAAACACCAACCAGAGAGAGAGAGAGAGAGAGAGAGAGAGAGAGAGAGAGAGAGAGAGAGAGAGAGAGAGAGGGGGGGAAATCGGCTGCCTGAAATGAGGTAGCCGTCATACCATTGGTAGATAAAATATCTAGCCTTCCCCTCCTCTGCCCATCGTACCCCAAAAATATACCCAAGGAGGTCTCGTGGATGGTCTCGTTGCATAAGGAAATGGGCAGGGTGATGACAGCACCGAGCAACCTGTTCAATCAAAATTTAATACACTCCTCCACCATCCACTGCTTCCACCCACCTTTCCCACCGTAGATAACTAAGGACCCTCGCTTTGTGTCACCTTTAGTGAATCTAGTTATGCAGGACTCCCCTGCGTACATACAGTTATGCATGATTCCCCTGCGTAAATAAAGTTATACAAGACTCCTCTGCGTAAACAAAGTTATGGAAGACTCCCCTGAGAAGAAAAATGTTATGCATGATTCCCCTGCGTAAATAAAGTTATACAAGACTCCTCTGCATAAACAAAGTTATGGAAGACTCCCCTGCATAAAGAAAGTTATACATGATTCCACTGCGTAAATAAAGTTATACAAGACTCCTCTGCGTAAACAAAGTTGTGGTTCTTCCTCCCCTGAGAAAAAAAGTTATGCATAATTCCCCTGCGTAAATAAAGTTATACAAGACTCCTCTGCGTAAAGAAAGTTATGGAAGACTCCCCTGAGAAGAAAAAAAGTTATGCATGATTTCCCTGCGTAAACAAAGTTCTACAAGACTCCTCTGCATAAACAAAGTTATAGAAGACTCCCCTGCAAAAATAAAGTTATGCATGATTTCCCTGCGTAAATACAGTTATACAAGACTCCTCTGCTTAAACAAAGTTATGGAAGACTCCCCTGCATAAATAATGTTATGCGAGACTACCATGCATAAATAAAGTTACCGAAGACCCCTGCGTAAATAAAGTTATGAAAGACTCCCCTGCGTAAATAAAGTTTTGAATGATTCCCCTGCATAAATAAAGTTATGTAAGACTCCCCTGCATAAATAAAGTTATACAAGACTCCCCTGCATAAATAAAGTTATGCAAGACTCCCCTGCGTAAATAAAGTTATGCATGATTCCCTTGCATAAATAGTTATGCAAGACTACCATGCACAAATAAAGTTATACAAGACCCCTGCATAAATAAAGTTATGCAAGACTCTCCTGTGTAAATAAAGTTATGCAAGATTCCCCTGCACATATAAAGTTATGCAAGACTCCCCTGCATATATAAAGTTATGCAAGATTCCCCTGCGTAAATAAAGTTATGGAAGATTCCCCTGCATAAATAAAGTTATGCAAGACTCCCCTGCGTAAAAAAAGTTATGCAAGATTCCCATGCATAAATAAAGTTATGCAAGATTCCCCTGTGTAGATAAAGTTATACAAGACTCCAATGCGGTAATAAAGTTATGCAGGACTCCCCTGAGTAAATAAAGTTACCCAAGATCCCCTTGCATAAATAATGTTATGCAAGACTCCCCTGTGTAAACAAAGTTATGAAAGATTCCCCTGCATAAATAAAATTATACAAGACTTGCCTGTATAAATAAAGTTATGCAAGACTTCCCTGCATAAATAAAGTTAAGCAAGATTCCCCTGCATAAATAAAGTTATGCAAGATTCCGTTGCATAAATAAAGTTATGCAAGATTCCCTGCATAAATAAAGTTATGCAAGGTTCCCTGCGTAAATACAGTTATGCAAGATTCCCCTGCGTAAATAAAGTTATGCAAGACTCCCCTACGTAAATAAAGTTATGCAAGATTCCCCTGCATAAATAGTTATGCACGACTCCCTTGCATAAATAAAGTTATGCAAGATTCCCCTGCATAAATGAAGTTATGCAAGATTTCCCTACATAAAGTTACGCAAGACTCGCTTGCGTAAATAAAGTTATGAAAGACTTCCCTGCGTAAATACAGTTATGCAAGACTCCCCTGTGTAAATAAAGTTATGTAAGTCTCCCCTGCGTACATAAAGTTATGCAAGATTCCCCTGCATAAATAAAGTTATGCAAGACTCCCCTGCATAAATAAAGTTATGTAATGATAAACAAAAATTCTGAATATTCTAAGTGTTAATTGAAATAATGAGAGAGAGAGAGAAACCTTCCATTGTTAGATATTGATAGTTAGAGAGAGAGGGGGAGAGAGATTTGGAAGAAACGAGCACAGAGAGAGAGAGAGAGAGAGAGAGAGAGAGAGAGAGAGAGAGAGAGAGAGAGAGAGAGAGAGAGAGGATAACAAACACCTGCGTTTTGGCTATATCGTGGTGACAAGGCCAGAACTCGGTAAGCTTGGTTGGACTGAAAATCATAAAAGATCTGTAAACTAGCGCTAGACCAGCAAAATCTAGGTGTGATTACAAAAGCAAAACTCGGGTATGTGTTATGATCGTGTCATGGTGACAAAGGCATTATGACTGTACTTAATCGAGTTGAAAATCACGAGGAATTCGTAACAAAAAGCATTATGGCCCAAACTGGATAAACAGCCGTGGAAACCATAACTTCCGATGACGCCAAAGCACCTCCTTTTGAAGGCGGTGCAATTTCCAAAATCCACCCAAAAAATGGGACGTCTTTAGATAAATTCAACCAATTAGACACCTACCAAGGCGGGACTGAAGCAAGGTATCCGCCTTCGATGGGTGAGACAAGTAACTTTCAAAAATCCTTATCAAGTCAAGTTCTGAGGGAGAGCAACAAAGAAGGAACAGGAGAGCAGATAGAAAGAGAGACGGTAGCAGAGAGCAGCAGAGAAGAGAGCAAGGAAGAAGAAGAAAGGCTCACTTTTGAAACTCACCAACTCTTGCACTGCATTTCATTTTTGTAAAACTACTGTACTTTTATTATTGTGTTAATGAAGTAAAGAAAACGAAATAGCGTCTTCTTAAAGCTTCCTGGGAATATTACGCTACTACATAACAAAGCCAGAACAATAAGCAACTATAAAGAAAGTAATCTTCTTAACTTGGAAACGAATAGCAGACATAATAGAAAAAAAGAATAATAAAGGAACATAACAGTTATGCAACATTCCCCTGCATAAATAAAGTTATGCAAGACTCCCCTGCATAAATAAAGTTATTTAAGACTCCTCTGCGTAAATAAAGTTATGCAAGACTCCCCTGCATAAATAAAGTTATGCAAGACTCCCCTGTGTAAATAAAGTTATGCAAGACTCCCCTGCATAAATAAAGTTATGCAAGACTCCCCTGCATAAATAAAGTTATGCAAGTCTCCCCTGCATAAACAAAGCTATGCAAGACTCCCCTGCATAAATAAAGTTATGCAAGATCTCCCCTGCATCAATGAATTTATGCAAGATTCCCCTGTGTAAATAAAGTTATGCAAGACTCCCCTGCATAAAGTTATGCAAGACTCCCCTGCATAAATAAAGTTATGTAAGTCTCCCCTGCGTAAATAAAGTTATGCAAGACTCCCCTGCATAAATAAAGTTGTGCAAGATCTCCCCTGCATGAATAAAGTTATGCAAGACTCCCCTGCGTAAATAAAGTTATGCAAGATCTCCCCTGCATATATAAAGTTATGCAAGTTTCCTGTGTAAATAAAGTTATGTAAGATTCCCCTGCATAAATAAAGTTATGCAAGTCTCCCCTGCGTAAATAAAATTATGTAAGACTCCCCTCCGTAAATAAAATTATGCAAGATTTTCCTGCGTAAATAAAATTATGCAAGACTCCCCTGCGTAAATAAAGTTACGCAAGATCTCCTGGAAAGAGACTTTTTTAACTTACACTTTTTTTTAACTTACTTTTCACGAGCGAGTTTGACAGTTCTGGACTAGTACTTACGAACCATCATTTTCTTGGTTTGCTTTTATGCTAAGACCAAGGATTTTGTTTTTTACGAATGAACCTTTTGCAGAAACAGGACATTAAAGAAGAAGAATCTACCTTCACATGATATAGATCTGGTGAAGACGGGAGGAAACTCAAGACCAATATCTCCGTATAAGGATGGACCAGTCACTCTATCACATTCCTGCCATCCAAAGGCCAATAGGCTGTTGTCTACCACCGAAACCTTTACCCTCTCTCTTCATTTCTTCCAGCATTTCCATCTCAGAATTTTACACCTTTACCAACGGTAAAGGAATCCTTTTCGGCAACTGTCATCACTCATTTGAGTAAAAATCTAACACTAAAGATATTTGCCTGGCCGAATTCACAACTAAAATTCGCCATCGATTCAAAAACCATCTAGCCATTGAGGGTAGCAGCCCATATTTTACTACTGGGTCCCATAGAAAAAGCATGATAAAGTGACTGCATGTGAGTATCTGTTTGTACTGCCTCCAGACCTCATTTTACTGCTTCCATATGACAAGAAATGTGATGGAAAAACTAAGAGACCGATTGGGAAAGTGTTAGAAATCTCTGAAGTACCTGTACCTCGATTTAGGTGCAGAGTATTAAAAACACAAACCTTTCACCTGTTACTGTTGCCATAATCGCGGACATCACAAATACTGCTTTTCATGTTATATGCAGCAATCAACATAATCTTTGGCTGTTCCAGGAGAGATTTAAAGAAGAAGCAACAACGATGTCAACTAAGCCTAACTGTTCGTTACTTCACCACATATGATTCGAAGGAAGTGTGGCTATGTTGGACGGTAATGCAAGATGAAAGACTATACAGTCATAAAAACCAGAAGCATAGTAACATAAGTAGCAGTACCAGCACCAAGATCAGCACTGTTGTCAGTCACACCTCTAAAACTGAGATCAGAGCCAAAATCAATGGAAAGTGCAGCACAGATGGATTTCTGCCTACAAGAGAATCTACAGGAAAGAAGCCAGCCGATGGCATCTGTTCCAGGGGCTTCCATCCCAACTTCCTCTCCTTAGACATGTTGTTCTCTCTCTCTGGCTCTCCATCCATCACCTCCTTCGTCAGCTGCCACTGAGCAGCTCCTAATCCAGAGGATTTGTGTAAAATCGTAGAATCACCAGGCACTTCCAGGAAACTGGAAAACATTCAGAAAATCCAGATTAAAGAATAAAAAGAATTATGGACTTAGGACTTGCTAAGATAGAACCTTCCTCCATTTAAAGTGTCCTGTGTTTGGCCAAACAATCACCAACCTCTCATGCGACTATTTTTAAAACTTATTTTTTATCATTCTTTTCTTCAGTTTCCTTCTAATAATAAGCCAAAACTATCTATCACTCTAACCAACTTATTAGGAGCATTTCCTTATAAACATTTTTCTTATTCTTACAGTTTTTCCTTTGTCTTTTCCTTTATTTTTCTTTTTTCCCGGCGCGATATTTAATGACCTGAATTAATTTACTAATCCTCTATTTTCCATCTAAGCTTAACTCTCTAAACTGTAATGAATATTTTCACAAGAATGTCTTTCTTTTATTCATACAGGAATATTCAATTCTAGCCATTACATTTATCTGCCAGGACTTTTCTCTCTAAAGGTTTTCCCCTTCCTGCCTATCCTGCCTGGCTATAACAGGACTCTGTTTTAAAAAACCTTTTATTTTCACTTCTACTTTTATTAACTGGTACCGTGAGGTTCAAAGGGGTTTCAGTCCCATCTATCCTCTTTTTTTTCTCTTTTCCTTTTCATGGTCAAGTCACATTTTAACTTCTCATATGGGCTACTCTTAGAATAAGTGCATTTACCACTGTGAATCTAAAATAACAAGATACGATGTAAACGTTCACTAGGCACTTGTATTTACAGTAGGTGTCTGCCAATGCGCATTTCGAAACTTAATAAACCTTCGGCAGCAGAATATCTTCTCATGAACCTTCGGACATCTAATATACCAGCTACCTGCTGAGGAATCAAATTAGAATTACATGCATTTAGATGACTATACAAACTGAATATTGTTGAAACAGCCATTGTATTCAGTAACACACCTTAAACAGGGACGTCCTCCAATATAGTTATGATAACATTGCTCAGTAACAGAAGTAAAGAGATAACAACTGTAAATTAATTTATGAAGGTAGAGAAAAGAAAATGAGTATTTTAAAGAGAATATTGTTCTTTTTGCCAGCCCCAGTATTATTTTTATACATCATAATTGCATTTAAGTGCCACTGATTTACTGATTCTTTCATTCCCTTCTCGTGGTTATCTGCTCAATATAAAGAATTACTCTCCTTTTTTAACTTTGTAAATCCTGAGCAAAAATCATCCAGTTCGTGACAATTCTTCAAATTACATATTTATACAACACGTAACGAAATGATAAATTGCCCTTATAACTAGAAAATTTGGAAATTGCTCAATGTTTACCCCATAAAAAGACATAAATACAAAGGTGAAAAATATAATAAGAGGAGAGATTTAGAATAATGTACATGTTTTATCTTTGAAAACTAGATATGTAACTTTGAAAAATTACAACTGAATGCCATTCTGCCAGACTCTTTCAAAGTTTGTTTAAGAAACGAATTAAAAAATAACCTTCAATTAGCATCCGTAATTTAGTCCCATTTTCAGCTATCTCGTAATTAACTTGAAATTAGCATAAATTTGTTGGATAATAAATCTTTTAATTGGATGTAAATTCTACCTTGTTATCTGTAATTAAATTTGATTAGGAAGGTCAGCACAGGTAATCATCCAAGATAAGTTCTAATTGAAGTGATGAGACTCTGTAAGAGGCGATATCATGAACTTTCATAATATTGCCATTTAGTTTCAATAACCATGCTGAGAAAACAATGGAAGTAAGATATATAATCTAATTTGAGAATGGGGCAATTATTTCTCCACAACACCTCTTGACACGGCAAGGAAATGTATATGAAATTACATATATCATCATTTTAATTAATTAATCAAATTCCTTAATATTTGAAAATCAGTATTTTATTAATCGTAATATATATATATATATATATATATATATATATATATATATATATATATATATATATAGTTTTTTTATTAATTACTGTAATTTATGTAGCCCTGTTCTACCTAAGACCCACATAATCCAGTCAATTAAAGCTAAAAGTTACCCCAAGAGACAGACAATAATTAATTGGATTAGGTTGTCAGTCGGAACTATGTGTTGAATAATTTGGATTATTTCTGAAACGAATTATATCAAACCCATTCCTTTCCCACCTACTCACAACAAAAGAAAGAATGCACTGTTATAAGTGAGGGAATTTACATGAGCAAAGTAGTCCTCTTCGGACACAGAAATATTTCCCTACTTCAGTTGAAACGCAACGGGTGATTGTCTCGTAAGCAATTCGAGTATTGTAAAATGCTATTCCTCTTCCAAACAATGGTATGATTAGGTTCCAAGGCTTGCCTAAATTTGCTTATGCTTGACCTCTCCCTAATTCCTACTTACTGCAATGGGGATATCTTATGCAATCTCAATAGGCAATAATACTTATTCATATACTAGACTTCATACAGGAATTATGGTTCCACCAGGATCTCTAGTCAGTGGCTGAGGAAGGGGGAAAAAATTTAAATAGAAATACCGGGGAAGAAATACCAGGAGATCGACGAAATCTTGTCAATTCCTGACTTACCTTAACGTAGGCTGCTTGTGCACTGCAACGAAATCCAGGATTTCTGGAACAACGTGTTACGTCTATTCACTTAGTAAAAGACAAGATAGGACAAAGGACCGAATTATCAGGAGCAATGACGTGTGTGTGCTCTCTAAGATGGTTGTGCTCTCTCTCTGACCCTAGGTCGGAAGTGGGGTCTCTGTGTGTTTTTGTGAACCACACTCCTTCAATAGCCTCCGGCAGTCTGAAAGCTGACAAAAACATCGCCAATACATAGTACAGAGGAAAATGAAGGCTTAAGAACACCCTCACTAGAGGTGACATGGTGAAAACCTCCCTGTTGGATAGGTCTCTAATACTAACTTATAAGCCGTTAGGAACTGGTAATTTTGAAAACACAACTAGCTCCTGCCCTCTGCTTTTCCCAGAACGTTCTTCTGGTCTTTGTTAAGTATATTAATACTAAAATAACGCAGGGAAGTCGAACAGCAGAACATTTATAAAAGCTCCCCCCATTAAGAAGGCCTTCACTCCCTTTCGGGCGTGAAGGCCTGTACTAAGCAAGCTGTTCGCCTCGATTACTTTACTCTCCTCCCCGAGCAGATTTGCCCCGTGCATTCTAACTAGCTGCAGATCTACCTAACTCTAGAAAGGATCTGAACTTTAATCACTTCTACAGACTCCTAACTGTACTTAAAGGTGCTTATTGCTTATGGTTATTACGTGCTACCCCTTATGATTGTGATGTTTTAGACCTAGCCAAATGGTACATTCTATGGTATCCCCTTATCCTAACCTATCAGACCACAGCCGTAGCACCATTGTATAGGACAATGAACTAGCTAAGTTACAAGGTTTTGCACTACAAATGGTAATTACTATTCGGTACATGAGGTTTGCCTCATATGATAAATGCTTGCCTCACTGAGGTCTTAGGCCATGTGTGTCATGAGCTTAGTGGCTCTCTTCACAATAGTTTAGAATGGATGATTTCAATTACAATGTATTTACGTGGTTACTGCAGCTCGATGGAAGGTGTAAGTGACAACGTTACTGCTACGATGTACTCAAGCTGGTCTAGGCTACAGTATGATAGAGATCATGCTGGCTACCTCCTCTGGGCAAGGAACCAGGATTACACTCTAAGATGGGCAGGCACTGTGCCAAGAGGGCACTAGTGCTAGGATGAGCTCATGGCTCTGCAACTACTGGGCTCTCTTCCACCCTTTCTTCTTCTGCTTCGGGTTCCTCCAAGGCCTATCTATGCCAGACCTAGGGGGTAATGAGGGCACCAACTCTGGGGAAAGGCCAGAGGGGCTAGCGGGCGAGAAGTCAGGTGTAACTTCAGAAGCTACAGGAGGGTTCCCTACTCCGGCTGCTGCAACAACCGGAGCGAGAGCGATCTCGACCTCTGTGTCTGAGGAGGCCAGTTCCTGGTCTCCCAGAGAAGGTATAACAGTTTGGTCCACCAGGGGTTCATCCTCTGGGGATGGATTTGGTGAGGAAGAATTGTCGGGTGCTGGAGGCTCACCAGTTGCCATGACTAGTGCTGTGAGGGATCCTGGATCTTCAGGAGGAGGGTCCGCCTCACAATCTGGACCAGGCACAGGGTCCTCCTTGATTGGTGGCTCAATGTCCGAGCCGGACGGAGCGTGGCACTCTCAGAGCTTGCAAGCGGCACTGGCAGCGACTGGGGGTCGGGCATGCCTGACAAGGGGTCCAGAGGTGCAATACCTCGCAATATGGCTTGAATTTGGCTGAGACAGAGATTCCTGCCCCAGCTGGAGATCAGAGCCTCTCGGAGATTCTTGGTCAGGAGTGTCTGCTGTGCATTGCTTATTTGGGCAGCCCTCCCAATTAGTGGAGTGGCCTGTCCGCTTGCACGTCCTACAGCGGTACTGCTCCTCATGAATGTCTCTTCGGGGAGAGGGAGGACCTCTTTGTTGGTCACCCTTTCGTGGATGAAGAGGACTAGGCTGAGAATGGTTTGGTGTGTGCCCCTTCTGCTGACCATTTCGGTGGGTGGAAGATGGTTTTTCTTCTTGGGGTGCTCCTACAGTCTGAAACTCTGTGGAGGAGGTAGCGTGGCTGTGAAGTGGCGTTGGGAAGGGCTTCCCCAGAGGAGGTCCTGACCCAACAGGAAATCCACTCTCGGCCGAATTCCACCCACCACGCCAAGGTGGTGGAGTAGCGTGCCCCAAGGTGTTGTGACCTGGAGCTTGACTGTGGGAATGGTTGTGGTGTGGCCCTCTATTCACTTCATCTTCCACCGGATTTGCTCGTCAACCATGGCCCTGGCTGGCACTTGGGCCCTGGAGATCAGGCGAATGTCTGCTGCCATGTCTACTGTGACCAGAAGGGCCACAGGCAGGCTAGAGCCCTTAAGGGGGGGCCACCGAGATGAACTGGGTCTCCAGTCTCTCGGGGCACAGTATCTTCTGTGGCCCGGCCACAGAGAATGAGGTGCTAATTAGGTTGACGAACTTGGTGGTGGGGACATGATGTGGACAAGCCGGATGTTCAGCACTGTAGTGGCCGGCAGCACCACAGGATCGGCACTGGCCCACTGTAGGGGCTTGGTGACCTGCGGTGACAGTTGGTGGAGAGGGTTGAGTGGATGTAGAGGGAGAGAAGTTCTGGCCATTAGTAGGAGACTGCTTATTAGTGCCTAGCTTTTTAGCGGCACTCAGCTTCAGAGTGCCCCACCTTCTTACAGTGGGTGCACATAGGCTTGCTAGGCAGTCCATTCTTCGGGTGAGTCGAGCCTGAGAGGTACCCAGGTGGCACTGGAACAATGTGCCGCTGAGATATGCTGTGGGACTGGTTGAAGGTTTCCCATGAATTGGCCATACAGCAGGCTTCCATAAGGGTGGTGGGTTGTTTATCATTTAGATATACAGCAAGGGGCCCAGGCACGCATTGGTAAAGACCCTCCAGCATGGTCCGATTGAAGAGGTCCTCAAACGTAGTGCAAGACAAGGAGTCGAACCAGCGGGTACCAGACTGGGTCTTGTAACAGGCCCATTCAGTCCAGGACCAGCCGACTTCCTTGGCAAGACCTCGGAACCACTGTTTCCATTTCTCCAGGGTTATTTCATAGGCCTTTGTGATGACTCTACGCACTTCGACCATGTCGCCTCTCTGACTCTTCTCCAGTGAGCGAAGGGCTGCCTTAGCTTTTCCCTCCATGTGCTTGACGAGCACTAAGGGCCTCTGTGTCTTGGTGGTACTATAGTTATCAAAGAGTGCCTCTATTTCCTCCAACCATGCTTCTGGCTTGTCCTCAGTCCACTTGGTGAAGAGGGAATTAATACTCGAGATCAGAGCATCTGGTGCAGCAGGTGCGGGGTTGGAGGCTTGGTGTATAGCCACAGCTTCGGCATTTTGCCTTTTAGCCTTTTCCAGCTCAAGCTTTTTTTCTTTGAGCGCCAGCTCACTCTCCTTGAGAGCTTGCTCGCTTTCCTTGAGTGCTAGTTCATGCTGTCTTCTCCGTTCTTCTCTTTCATCTTCCAGCCACCTCCTTTCTTCTTCATGATTCCTCTGTTCAGCTTCATAATTCTGCCGTTCCAGTCTTTCTTCCTTCTCTTGTTTGGTGAAGTCATCCAGTTGTTCCTTAACCCACTTGGTGAGATCCAATCCTGTGAGACCTGCCGCCGTCCCCAGCTCCATGAAAGCTCTATGATTATCTGTTGCCATGGTTCTGGTGGGTAAGGGCGTCTATCCGGGTTGACTGGATGTACTTGGGGAGCAAGGGAGTGTCCCTCAGATTTAGGGTGACACTTCAGTGATGAGGCACCTTTTCAATAAGGTGGCACTGTAGTTGAGTGTACCGTGTAAAGTTCACACTGGTGGCACTAACTATCTTTAGACACTGGTGTAACTTAGGCACAAAAGGACTTTTCTTTTGTGTTCCTTTTTTGTCTTTTTTTTGGCACTATGGTGCCAGTGTGTTCCAGGAACAACACTTGACTTGAGTCCAACTAGTTTGTACTTAAGGGGAAAAATGCACTCTACCCCAGCAGAATGTAACTAATAAGTAGGAAAGAAAGGAAAGGTAAAAGGAAGAGATAAGTAAGCTATTCAGTTTGTGACAGTGCCTCAGATTAGTGGCACTGTGGAAAAGGAAAATTAAATTGTGGTTGCTGTTTTGGGGCCCTTGTGAGTGACTAGTTCCCAGTACCCGCTGTGTTACTTCCTTTTCATGCAGAGGGAGGAAGGCTATATGTTACGCTGAGGTCTGGATAAAAGTCCTCACTCGTGACCGACAGCTTCTAATTGTAATTAATCTTAACTTGTCCTCCTCTATTTGTGGGACACAGGTGTTTCTGTTTATTTGTTTTATTTTAATGAATCATTCCTATGTCTGCCCGTTCTTTCGAGGAAGGCGGTGCACGTACACTTCGGATTTATGTTGAATGCATAGTTGAAGAGAGAGAGAGAGAGAGAGAGAGAGAGAGAGAGAGAGAGAGAGAGAGAGAGAGAGAGAGAGAGAGAGAGAGAGATATTCAGCCAGCAAAGTTTGTGCTGCCAGAGAAAATCAGTAAAATTATTGTAACTGCACACTGGCAGGTTTCTTATTTGGAGAGACGTCTTCTTGAGCTGTTTTAGGGGATTGTCTTAGCAATCTTAACTTTCCCTGTGGCCTCTGAGTCGTACGTCTTAGACTGAGAAGTATGATAAAAAATTACAAGTTTTTTTCTTTTTATATAATTCCCTATGTCAGTGTATTTTGTATAGGAACTGCCTTGTTATATAATTCCTAAATAAGTACTGTCATTCCCTGACTAAATTATTTCTTGCTTTGATCTATTGTATGGAATCCTATACCTTTTTCCCTATCTATTGAAGTCTATTTCTTTCTAAGTAAGATTACTACGCAAGGCAAAGTAGTTCCCGAAGTGGAGCAAATGAGGCAGAGACTATGGTGTCCATGTCGCCCCCACAAACCAATCACACAAACAACAACAACAAGGGTTTTAAGATGGCAGACGGGAGAGCGGTCAACCCGTTTCCAAAATGTCGGACAACTTCCGTTATAACATGGCGAAATTCCATACTCATGGCTAGAAGCAAGCTGGCGGAGTGATACACAACCTCCGAGGCATAGCGTTTCTTTACAATGAAAAGCACACACAGCAACCGAATTCCTCTCACAAAACAAACAAAGCAAATGTAGGAATACAAGTTATAACTAAATACACCAACAACGCAAGTGATTTCACGTTATAGAGACGGAAAACGAAGTGACTAGGATCTAGACTTTTTTTTTCTTGCGCTGCTTAAACGCTCCAAGAATCCGCCATGCTTATTGAGGGGCTGTTCGAGACACAAAAGGAATGGATCTGTGATGTCCTGACGGCTGGAATTTCCGTTATTTGGAAAGACAAATAATGAAATTTACCCAGTTATTGTTGCTTTGCGACATTAGTGGAAAGGAAATTTAATATGATTTCTGCAATATGGACACTTATTAACTTCGTCATGCTCAATCAGTGGCCTCTGTAGTGACAAACGGTTACTGGTTTGGAAATTCTATGGACTTGGTAAATTTGCCCGCCTATCCTACGAGAGACGCTAGGCACACGTCCGTCCAGTACTGTCATGCAATAGCTAACTCGTTCAAAGATCAATATCATGCATTAATCCTTGGCCAGGGAAACAGAAAAATAATAAATCCTTACTCCGTAACTTACACGACCTTGGATGGAATGCAGAGCTTGGTGTCCAAATGCAGCGAAAGTGTTTTCTTTAAAATTTTGTAAATTGTAAAATATAGCTGCTCTCAATGCACACTTTCCTACCTACGCTAATTTCTTATTTATAAAAATGGTATTCTTATTGCTATTATACCTTGGCCTGTCGCCTTATTTGGAAGAATTAGCAGGAAACTAATATGATCTGACTTTTCTCTTTGAACTTAATTTGTAGTTAATTTGATCCCACATTCTTGTCTCTGTAAATTAAATAAAGATCGTGGCTAAGGTCACCACTCTTATGTGGGCACTTCGGCTGATGAGTTTTTTTATTAATTGCTGTAATTTATGTAGCCCTTTTCTACCTAAGACCCACATAATCCAGTCAATTAAAGCTAAAAGTTACCCCAAGAGACAGACAATTACTGAATTGGGTTAGGTCGCCAGTCGTAACTATGTGTTGAGTAATTTAGATTATTTCTGAAACAACTGAATTACATCAAACCTATTCCTTTCCCACCTAGTCGCAACAAAAGAAAGAATGCGCTGTTATAAGTGAGGGAATTTACATGAGCCAAGTAGTCCTCTTTGGACACAGAAATATTTCCCTGCTTCAGTTGAAACGCAACGGGTGATCGTCTCATAGCTTCCTCGTAAGCAATTCGAGTATTTTAAAAGGCTCTTCCTCTTCCAAACAATGGTATGATTAGGTTCCAAGGCTTGCCTAAATTTTGCTTATGCTTGACCTCTCCCTAATTCCTACTTACTGCAATGGGGATGTCTTATGCAATCTCAATAGGCAATAATACTTATTCATATACTAAACTTCATACAGGAATTACGGTTCCACCAGGATCTCTAGTCAGTGGCTGAGGAAGGGGGAAAAATTGAAATAGAAATACAGGGGAAGAAATACCAGAGATCAACGAAATCTTGTCAATTCCAGACTTACCTTCATGTAGGCTGCTTGCACACTGCAACAGATGCCCGGGATTTCTGAAACAATTATCAGGAGCACTGTCGTGTGTGTGCTCTCTAAGACGGTTGTGCTCTCTCTCTGACCCTAGGTTGGAAGCGGGGTCTCTGTGTTTTTGTGAACCACGCTCCTTCTATAGCCTCCGGCAGTCTGAAGTTGACAAAAACATCGTCGATACATAGTACAGAGGAAAATGAAGGCTTAAGAACACCCTCCCTAGAGGTGACCTGGTGAAAACCTCCCTGTTGGATAGGTCTCTAATACTAACTTATAAGACGTTAGGAACTGTTAATTTTGAAAACAACTAGTTCCTGCCCTCTGCTTTTCCTAGAAAGTTCTTCTGGTATTTGTTAAGTATATTAATACTAAAATAATGCAGGGAGGTCGAACACCAGAATATTTATAAATATATATGTATATATGTATATATATATATATATATATATATATATATATATATATATATATATATATATATATATATATATATATATATAAATATATAAATATATGAATATATATATATATATATATATATATATATATATATATATATATATATATATATATATATATATATATATATATATACTGTCTATTCCTTTCGAAAGGTAATGCATTGCTGTATTGATAATATTCATTATTGTTGAAGACAAAAGCGCAAACCATACGACGCAAAAGTGATAACAGTGAGGCACTAAAAATTAATATCTATTTCAAACTGTGACTCTCACGCTATTTATAGACGTTTCCCTGTAAATCATTTATCTCGGCCTAATTTATTTGTGGTGATTCAAGGAAATCTTGCTGCTTCAATAAGAATCTTAATTGGAAGGAGATGGGCCAACATCAAAGTGGGTCCGCGTTTCAAGCCATGAAATCTAGATCTTTATTTAAATCTATCTTTAAAATATAAGTAGAGCAAAATATTATATATTAATGAAAGAAACATCGCTCAAGTTTTGCTGAAGTTCAATATGAATGACAATAAGCAAACCTCGCACTGGCTTTAACTAAGTTTTAGGATTTGATAACATTCATTCTAAACACTTAAAAATACTTTCAGGTATTTGCAGTAAGTGTCTACGTGTTTCATATTTCAGTCTTATAACTGTTAGTTACAATCACTGTGTGTATATTGCCAACTGTAATTACTTCCTTTGTCAAAGACAAGTTCGGAGACACAGCGAACTCAGATAATTACCAAACTGTTATTGTCGTCGGTCTTCTAAATATCTTGAAGATTGTATTTCAGAACAAATACAACTGTTATTATCTCCTAGTTATAGACAATATAAACTTACACTGGGCCATTCCACTATGTTTATTCGAAAAAACTATCCTGGCCTATAATACAGTAATGACAATTCTCGTGTTTATCCATAGTCAGGAATTCCACTATTTCTGGATGTTTAGTAGAAAAACTGTCCTGCTGTACAACAATGTTAATTTTCATGTTTATTTTGTTTTGCTGTTATTCGCAAAGCCTTTGATTCTGTTAATCACTACATTAGTATGAGCTAGTAATTAGAATACATGGTCCCGACTGGTGTTTATGTGAATTTGACTAACTTTTAGTATAATAAATCATCTGCTTAATGTCAAGAATAAGTTTGGTGTTTCAAAAGATAAGAAATGAAAAAGGTAGTGCCCCAGTGAGGAATGTTATCAAGTCTCAGCTTTGATATATATATTGAAGTGCGTCTGACAAACATTTCTGAGATGAACTTTAATATTACATTATCGGTCCCTCAGCCATAAACCTGGAAAAATTAATGGAAACGTCTATTAGGATGGTCTTAATAATGACTTGAAATTTAATCGCACATAAACCAAATGCATTGCTTTTAATCAAATGAAGTGAAACTCAATTATCAGTCCATTTAACACTGGTAATTATAAAGCTGAACTTGTAAAATCCTTTAAGTATATAGGATGCATTATATTTACAAAATGGACACTAAAAGTAAATTTTAAACTAATTTTAACATGTTGTTAACGGAAAATTTAATTTTATAGGAAAAAACGCAGATCTACTATGTTTAAACTTTTTCCCCCCCAAGATATGACTACAAAATCAGGTTTGGTGGTTCACACTCTAGGAAATCAGAAAGGCAATCAGAAAGATTTAAATCTTCCATATCATGAAAGTAATTATAATGGCTGCCAAAACGCTTATATTTTAACTCGAGAGCTCTGTTTGTACATTTCGGTTTTATACAAGATGTTCATGAAGTTTTAAAGATATTTTATGATTCAGAGTCTTTGTTATATACTGATAAAGATGTTATTACAAAATGTGTTCGTTTAAGTGAAAATATATTGAAAGTAAGAAAGAAAATCATGCCATGTCTATATTAATTCACTAGTATTTCTGCATTTCCTGTTTTATCAATTATATAATTTGTAATGGCTTTTACATAACATATTTTGACAATATATAATATATTTTGATATACCATTATAATAATGCTAACCGTTTCATTCGCTTAATGTCAACTAATAAATCACAAGTAAAAGGAAATAGACATATCTCTTATACGGAGAATACACTGGACTTAAATACTTTGCTCAGTTCCAGCTATCACAGAAAGTCAGGTGAATTTTCAGTTCTCCTCAGGGGTGATATCTCCTTCTGCCAGATGTTTCGTTTCCCTCTGCATATATCATAGCAAGAGGGACGGGGCATTTCCACTCTCTCATGTCAGAAATAGTCTCTCTTTTTTTTATTATTTATTCGTTCTGGGATTCAAAGGGCAAAGACGATCCCCTCGACACCTACTTGTTACATTCTTGAAAAGTCTGGAGAGCAACAGCAACTCGTTGAATAGAAGTTATCTCAGTAATGTATATGATAGAAAGATTTGTTGCTATAATATTTTCTGGTATTTAACGAGCGGGAAAATACGACAGATTTGCCATAGTTGGAAGAGTTACTCCAATAGTGTAATGGAATAGTAAATAAGGAAAAGTGTGGAACGAGAATATGAAAAAGAATTAGTGTTATGTTTTTTTTATTGCCATTCATAATATGCTTTCATAACCATGGAGAGTGCCCAGCAAGCATTTCATTAAGCACATTTTCTCGTGTACATAAAAATGGAGGAGCAAATATAGGAATGAAAAATGTTTTTAAATATATATATATATATATATATATATATATATATATATATATATATATATATATATATATATATATATATATATATATATAATATATATATATATATATATATATATATATATATATATATATATATATATATATATATATATATATATATATATATATATATGTATCTATATGTATATATATGTGTATATATATATATATATATATATATATATATATATATATATATATATATATATATATATATATATATATATATATATATATATATATATATATATATATATATATATATATATATATATATATATATACATATATATCAACAGTATAGATACACTCTTTAAATTACTGGATACGTATGGAAGGTAAGGACTTTTGATATTTGTTTTAATCCTGACAAAAACTGTTTACAGTCAAGATCTGCGATAGTTTTTTTTTTTTGTTGGTTGAGCTACAATCTTGAGTTTCATGTGCGCGATTCTCTATCAGGAACTTATTTTTCTTGGTACTTTGGATGGAATTAGATCAAGCTTGCCTTCAACCACATGTAAAAAGAAAACATAAAAAAAATTCGTGGCTCATTAAAAATCTTTATAAGCACGTTGTCGAGACATTAAACAAATTCTTAATATATTGAAAAAAGTTCAAAATTATCCCTGCAAAGATAATCTAAGAACGGGTAATTATGTCTCATTAGTCATGCTATAATCGTCCTAGATTTTCCAGTATACCGTTTTTATGCCTTGATGTCTTGAACACACTAAGAATGAAAAGAATGTTATGGTCTGCTAAATTATTTTGAAGCCACTAAAAATTGATAGCATGTCTTTCATCTAAAGCCTGATCACGTTTCCTTTCTTTAATACGACTGAACTTCTAGAACTTCTCTCTCTCTCTCTCTCTCTCTCCTCTCTCTCTCTCTCTCTCTCTCTCTCTCTATATATATATATATATATATATATATATATATATATATATATATATATATATAGATAGATAGATAGATGATAGATAAATAGATAGATAGATAGATAGATAGATAGATAGATAGATAGATAGACAGATGGATAGATAGACAGATAGATAGAGAGAGAGAGATTCTTTTCCTATGTGCCTCGCAGAAATTATAACATATTTTTGTTTGATTGTCATGTATGCATAATAAGAGTCTATTAAATCTATGACAGTAAAAAAGAGTTCTAATCTAAGACTACTGTTGTCTTTCGGTCATGACTGGGAAATGATTAAAAAAAAAAAAAAAAAAAAAACTACCACCTCTGGCCAAAACTGAAATTCCTCTTAAAGCACAAAATGGGAGATAATATCCCGCGCAATAACTCTGACGAAGTCCGCAACTGTTCTTTCGGAAACGAGCAATTTGCATTAATTACCCAAAGCCGCTGAATTGATTCAGTAAAATTCTGAATGCAAAGAGAGGACTTAAAGCGATATCATCTAGCTGGTTAAATCCATCGTGTAATGAAATTCCTCTCTCTCTCTCTCTCTCTCTCTCTCTCTCTCTCTCTCTCTCTCTCTCTCTCTCTCTCGTTAGGAATAGAAAAAATGGAATTTTGTTTCTTTTGCCTCACACTGTTTTAGTGAATTCAGGCTAACAACGAAAATTATACCGTTTATTTGAAACAATTTATTATTTTATAGATTCGATGCAGAGGTTTTTTTTTAAAGTATGTGCAATGCTTTACTTAGTTTCGAAGTGGTAAAATTATTTCACTGCAGGTCACTTTAATAAGTGGATAATGAGCCACATAGCATCGTTTCAAGCATTCTCTCTCTCTCTCTCTCTCTCTCTCTCTCTCTCTCTCTGTCTCTCTCTCTCTCTCTCTCTCTATTGTAAGGAATGGAAAGAATGGAATTTTGGTTCTTTTACCTCACACTGTTTTAGCGAATTCTGGTTAACAGGGAAAAATCATATCGTTTATTTGAGACAATTTATTTTTCCAGAGATTTGATGCAGAGGCTTTTTGAAAAGTATGCGCAACGCTTTACTTAGTTTCGAAGTGGCAAACCTATCTTACGGCAGGTCACTTAGTAAGTGGATGAACGATTATTCAAATAGCAACGTTTCAACCATCCTTCCGTGTTCATTAGAGAAAAATTTTATCCAAGTTTATAAAAAGGTAATTTTCACTTCATGAATGAGAAAACAGCTCATTCAAAACTGTCTGTGACCTTTATCTCTTTCTAATCTCATGCGTATTTGATCTGGTGGCATAGTTGTTGCATTCATTAATAATGTTTTTTAACTGTTATTAATAAAACCATTTTTAATCCTTTTGGGCCCTCTCTCTCTCTCTCTCTCTCTCTCTCTCTCTCTCTCTCTCTCTCTCTCTCTCTCTCTCTGTTGTTAGTTGAAAATCTTGATGACTTATTACCATTATGGAGGTGTGACACTCATAATCTTCATCCGGCCTAATGTAATGTCATCATTTATTGTGAGAAACAAAGCGGCTTATTGCAGTGAGAAGGAACAGATGGCTATTATAGCCAGTAAATTTACATGCTCTGTAAATAACTGTGAATTATTCAAGCGCATTCAAAGATTTAAAAACTGAATTGTACTGTATTCCTAAATTTCAGTGAAAATCACATCCACACAACTAAAATTGCATGGCTATTTGAAAGAAATAAAATCATACAAAGTTAAACAAGATACATCAAGTTGTGACTATAAAGAGTGTAAAAACTGCTATATAAACAGCACAGATTCTTGGATAATAAGTTGTCTTCCCTATGGATGGATACATTTAAATTTGAAGTAACATCAGTATGAGAGAGGTAGAGAGAGAGAGAGGATATATACAGTATATAGAGACTTTGTTCACAAGCTGTACTAAAAGCTAACTGATGAAGGCTAGAATATGACTGAAATAGAATTATGGCGGACTCATACATTGGGGATTCAAGGACGCGTATGCCGTAATGGCTGGTTTTGGCGATCATCGCCATCGTTTCCGGGCTTAAGGCCGCAAAAAAAAAAAAAATTGTCGGCATCTCGGTCACACATTTGCGATCCAAGGACGCACAACGTGTAACTGCCGAAATATTGCTGATAACGACGTCATTACGCTGTAATTGCGACCAAATCACCAACAATCGCCACGAATCGTTACCGCGTCGCCAAGTTTGGCGATGTGTATCAAGTGATGGTGGATGTTTTAAATGAATGGTACACGTCGCAATTGCGAGTTAAGATTGCGCAATTTAATTACGACAAATGGCGATGCCACTGCGTCAGTGGCGACGCCATTGCGTCACTGTTGCATAGTGCCCAATGACATGACGGCAAATGTTAGTTGACGAGGTCGGACCGCGTATATCTTAAACAGTTGAACACATCAGCCATCACTTGGTGCATGATGCCAAATCCGGCGACGTGGTAACGATTCATGGCGATTGTTGGCGATTTGGTGGTAATTACATTGTAATGACGTCGTAATCAGCAAATTTTCAGCAGTTATGCCCCATTCACACATTGGCAATTCAAGATCAAGCATGTCGTTAACAGCCGAAAATTTGCTCATTACGATACAATTACGACCAAGTCTCCAACAATCGCCATGAATCGTAACCGCGTTGCCAAGTATAGGGGCATGCACAAAGTGATGCATATGCGCAACACCACCCAATTTTTACCCCCTTTTAATTTTTGCACCCTGTTACTTTTCAGTCCCTGTTATTTTTTACCCTCTGTTACTTTTTACACCCTTTTAATTTTTACCCCTGTTACTTTACCCCCTGTTATTTCCCCCTCCCATTCCTTTTTACCCCGTCATTTTTACCCCTATTAATTTTCCCTTTGTTATTTTTTACCCTGCTATTTTTTTACCAACTGTTATTTTTTATGCCGTTAATTTTTACCCTCTGTTAATTTTTACCCTTGTTAATTTTTACCCCCTGTTAATTTTACCCTCTGTTATTTTTACCCCCTGTTATTTTTTACCCCATTAATTTTTACCCTGCATTAATTTTTACCCCTGTTAATTTTTATCCGTTATTTTTTACCCATGTTAATTTTTAACCTTGTCGTTTTTTACTCCTGTTAATTTTTGCTCCCTGTTATTTTTTAATCCCTGTTAATTTTTACCCCTGTTAATTTTTACTGCCAGTATACTTTTACTCCCTGTTAACTTTTACCCCTGTTATTTTTAACCCCTGCTAAATTTTACCCCTGTTATTTTTTACCCCCTGTTATTTTTATCCCTGTTAAAATTTACCCCCTATTAATTTTTGCCCCCTGTGCATTTTTACCTCGTTATTTTTTACCCACTGTTAATTTTTACCTCTAGTTGTTTTCTTGCCTTGTTAAATTTTACCCTCTGTTAATTTTTCCCATACTGTTATTTTCTGCCCACTGTTATTCTTTTGTGCCCTGTCAATTTTTACCCCTATAAATTTTTACCTCTGTTATTTTTTATCCCGTTAATTTTTACCCCCTGTTATTTTTTGCTCACGTAATTTTTACACCATGTTACTTTTTACCCCTATTAATTTTACACCCTTTTATTTTTTACTGCCTGTTATTTTTCACCACTGTTGCTTTTTACCACATGTTAATTTTTACCCCGTTAATTTTTACCCCCTATTAATTTTACTCCCCTGTTATTTTTTTACCAACCGTTATTTTTACTCCCTGTTATTTTTACCCCCTGTTAATTTTTACCCCCTGCTATCTTCTACCCCTTATTAATTTTTACACCCTGTTATCGTTTACCCTATGTTATTTTTTACCCTTGTTAATTTTTACCCTGTATTAATGATTACCCCCCTATTATTTTTTACCCCTATTATTTTTACCCCCTGTTAATTTTTACCCCTGTTATTTTTTATCCCCTGTTAATTTTAACACCTTAATATGTCTTACCCTCTATTATTTTTTACCCTCTATTATTTTCATACCCTTTTAAATTTTACCACCTACTATTATTTACCCCCTGTTAATTTTCACCCCGTTATTTTTTACCCCCTGTTAGTTTTTACCCCTGTTCTTTTTTACCCAGTTATTTTTTGCCACTTTAAATTTTTAACCCACGTTAATCTAACCTCCTGTTATTTTCTACATGCTGTTAATTTTTACACCCTGTTTTTTTACCCCTTGTTAATTTTTCCTCCTGTTAATTTTTATCCCCTGTTAGTTTTCCCCTGGTTATCTTTTATCCCCTTGCTATTTTTACAACCCTGTTAAATTTGACCCACTCTTAATTTTTATCCCTTATTTATTTTTACCTCCTTTCATGATTTTACCTTATGTAAATTTTTACCCGTTTATTTTTTATCGTATGTTAATTTTTAACCCCTGTTGTTTTTTACTCCCTGTTGTTTTTATCCCCTGTCTTTTTTACCCACTTTTTTTTACCCCCTGTTAATTTTTACCCCTGTTATTTTTATCCCCTATCTTTTTTACCCCCTGTTTTTTACCCCTTGTTAATTTTTATCCCCTGTTATTTTTACCCCATGTTAATATTTACCCTTGGTTAATTTTACTCCCTGTTAATTTTTACCACTGTTAATTTTCCCCCGTTATTTTTACGCCCATTTTATCCTCTGTTTTTTTACCCCCTGTCAATTTTACCCCCTGTTATTAAAATTTTACCCGCCCCTGTTATTTTTTACCCTTGTTAATTTTTACATCCTGTTAATTTTTACCCCTGTTATTTTTACCCCTTGTTATTTATTAATTTTATCCGCTATTTTTTTTTTTTTTACCCTGTGTTTATTTTTAACCCATTATTTTTTACACTTTGTTAATTTTACCACCTGCTATTTATTACCCCCTCTTAATTTTTACCACCTGTTCTTTTTTCCCTGATAATTTTTCCCCCTGTTATTTTTTACCCTTGTTAATTTCTACCCCCTTTTATTTTTAACACCTATTAATTTTACCCCTGTTAATTTTACCCCTTACTATTTTTTACCCCTTATTATTTTTAACCCCTGTTAATTTTTCTCTCCTATTAATTTTTACCTCAGTTAATTTTTACCCCCTGTTATTTTTTACCCCTGTTAATTTTTACCCCTTGTTAATTTTTATCCCTTGTTAATCTACCCCCGTTATTTTTTACCCCTTCTTAATTTTTACCCCCTGTTAATTTCTATCCCCTGTTTTCTTACACTTGTTAATTTTATCCCCGGTTAATTTAACCTCTATTATTTTTAACCCCTGCTAATTTTTACCCCTGTTATTTTTTACCCCTTGTTAATCTTTACCCCCTGTTAATTCTTTCCCCTGTTATTTTTACCCCCCTGTTATTTTTGCCCCTTGTTATTTTTAACCCCTTGTTATTTTTTACCCCTGTAAATTTTTACCCATGTTATTTTTTACATCCTGTTAATTTTTACCATCATTTTTACCCCTATTAATTTTTACCCCTGTTAATTTTTACACCCTGCTATTTTTTACCAATGTTAATTTTTACCAAGTTAATTTTTATCCCCTGCTATTTTTTATCCTGTTAAATTTTACACTTTATTTTCTGCTCATTTTTAATTTATGCCCCATGTTAATTTTTACCCCCTGTTATTTTTAACACCCTGTTAATTTTTACCCCCTGTTATTTTCTACCAACTGTTATTTTTTTACTCCCTGTTAAGTTTTATCCCTGTTTTTTGTTACCTACTCTTAATTTTAACCCCTGCTCTTTTCCCCCTGTTAATTTTTACACCCTGTTAAGTTTACCCAACCCCCGTTAATTTTTACCCCCTGATATTTTTTACCCCTTGTTAATTTTTACTCCCGTTATTTTTCACCCTAGTTATTTTTTATCCCGCTATTTTTTACTCCTTGTTAATTTTTATCCCCTTTATTTTTATCTTCTATTTTTTTACCCCTTGTTAATTTATACCCCCTGTTATTTTTTACCATGGTTAATTTTTACCGCCTGTTATTTTTTCCACCTCCTATTTTTTACCTCCTGTTAATTTTTACCCCCTATCATATTTTACCTCTGTTATTTTTAACCCTCTGTGATATTTTACTCCTGTTAATTTTTACCCACTTTTATTTTTTACCCCAATTGCTTTTTACCTGTGTTGAATTTTACCACCGGTTGATATTTACCCCGTTATTTTTTACCCAACGTTTATTTTTATACCATGTTATTTTTACCCACAGTTAATTTCTACCATCTGTTATTTTCTCCCATTAATTTTTTCCCCGTGTTATTTTTTACCCCGTTATTTTTTACCCCTGTTAATTTCTACCACCTGTTTATTTTACCCCCCTTATTTTTTACCCCTTGTTATTCTTATCCCCTGTTAATCTTTACCACCTATTAATTTTTGTCCCATGTTAATTTTTACCCCGTTATTTTTTACCCCTGTCAATTTCTACCCCTTGTTAATTTTACCTCTGGTTATTTTTTACCCATTGTTATTCTTAACCCCCGTTAATTTTTACCTCCTATTAATTTTTAACCCTTGTTAATTTTTACCTGCTGTTATTTTTTACTCCTCTTAATTTCTACCCCCTGTTAATTTTACACCCCCTTATTTTTTACCCCTTGTTATTCTTAACCCCTGTTAATTTTTACCTCCTATTAATTTTTACCCCCTGGTATTTTTTACCCCTGTTAATTTCTACCCCCTGTTAATTTCACCCCCGGTTATTTTTCCCCCTTGTTATTCTTAACCCCTGCTAATTTTTACCTCCTATTAATTTTTACAACCCTGTTAATTTTTACCACCCTGTTATTTTTTACCCACTGTTATTTTTACCGATTAATTTTTACCCCTTGTTAATTTTATCCCCCTGTTAATTTACCCCTGCTATTTTTTACCCCTAGTTAATTTTTACCCCCTGCTATTTTTACCCTGTTAATATTTACCATTTATTTTTTACCCCATTAATTTTACCCCTGATATTTTTTACCCCCTCTTAATTTTTACTGTGTGTTGTTTTTACCCCCTGTTAATTTTACCCCCGGTTATTTTTTGCCCCAGTTAATTTTTACCCATTATTTTTTACCCCGTTAATTTTTACCCTTGTTATTTTTTAAAACCTGTTAATTTTACCCCTGTTATTTTTTACCAGTTAATTTTTACCCCCTGTTATTTTTTTTACCACCTGTTAACTATTACCCCCTATCATTTTTTACCTCTGTTACTTTTACCCACTATTATTTTTACCCCTTTGTTAATTTTACGCCCTTTTAATTTTTACCCCTGTTAATATTTACCCCCCGTTAATTTTTATCCCCTGTTATTTTGTATCCCCTATTAATTTTTTACCCCGGTTAATTTTTACCCCCAGTTAATTTTACCCATTATATTTTACATTATTAATTTTTATCCCCTGTTATTTTTACCCCTTGTTAATTGTTGCCCCCGTTATTTTTTACCCCTGTTATTTTTTACACTATGTTAATTTACCCCCTGTTATTTTTAACCCCATGTTAATTTTTACCCCTGTTTTTTTACCCCCTGTTAATTTTTACTTCCTGTTATATTTTACCCCCTGTATTTTTTACCCCTATTAATTTTACCTCCTGTTAATTTTTAGCCCTGTTAATTTTTGTCCCCGGTTATTTTTACCCCCTTTTTTTACCCGTTAATTTTTACCCCTGTTATTTTTCATCCCCTCTTATATTTTATCCCCGGTTATTTTTTACCCGCTGTTATTTTTTCTGCCTGTTATTTTTTATCTCCTGTTATTTTTTACCCACTGTTATTTTTTACCACCTGTTAATTTTTACCGCCTGTTATTTTTTACCCGCTTATAATTTTTACCACGTTATTGTTTAGTTTTAGTAAAAGTGGACAAAATCCAGCAATGAATATCTTCTGTATAATATCAAGATTAGCGAATGTTGCATACATCCAATCTGAACAGCTTACCAGTAGTTATTTAAGCAAATGGAATTCTCAGTTGTTTTTTTATTAATGAAGTCCAACAAGAAGGACGTCAATGTGTAGTCAGGAGGACCAAATCGCATGAGAGAGAGAGAGAGAGAGAGAGAGAGAGAGAGATGAGGGTGACCTAAAGACTGAGGAAATTGCAAAGCCAACTGCTAGACAGCTCGATAAACTTTGTGAAACTAATTTAGCTTTTAATGTTATCTCCCTGGATATAATGACAGCAAGCTATTTGTCGCCAAATATTATAGAGTCCACTGACGTTGATATGCCTGAATGGTTAATGTTATGACAAACATTTGTGACAGTATCGGTCATGTGGAAAATTATAATACAAACGGGATATCATAAACTTCCCTAAATTAGGGAAAACTCGCCTATTATAAATGTAATGCCACATTCCACGTTATATCCCTATCACATGTCAATTTATATATATATAATATATACTATATATATATATATATATATATATATATATATATATATATATATATATATATATATATATATATATATATATATATATATAATATATGTATATATATATATATATATATATATATATATATATATATATAAATATATTTATATATAATTTTTTATATATATATATATAATATATATATATGTATACTATATATATATATATATATATATATATATATATATATATATATATATATATATATATATATATATATATATATATATATATATAATATATGTGTATATATATATATATATATATATATATATATATATATATATATATATATATATATATATATATAATGTATGTGTGTGTGTATATGTGTATATATATGTATATATATATGTATATATATATATATATGTGTGTGTGTGTGTGTGTATGCATGCCATGCATGCATGTCTGTGTATAAGAATATATTTTTAATATCTCAAAACGTTTCCCAACGACTGTGGTTGTGACGGGGATCCAAGGTCTATTTCGCATGTAGAAATGTTTAAAATACAACGCCATTAGGACATATTAGCTCTATTAGGATAAGCCCTGGGGATAAGGAATGTAAATCTCCGTTTTAAAGGAAAAAATATGTAAAAAATATTAAAACTCCGATCTGGGGAATAGATCCATTTTATTAGCCTTCCTGGCCAAAGCAAATAAAGTGGCATAAAGCCGCTGATATTTGCAACGGCAAATAATTTCCAAACAACCTGTGACACACCCCAGTTAAATCCGAATATTACTAACGTACGTAATTGGAGGTGACGGAATCTGGGATGTATCTAACTGATTCATCGTGAAGTTCACTGGCAAATAAACTTTTGCGAAGTCTAATGTATACTGTGCAAGGCGTGCTTTCGATTCGTCTAGTCTTTATAAACATTAATGAAGGACAAAAGTGTGTTGGGCTCTTAAGCTTCAATAATGTTCTCAATTCATGATTCCTTGTCCCTTCGACCATATCGCCGGGGATAAGGAATACATATAAGTTTAATCTATCGGTTTACAGATCACGTGATCGCGATATTTAATGCAACCCGGATGTTTACAAATGATTTTACATCAATTTATGAACTCGTTGCTTTTCCTCTTGTTTTGATTTGGGAAAATTTGGCTTGAAGCCAAGCACCGCGGCGCAAATTCCTGAGATGTATGCTAGTACTGCACCAGCCCCGGTTTTTTTGCCATGCCTCTAGGTTAGGTTAGGCTCGGTTTAGGTAGGTTAAATTACACTGTTCCTTCCAATGGAAATTTGAGTGTGGGAAACATAATGAGATTATTTTCAAGAAAATTCTATGGTTGGTTTTTAAGATATGGCGTCCCGCTTTTTCCGGGAAAGGTTCTCGGGAAAATGCCGCCGGGGCGTATTCGGCTATTCAGCTCAAAAGACAGTGAAAAGAGGGAGTTGGAGTCGTTGGACAGCAAGCCAGAAGAAAGGAATAACACCTAGCAGTACTCTTAATATGTCTCGTCTTCTCTGGGTTGTATTTATAAAATCTGAATGTTAATTCGGTGCTACTTTGGTTCAGGGGCGTCATTTAGGGGTGGGGTGCTGGGGAGGTACTTGCCCCCCTGATGGCCCCCCCAAAACTTGGTTTGCCCACTAGCCTTTGAAATAATAATAATAATAATAATAATAATAATAATAATAATAATAATAATAATAATAATAATAATAATATGTGAGCGGATGTGGCACAAATTTCCAAAATTTTCTCGGGGGGCTTACAGCGGCCCCCCTACCACCAGCTGACAGGGCTTGCTTCGCCCACCACCCCACCCATACCATAGGTTCCAAACGTTTGCCCCCCCTCCCCAACCCCAAGAAAAATCAGAAATGACGCCACTCCTTTGGCTTGTTGCCTACATGTCACCTCCGAGGTGCTAGTACCATACATGGCGGAAGCTCAAAGGGACGCATACTGTATCATAATATTTTTGCAAAAGTTATTAACCCCTGCTGTTACTAGTTGGTTGCCAATCTTGCATGTTCAGGAGCCAGAAATACGATCAGCGATATTTTGCTCCATTTTCAGTCTGTGAAGAGACCATTCATACTATAACACTCAGTCTGTTATCATTCTCAAGCAGAATGCTTGTAATTTATTGGGAATGTTTAATAAAAAGCAAAACCTAAAGAGAAAGGTTAAAATAACGAGTTGAAAATCGCGGAAAATGAAGCGTCAGTATATCATAAGTGACTCTGCGTGAATGTTGGATGACGCATAAAAGCGTTACAAGTGATGGACAGGATTAATTACTGCTGCTTCATCCGTATCACTGAGGAACTGGCTGACGATGATGAATGGTCACCGAGGCAAAAGTATTAATATCATTTATATCCACGAGTACTTAGGTATGTGAGTATATATTAGCTAAGTTTACATTTTTCTCTCATTGTTATTTACATATATTTTTTTTTTATTTTTGTTAATATACCTCCCGCAAATTACGATTACTCAATTTACTCTTAAAACACCCCGGGGGTAATTTTCTATTTTAAATATTTTATTCGTAAATGAATTCATAATTATATATTTTCATCAAGTGCAGCATTAAGCCATCACTTATTCAGGGTTACAGAATGATTATGCAAATGTTTAATTGCGTCATTTAATAAATGTAATTTCGGTGAAGTTTTTCCGTCCATAGTTTCACCGCCATGAATATCCCTAAACAGGGAGACTACCGTTTGCTTGTCTAAGTCATACAGTATGTTAATATTCCGTCAGTTCATTATAATTTTATCAGGAATTGCGTAGTAAGTATTATTATTATTATTATTATTATTATTATTATTATTATTATTATTATTATTATTATTATTACTGTACTTTTCTCCTACGTTTTCATTAATAAATTATTTGGATACACAGTAATTACAGATTGTATACCGGCAAAGACTTATTCAAAAAGAAGGTAGTGGATGACCTTTGACATTTCATCATAGATATTTCCAGAGTTTTTTTTTTTAATTTTCAAGAACAGGAACTTCAAGCACTTCTAATATTATATTAAAACTGTTGAAATGTTCGACAGTAATCATACAATCTTAAAACATTTTTACCCTTCGTGCGTCCTTATATTTCTTTTCTGAAAAGATTAAAGATGTTTTTTTTTCTCCTAGATGAAAATGGATGAAATTAGTGAATATAGATGTTTAACTAATCATATGCTACACACCAAGAAATAAGAAATAGAAAGATGGAATGATAGACAGATATTGACATATCGATAATGACCTGTGACAACCTCCTAGTCGTACGCCAAACTGACTGATTTGTCTGAAATTTTTCTAAGGACCTATTGCATTCAAATCTAAAAAAATAGATATGGCTGCTTGGTTTTTCTTCAAAGTACCCTTTGATGCAGTCAAACCTTGAATATGTATGCCCCAAAACTCCATGGAAACATCAAAGAAGAGTAGCCAGATGGCAGTAGGTACCAGTTGCCTTCCAATTCAGTATGATACATCTTACCTCAGCCTAAGGAATAACAGAACCTCCTGAGATAATTTTATTGGATGAATGCTTTCTACTTACAGGTGTCGAGTGATCAACTGAAACTGACTGTGAGATACATCAGAGCCTATAAACTGATTTGGCTGCTTGGCTCTTCTCCAGACTACATCTTGATGCAGCCAAATCCAGAATATATATGTCCCAAAACTCCTTTGAAACATCAAAGAAGAAGGGTAGCTGGTAAGCAATGGTTACTAGCCACCGCCTTAGGTCTAACAGAACCTCCTGTTTAGTTGGCATAGGGTTGCAACCTCAGTCATTGAGAATGATTGAGTTATAAGTTTTTTTTTTTTTGTGGATTTCAGGTGTTCTTTCAACTTTAGCTAAAACTAGACTTAAAGAAATAGATGTTGAAGAAGCTCCCACAGATTAGTGTGGAAGGTTGGATTCTCTTCAGTAGTCGTCAGACTAAAGCTGATGCCATATATTCCAGTCCCTAAGTAAACTGCTGTCTTGAATTAATGTAAATCTGACGTGCACCATTTGATACTAATACATGCATACATAAATGCAACGCACATTTCATATAAAAAAAAAAAATAAATATATATATATATATATATATATATATATATATATATATATATATATATATATATATATATATATATATATATATATATATATATATATATATATATATATGAAACAGAGAGAGAGAGAGAGAGAGAGAGAGAGATAATATCCTTCAGAGATTCCAATTTATGCCGAACCGTCTCTGGGTACGGGAACACGAGCGAAATGACGCCAGACATTCGTCTTCTGGTCGTTAATATTCTCGGCTATTACCGAAAGAAAGGACGTGGAAGGAATAAGGTGAAGTGAAAAGAATGTGGAGATTCATGGTTCATAAAGAAAGTGTAATTGATTAACCAGTTTATCTCCTCGGGAGGGGGGTGGCACAGGAGTGATGGGAATCTGGCGGAAGGGGGGGATCTCACTATCTTCCGAAAATCGCTAGATGTATTAAGTCCTCTTGACTTGGCTTCATTTATCATTAACTTATTTAGAATTTTATCTTCAATGGTCAAGATAAACTTAGATATTACGAATAAAAACTGATTTTTATAATTATTGTTAATGTCATAATTTGCAGTAAAAACATTACATAATACAGTATAATTTTGGTTGTAACTTGGTTCTTTACTCGAGAAAAATTCTAAGTTTTGATTTATAGCTGTCTGTAAAAGAAAAATATTGTGCCGGCTTTGTCTGTCCGTCCGCACTTTTTCTGTCCACCCTCAGATCTTAGAAGCTACTGAGGCTAGAGGGGTGATAACTGTTATGCTGATCATCCACCCTCCAATCATCAAACATACCAAATTACAGCCCTCTAGTAATATTTATTTTATTTAAGGTTAAAGATACATATAATCGTGCTTCTGGCAACGCTGCAGGATAGGCCACCTCGGGGCCGTGGTTAAAGTTTCATGGGCCGCGACTCATACAGCATTATACCGAGACCACCGACAGAGAGATCTATTTTCGGTGGCTTTGACTATACGCTGTAGCGGCTGTACAGAAAACTCGATTGCGCCGAAGAAATTTAGTGCATTTTTACTTGTTTTATATTGATTCTAAAGTAACGTTGGCGATCGTAGTTAGTTTTACCACAGTTTTGGTTTATATATCATATTTTAGTTTATTCACCTTACAATAGCTATTTATTTTCCATAGTAATTTGCAAAATGTAAATATATTCATATGTGCCTTTATATATACTGTATGCCTCTTCAGACAATTGGCTTCTGAGATTATACTAATTGGCTTAAAAGGTTACTCTTCGGGACAGATGACCACAATGGCGCTGTCTGAAATGGTTGATGTCCAGTAAGAGAGAGAGAGAGAGAGAGAGAGAGAGAGAGAGAGAGAGAGAGAGAGAGAGAGAGAGAATTTTCCATTTACAAATCACTCTTCTTGCTGCATTTGTGAAAACAATCTCGTAGACTGTTACTGTACTCGTTTCCTCCTCTTGTCAAAGTTCTTTCTGTCCCAGAAGAGACACTGAATATTCATTCTACCTTCATCATCATAAATCATTGTCCCTCTGTGATCATCTGTGCTCCAAGCGTCGTCATTTCCTTAAACGTTTAATCATGTTGACTTTGGAAAGTTAGAAACTGCCTGCCTAAGATTCCTCGGCCTTTCATTAAGCGTGCAGGAGTTAGTAATTTATCTCTTTTTATATTAGATTATCTTTTAAAAGATGCAGGACTTTTTGACCTTCTGATGCTTATGCTATTGCAAGGCTTATATTTTTCTTTTATCCACAGAACAGGCAATATTATTATTATTATTATTATTATTATTATTATTATTATTATTATTATTATTATTATTATTATTTCAGTAGATGAAACCTATTTACATGGAACAAGCACACAGGGGCCACTGACTTGAAATTCAAGCTTCCAAAGAATGTTGGTTCCAACGCCCCACCACAGACCCCGCACTGCAGCAGTAACTGATCATGATACAGAGCCAGTGACTTTTCATCGCCCTGGGGGAGACGCGAACCCGCAACATCTTAGTGGCGTCCCACGACACTAACCACTACACAAGCGGACCAGCTATCTCTGACGAAATATTTATGATGAGGAACAGCTACATGAAAAATGCGCAGATAAAAGTTAACAGAAGGATTAGATGAAACAGTTAAGAGAAAAGTTACAGGTACTAAGTGAAAAGAGAACATGCCAAAGCCTTCCAGTATTTTATGTTTCAATGTTATTCCCAATTGAATGACATAAATCATTAATTTTGCAACAGAGAATGGGGAATCCGTTGAAGTTTATATGCCTATATGGCGAATGTTATTAATGACTTTGCTGTCATAAAAAAAAAGAATTTATGACAAGTACGATATCATGAAATCCTGGCAAGTAAAAAAAATCTCCTGAATGAAACAATTTGCACTGTTTAAGTACAACAATGTTTTTTGTTTACACTTAATTTGCATATGTATTCCCTTTACTCTAAGGCATTCGTTGCACAAGAGGAAGAGTAAACAATTGTCCAATGAAAGGAAGAGTGAGCCAGGAAAGAAACGATACGCATATATCTTAAAATATTAAAGCCTTTACGAGTCAGGAGAGACAGAAATAACTAGAGATTCACAAAGGTTGGCTGCAAACGAAACAAATAAAAAATGCACCGAAGTTTCTTAGGCGCAATCGAATTTTCTGTACTCTCAGCCACTCCCCATAAAACTCTTAGCCGCGGCCCATGAGACTTTCAGCCGTGGCCCGGTGGTGGCCTGTGTCGTTGGGACCAAAATCGGTGCCAGACGCACGATCATGGCTAAATTTAACCTTAAATAAAATAAAAACTACTGAGGCTAGAGGGCTGCAATCTGGTATGTTTGATGATTGGAGGGTGGATGATCAACATGCCAATTTGCAGCCCTCTAGCCCAAGTAATTTTTAAGATCTAAGGGCGGACAGAAAACTAAAAACTATTACTTAACCATACAATACGTAATAGATATACATACTTACATACATACATACATACATACATACATACATATATATATATATATATATATATATATATATATATATATATATATATATATATATATATATATATATATATATACTGTATATATATATATATATATATATATATTTTTATATATACAGTATGTATACATATATATATATATATATATATATATATATATATATATATATATATATATATATATATATATATATATATATGAAATATATATGTAATTGTATTAGCCACAATGCTCTCTAACTTTCTTCGAATTCTTCGCGCTTTTTGATACGCTTTAACACTATTAAAGCCTTAAGATCAGAAGTGCAAGAAATATAAAGAATTTCTGATGCCCGGTAGCGAAACGGGCATCAGAATTTCTTCATATTTCTTGCAGCTGGATCTTAAGGCTTTGTAGTGATAAGAGTATCTAAAAAAATGCGCGAAGAATTCGAGAAAGTTAAGAGAGCATTGTATATTACAATTACACACACACACACACACACACACACACACACACACACACACACACACACACACACACACATATATATATATATATATATATATATATATATAGTGTGCGTGTGTATACACATACATATCGAAAAATACCCTTCTGTGTTTTTGCAGACTCTTAAGTACAGTAAAAGCATATCTGCACACTTTAAAAGCCAAATACTGTATCCAATTTACATTTTCTCTTGTGGGTGTAACCATGGACAAAAAACGGTAAAAAATTTTGTTAATGAAATCAATTAAATTACATTTGCATAATTAGTATGTATCCCTAATGAGCGATGGCATTATGTTGCTCCCGGGAGGAAAAATACGCTTACATTTTATATACAAATGACGGTCATATTACAGCTTAAAATCAGAGTAGAAAACCTTAATCTAGGAATTGTTGAATTGCAGGTATAAATCCATAAATTTATTTCGGACATAAATTCCATGAAAGCAATATTAGTGCATATGAATATGCACATAAACTGAATTTTATCATTTTCATATACATTATACAGGGTGTTTCGAAATTAGAGGGCCCCCCCACCTCTACAGCATAAACTAAAATTGATATAGACTAAAACAAAAGAAATTCAGAACAGGTATTTATTTAAGTTTCTCTCTGAGTATTTAATATTTTGTGTGGCCTCCATTTGCCTGTACACAGCCTGCATTCTTGAAGGGTATGATTTCAGCAAACTGCAAAAAAGCTGAGACTCAAACTCCATTTCCCTGAGCACTTCAGTCACCTCTCTTTGTAGGTCGACGAGGCTTGGCATACCATCATAGTTCACTGTGCGAGCTTCAACACGATCCTTTAAGATACTACCAATGTTTTTACACACATTAAGGTCAGGGGAGCTACCTGGAAATTCACTTGACGGGAAGAAATCGATACCACTGTTTTGAAGCAGTTTCTGTGCCTTATCATGCAAAAATGTGACTTCTTCAACAGATAACACATTTTCAGGATCTTTGAGGAAAGGAAATACTCCACCAGTAAGCACAGTTTCTCTGAAGTATTCGCTATTCCATGACTGTCCTTTTTCTTTGATGATCTACATTAACCGTCTGGCTGCGAAACAGAGAAAAATTCCCAAACATTCATGAAATTTCACAACTTGGTGATAGCGCAGGTCATCACTGATATCATCCAACTTTGCAACCCAAATGATGTCATTTTTATGATCTGGCTTCCTGACTGTGTAAATGAAGAATTCATCTGATGTGGCAGCATGAAGAAAGTCAGCTTCATCCCAATCTTTAAGAAATGAACCACAAAACCATGCACAGTCTTCTCTCTGTTGCTGAGTGATGTTGGGCTTGCTGATAACATGAAATGGCTTAATACCAGATTTTTTCAACTCACGATGTACAGCACTATAACTTCTCTTCTTTCCCCTTTTTGTTTCTAGTTCAAGAGCCAATTTATGTAAAGACTTTCTTGGTCCACCCACTGCCTCAACTATGAGGTCTTTTGACTCCTGAGAAAGGACTTCAGGCCTTCCAAGATTCTCACTCTTTTCGCGATGACAGTCACATAGATTTTTGTTCCAGTTTCTTTTAACAAAGGATTCATCTCTTTTAATGTATTTAGCTATCCAGGAACGTGAAATGAAGGATGTGCCAGCATCCCTGGCCTCTCTGAAGGTTACAGCCCGGATTTGGTCAATCCATCTGATTTCCTCCAAGTCGTTAGCCATAGCTGTATCTAACTCCGTCACTCAGTCTGAAAATACAAGAAATGTAAAATGAAAAATAGCTTAATAAAAACTTAATATAATGTACTTGGAGATATGCTATAGCAGAAAACTTCATAACTTTCCATTTGTTCTGTGAAGGGGGGGTTCTAATTTCAAAACACCCGGTATATATAATATATATATGCATATATAAATATATATATATACATATATATATATATATATATATATATATATTTATAAATATGTATTTACATATAAGTATTTATATATATATGTATTTATATATACATATATATATATATATATATATATATATATATATATATATATATATATATATATATATATATATATATATATATATATATATATATATATATATATATGTATTTACATATATATATGAATTTGTATAAACATAAATTTATATTATATATATATATATATATATATATATATATATATATATATATATATGTTATAGTTTATATATATATATATATATATATATATATATATATATATATATATATATATATATTGTTATTATATAGAAATATATATGTATTTATGACAACATATATATACATATATAATTTTTCAAATGCATTCCCTTCGATTTAACACATAAACATACATTACTCAGTGATATAGTGAATGCCAAGCAATAGGCATTGCTGGTACTGATCAATCAACCTTCAGATTCATGAATTTTAATTGCCTGTACAGATAGGTTCCAGGTTCATTATCTGGTACACTTTATTGGCAGTGGATTAATGTTTCTGGCTGCGCAGAAAATCATAATGTTCACATTTTCAAGAGAGGTATTACATATCAAAGAGTTGGGGGCCGATGGTTATATTTTTTTTATAAATTCCCATTCCAGTAAATTTATTTCTCTGTTGATATGGAGGCCTGAACATGCAAGATTTATATTTGCACGGTCATTACCTATTGTATGCTAGATCTCACATATTTGCGAGTATGGCTTAAAAACTTTCGTAAAAATTTCAGTGATTTTGCGCTTGCACCGAATTTATAATATATCTGGTACATACAGCCTATATTATCAAATATTTCCTGAATGTTAAATAATATTGGCAAAAAGCAGGGTTAAGTAAAAAAACGATCCTTGGTCGTGGCTTTTGCCTAAATGAAATTCTTTCATTGATAAATGGATATAGTTATATATGTTTGTATATTATATATATATATATATATATATATATATATATATATATATATATATATATATATATATATATATATATATATATATATATATATATATGTTTACAGTCAACACATGTAATCAAACATTACGTAACACTGAATTCAGTCATCACGCGTAATGCACCTCTAGGGACATTTTGATCCTCCTATGAGCTAGTACTAAACACGGCGAAGACATTTGACTCTAGACTAGTAGAAACCCAGAAACAGCGGTAGGTGACCTACCGTTTCATTGTGTTTAGTACTAGCCCTAGATCAAATGTCTCTATAGCATCACGCGTGATGACTGAAATTTCTCAGCCACATGTACACTGACATGCATGTTGACTGTAACACATATATATATATATATATATATATATATATATATATATATATATATATATATATATATATATATATATATATATATATATATATATATATATATATATATATATATTAAATACATGATTAAGCTACAAATGTCGTTTAATATCAATTCACGCTACTTCAGGGAATATCCGGAAGGAGAATGGATAAATGGTTGGTAGCCTACTGAAGTGTCTTGCTATTTATCACTTAAAAATTCCCCCTTCTGCGATGTTCCCGATAAAAATTTCAGCGTATATTGGATATATAATAGGACATTTGTATATATATATATGACTATGTATATATATATATATATATAGTATATATATATAATATATATATACATATATATATATATATACATACTGTATATATATATATATATATATATATATATATATATATATATATATACATACTGTATATATATATATATATATATATATATAATATATATATATATATATATATATATGAAGTATATATATATATACATACATATACCTGAAGAATGTATTGTTACTTTTTGAACGCTCTGATACCATTGAGGATTTATTCATAGAATTTGCAATCTAAACTTTTAACTGATCACATATGATTTCAAAGCAATTTCAGCTATGAGAAATATCAAGTGCAAAGCAATACAGTAAGAGGCTTCAACGAATGAAGCACTGAACTGAAATAATCCACTTGTACCACGCTAATTTTAGCTGTTTCAGTGGATTTGCAACTATAAATTATGTTTTTACTGGTTGCCCTTGAGCAAGAGCCCGTGCCAGCACAAGGCTAGTTGAGTCTAAAATAGACGAACGTATGAATTACAGTCGAACGGTGAATAAATGCAGCTTGATTTTCATCAGGAACGTTGAAATTCTTAAGGCAAACAATCATGTATTAGAAAAACACGAGCGAACGTAAGGCCGTAGCAGTAAAATTTTCTTTCGCAAACAAATGTCGTCTTTGGACATTCCTCTTCTGGCACCGGGAAAGACTCAGCCAACACCAACATTATCCTGACGCTGTTAAGGAATACAAGATGTGAAATAAACAAGAGCCTTGACTGGAAAATTATGTATAAAAAGCCCTCGATTTAAATAATTCAGCGAAAGCATGGTAATGCTACAAATGAACGAGGACATACCGACTCAATTCTTCAACTTTTCTCTTTACAAAACGAAAATGCCACATCTTTCTTCGCAATACAAAAGTGCCAGAAGTTTTTAAAAGAAGTGACATTTAACTGGATAAAGTATTCATACTAGACAAAGTGCAGCAGGAAACGTTATGTAACAAATCGGTACAGTGAACCAAAATCCTTTAATCCTTAAATCGAGAGAACATTTACGGGTATCTTTTTATTTCGTTCTAGAGAAATGTCGACCAATACTGTTTGATATATCTGGTCAATAAGAGTGAAATCCTCTTGTCCATTAGGATGAAAGAATTCATTCGTGTTGTCGGATTTCGTCTGCTGATATCCACTTCCAAAAGGATGGAGGATTATTTATAAAGAATGTAGGATAATTTTTCACTCTCGTCTCAATAACAAGACAAAATAAAAGTCCATATATCAAAGGTTATCTTTTCTGCAAGTTTTGTTTATCACTTGAATTCGTCTCTACTGAGTAACAAATGTAATATGGAAATCATAAATAACCACTGAAGCATTTTTAGCAACCTAATAATCACAGATCACGATTATGTAGCTCTTTGCTGTAACGTTGTAAGTTGTACTCTCTTCAGCAATAACATCTTTTTTCAAATGTATTATCCTTGAAATCTCTGAAGTTTTATCTGCTGTATAACACAAATTTCTCCATTCCAATAAATGGATAATAGACTGGAAGCTATAAATCTCGGTGGTGGGACTTACAAATGCCAACAAAAGTGCATTGTCCAAAAATATGCTAAGAGTTTTTCACGTACCATTAAGAATATGATCGAATACTTTTAGGTTACGATATAATGGTATATGCTTAAATTATAACTTCAGTAAATGCACTCTGAGCTGTCCTAGAATGAACGTTTTCTGCCATTCGACACTATCATGCATTAGGAATTTTGCTGAAAACAAAAACTTTCTATTACTTCTTGGACGATAATAGAGGAGCTTTAGTATTCATGATAAATCACAGGAATCTGTAACTACATCCATTACTCAGCTCATGATATTTTAATTTTCTTACTTTTTTTTTTTTACTAGAAGCTAAACCTCACCTCTCTCACAAAAACTTTTGGAATTTTTCTGTAACTTTACTATCAAGAATTAGCAGGACGAAGTTGACAATACATCTAAACCTGAAAACTAATTACTAAATGCAATATATGTGAATAAAACAAATGGCTATTACTGTTACTCAGATATCTTCTATTTTTACACAAACACATTACACACACACACACACACACACACACACACACACCCACCCACACACCCATACACACTACACATAGTACACACACACACATATATATATATATATTTTTTTTTTCTATAGGTGTGTCTGTGTGTGTGTTTAATGTGTTTGTGTAACGATAGACGATATCTGAATAACAGTCATAACCATTTGTATTATCAGTTCCGGATATACTGTCATCTTCTGCCTGCTAATTATTGATAGCAAAATAACTTAGAATTACCAGATGATTTATAAAAGAATATGGGTTTCTCTTTCAATGCAAAAAGTAAATAAATGTACTTGTAGCTGATGCAGCTGCAGGTTCTAGTGATTTATGAACACTAAAGGTCCATTATTATCGTCAGAGGAGTAAAGCAAAGGTATCGTCGTCAGTGAAATTCATAATGGATGATAGTATCGAACAGCAGAAAGCAATCATTTTAGGACAGAACTTAGAGTGTTTATTGAACTCATACTTCGAGCATACATCACGATACCATAGCCTAAAAGTATTCGATCATTCTTAATAATTTTTGAAAACTCCTGGTATATTTTGGACAATGCACTTTAGTTGCTATTTGTGAGCTTCTTTCCAGATTTATAGGTTATGATCCATATATATATATATAGTATAGAGCATATATATAGAGCATATATATATATAATATATATAGATATATATATATATATATATATATACATATATAGATATAGATATAGAGATATAGAGATATATATATATATATATGCTCTAAGATACATATACATATACTGTATATGAACTACAGTCGTCTCCTACGATAAGCTGACGAGAAAAAACAATACTCTGGTCACTGCTGTATTCATTCTCTAGCTGTCCTTGACAGAATAAAAAAACAAAACAAATAACCACTTAATATATCTCCTAATTAGGTTTATCAACAGCGAGCCGAACCCTCTCCGCCCCGGCCCAATACCCACTGCACATCTGGCTTATGTGGATTTGAAATGCCTTCTATCAATATAACCCTTCAACTCTAGCTATCCAACACTTTCTATGCATTCATTTATTCTGTCCTTTAACACTTCCAAGCTATGCCAACAATTTACCAGTCTCTCGTCCTCAATCTCCCCGCATGTCCAAACCATCTAACAACATTCAGATAAATATCATATTCATTCAAATTTAATATACACGCTTCACTTTCTTTAAAAAGAGTTTTTTTCATATGAACAAGGGTTTTATTTTTTTTTTTACTAAATTATTAACAAACTAAAACTTTTCAGTTATGTTCACGCTATGCACTACTGTTTGGATTATATCTTCAATCAGCATCATATGACCACCATTCATTTATTGACAGCACCACCACGGATCATATAGATTGCAACAGACATCAATAATCCTAGGCATGAATGTATAACAAATTACTTGTCCCGATGTAAACTTTTTTAAACCTCAAATCTAAAATCAGTCATTTCAAAACTCGAATTTAATTTCGAAAACGGCCGATTCAAAGCCTTCTATCTTTTGGTTATTTTGTTACTGTAATCGCAGAGTACCGACAGAAAAACTCATTCCCAGCTGCAAAATGCGTTGGAAGAGCCGAAAACTTCTCATTTATTTATAAAGAAAAAATCTGAAGTAGTAAAATCGATAATCCTATGCTGATTCCGAAACCTCAGACTTAGATTTAAAAGATTTATTGGTCATATCTCTCTTACCTTTACTTATTCACACTTAAGCCCACTCTTAATCAACCAAATACTTGAATGAATCCACCCATACTCTTTTATGTGGTTGGTCTGTCACCTTAGCTATATGTCTGGTTTCCTTACAATGAGAAGCACATGAATGCTTCTCTTATCGACCTGCAAAATGAAAAATATGCTTCTTTCATGTATGATATCTTTCAGTCGCCTTTCAGAACATTAGTCAGCATCCATGAATGTTCCAAAAATATTTAAGGTATTAGAAAGAAACTATCAAAAATTTTACTGACGACTCTGACGTAATAATAAATGCAATATTTTCTACAAGCACAGACAGACAGAGAAATAAGAGACTGGCAAGTGTGATTAGATAATACATCCATCAAATCTGCACAAGATACATTAAATTGACACCTTACCTAATAATACTAACATTTTTAGCCATTATATGTTACATTTTGTAATAACTTTCATTAGACAATTATTATAATTAAGCAATTATGGAAATATTTTCTGCCCTATATGATACAGAAAGTAGTGATTCTCAATAGATAAAGAATCTTACTCATGGGCAAGTACTAAAAAAGCCTTCGGGCGCATTCCCTATGTTCTGATTGCCACTCATATAAGAGAGAACAGCACTCCACATCCCTTTCCTACATAATAAAAACTTACACAATAAAACATTTTCCTTTTATACAGATTTTTATTTTCAGGCCTCTGCGAGACGAAGTTGTAATATCCCATAGAATCTTCTACAGCCAATTCAGAATGTGTCAGACGTACATTTTTCTTAACTCTCGCAAATAAAGGGAGTGGATTTTTTCTTACTCTATTTCCTCGACTGATTTTATCCAAAGGACAGCAGTGTTGCTCTCTATGGCGGTCCTTTTGTGTAACATGTTTTATTTTTTTATCTACGAAGGATTTTCTTGTATTTTTAGAATGAGGAAACGTAATATAGTTTTCCTCGGTTTGTTTAGAAATGCTGAAACGGTGTAAGTGTAAGGTCCTTGTGATAATTAGGATACTGAATGGAATGACACCAAGAACTGTTGGGAATACTTTTAAATTAGATGTTGAAGTATTATTGTGGCAAAATGATTGAGTAGATTTACAGGGATTTGCTCAGCGAATATGGAATAATACATGTCTCTGAAGGGCGAGAGTTACTGATTCACTGTATAAATAGAAAGTGACAAAGGTGACTGGAAAAATTTTATTAGCGTAATATTACTTAGTTTAGCAGGAAAGGGCATGCTACGATTTTGGTTGAGATACCGAGGCTTACCAGGAAATTGATTGGAAAATCATTGAGGATTTAGATAAAGATAAATGTGTTGGGATAAAATGCTTGTTACAAAAAAAAAAAAAAAAAAAAAATCGGGAACCAGTTGTATGTGGTTTATATAAACTTAGAAAATTTTAATTTTCTTCGGCTAGAAAACCAGACCAAATTTTACTGAAAGGGTCGATTTAGTTGCGAAAGTACTGAATTGAACTGAACATAGAACTTAGACCAAAGGCCAAGCACTGGGACCTATGAGGTCAATCAGCGATGAAACGGAAATTGACAGTAAAAGGTTGGAGAGGTGTAACAGGGGGAAAACATCGCAGCTGCAACCACGTTACAATTGTTAGGGGAGGGTGGAAAGTAAGATGAAAGAAAGAGAATATGAAAGGGGGTACAGTAAAAGGAACGAAAGGGGTTGCAACTAGGGGCCGAGGGCACTCTGCAAAGAACCTTCAGTAATGCCTACAGTGCACCGCATGAGGTGCACTGACGGCACTACCCCACTACGGGGAAAAGTATCGATGGCAGCACGGTAAGCATCAAGGACAGTTAACTGGCAACTTATCTTTCGCGAATATTTGCAGCTTCTTCACATTACGCCCAATGCTTACCTGGGCTTTAACGATTAGACGTCTTAAGTACAAGTTCAGATTTTCCTCGTCATACGTGGGAACTAATTCCAGACTCTTAGACTACCCGTATTTAGGAGAGTGATTACATCTAATGTAAACTGTCAATTTTCAAAATCTTGCAAAGGCTAACATACCATGTATTGGGTTATTTATTTAAGTAGTTTTAGTTCTAGTTCATCCTGTTATGTTGCAAGGTTGTCTTTCTATTGTAGCTTCTACTTCCACTGAATTTCCATCTGTTGTGATATTCGTCTCCGTTCCAGTGAAATCTGCGTTGCCATCTCTTAATGTTTCTGCTTACTTCCTGGCAAAGTCTTTGTTCCAAGTTACACTCCGACCTGATACCTCTGCACTCCTACAGGCAATTTCCTTTGTTTCTTCCAATTTCCATGTCTCACGCCCTCAGTTTCCTTCTTAGTTTTCTTTATTTTCATTTCCCACTGACTTTCTCTCTTTTGAATTTCTGTCTCCTACACTCGCCGTTTCACACGAACGATGATTTTCTTACCGTCACATCAGGCTTATAGTTATTCTTGGTCACCATTGACAGCTACCGTGTAAATGATTAGCTCCTGATACATTTCATAACCTGATACAACATTAGGAACTTGATCTTTTCCATTACCGGGCAGAACATCTATAACTTAAATGGAACAATAATAGCATAAATGATGCCACGTGTGCGTTTCTTTGTGAAGCCAATTTTCCCTCACATACCACTCTTTCCTTATAATGTTGCATCAAAGTATTTACGAGATTCTTCATATATTACATTAAAAGCATTTATGAGATTCTTTATTTTACATTAAAAGTATTTATGAGATTCTTCATATTACGGTAAAAGTATTTATGAGATTCTTCATTTTACACTAAAAGTATTTATGCGATTCTTGACATTACATAAAAGTAATACTTCATCAAAATATTTATGAGATTCTTAATGTTACATAAAAGTATTTGAGAGACTATTAATATTGCATCAAAGTATTTATGAGATTCTGAAAACATTACCGACAGTTCAGAAGTACCGAAAATATGCATACGCAATACTCATCATAATATACTGATTCATGTAAAGATCTTTCATTATTTCCTCTTCTTCGCAGACCTTAATCTGTTCTTCATAGCGTGTCAAGTCTTCCTTCTCTACAGAATTCTGTTTTGGACATCTGTGCGTTCTACGCCCCAGTTATGTCGTTTCTCTTTCTCTCTCTCTCTCTCTCCGAGACGCCAATTGAGCTAATTTTCTGCCTGCCTCTACTTCTTCTGACCCCCACTCGCCATATCATAAGCTTTCTTAACCAGGTCATCCTCATCCCTGCGAACCACATGACCATGTCACTTAATCCTACTTTCACTGACTTCATCTATTGCTTTACAAACACCCATCTTTTTTCTTATTTGTTCGCCTTCAGTTCAGCCCAACAATGACACTCCAAGGCTCCAACTCAACATTCTCAATTCTTCCCATGATTCCCTCTTCATTTCTCAGCACTGCCTTCGTTTCTGCATCATATAACAACCCTGGTCTGATCACTGTCTTGTAGACCTTAATCCCAATTATTATTATTATTATTATTATTATTATTATTATTATTATTATTCAGTAGATGAAGGAATCTAAAGGAATCTTTGTATCAAGGATAAACATCTAAGAGCTGTCTCTACCTAGCCCAGGCAGCTTTGGTTCCCTGTCGCACCTTCATCTCATCCACATATCACATAATATCTACCCCTAAGTCATATACCGATATATTCTCTATCTTATTTACCAATATATCCTAATACTCCATACACGAGGTAAGTTCTGATAATATATAACCTTTAAATTAAGGAACTATTTACCCCCTTTATGATACACAATCATTTTTTGACAGAGAATAAAATATATAAAGATTCTAATTATTCATAATTTTGGTACAATTTCGTTGTATAGTATATTTTATTAACATACGATTTCATGAATCCATTTACCCTATTCACAACTTTTTCCTAAGATAAATCAAAAGAGAGAGAGAGAGAGAGAGAGAGAGAGAGAGAGAGAGAGAGAGCGTTCTCTATCTCATGTTTTACTTGATAATAGATAGAGCCAAACGAATTTAAGTCAGGTACAGGCGAGAACGCTGATGTAGAGATATAGCCAATTTTCACACGAATCTCCCCCCATTTTCTTCCTTCTCTAGAATAAGAAATATTGGAGAGGCCACGAAATGCAAAGTACGGTCCATGATACCCATAACATATTGCCACATCACGTCAAATTAGTGTTCTTTCCTTTGGAAGGAAGTACATAAAATAACACGAAAAAAAATTATTGTTGTCTTAAATGAAAAAGAAAGAAATGTCTTCACTTCTTCACTTTCAATGAATAATCCGGAACTGAGTGACGGGTATTCGTCGGTAGTAAGATTTTATATATAATTTATAAAAAAAAATCAAAACAATATTGACCATAATTCAGTTGCTTCAACAAGATACTAAAAATGTTCTACCAATTGTTGGATGTGATACTACTCGACAGTTAATAAATTAGCATGAACTTATGAAAAGTCTCATCTGCCTTTGAGGGTGCCTTGAATATTGTTAACTGTACCCCAGACTCTTGGTGCCCAATTACATTTCAGTGGGTACCAATAATCTAGGATAGTTAGCATACTCAAGGCAGGGCAGAGCAGCATCAAATGAGGGGTTGTGAACCCGATGACGTACTGTCTCTTTCCCATGTTTTTTTTTTTTTTATAAATAGTATGCGATTGTGAATCCTGTACCCCGACCATTGCTGACATTCATTCCAATCAGATTAAAGACTGAGTTGCCACTAGCCCTACGTGAAAAGTCTCATCTGCCCTTTAGGGGACATTAATGTCGAACGAGAAAAACTGTCTCTGGAAATCTGGAAATTATTTTGCCTGAGTTCTAGGAAAGAGAAGTGTCCGAATAGCAAGTCTTGCAACCATATCCATCACAGAACAAAAATGATCATAAACGCAACGTCTCTTAGAAGTTGTTATGACTTGGAAATTTAAGTAGGTAGCAAATCAGAGATAATTTTTTTATATACTTCATTCAATTTCGAAATAAAAAAGGCTAGAGGGATAAAAATTCTTAAACAAAAATAGATCTTTCTTTGCAGATGACAAAGAATGGCTGAAAATTAATCAGAATGTGAAAGAATGCATACTGTCAGAATTTTATTATTATCAGGAAAAAATCTTACTGGCGAAACGTACTCATTAAAAAGTTTTCCATTTACACTTGCTGAAAGATAGGTTCCCTTCGTACATTCGACATAATGTCTCCTAAAGGGCAGACGAGACTCTTCACATAGGGCTAGTGGCAACTCAGTCTTTAATTTGATCGGAATGAATGCCACCAATGGCGGGAGTACAGGATTCACAATCTCATGCCATGTATTTATAAAAAAAAAAAATTGTACCAAGAAAGTACAATGCATCGTGGAGTTCTGAGTGTCGTGGATGTGATACAGATGGTGAGAAAAACGTAGTAGGTAATTTGGCTAACGAATGAAAGAAGGATGTTTAGTGCCAAGAGAGGCAATAACAATAAATTCTTTAGTAGTGAATGGTATAGAACTATGATAGGCGTAGCACTTTCAGCATCATAAAGACTCTAAGAGACGGTATTGTTATTTTTCTTGTCATGCAGTATTGATAACGAAGTGGTCAAGATATAATGTAATTTTCGTTTTTTTATCAAACTGTAAACATTCAGGCATATATTTTGCTTTCGGTATGCAAAAATACTCTTTCTATCTATACCATACACGTAATTTTTTTTTAATCTCTAAACACTCAGAAATATATTTTTTCCTTATGAAATGATACTCTTTCTAACTACAAACAGGCTGTACCAAAGAGTCACTGTTACATACAGCTCCAAAAGAAAGAAAAAAAAAAAAACATACATTAGGCGGATCTAAGAGACATCATTTCGATGGTAGGAAAAGATTACTCCATGCAAAGAACCCATTTCAAGCACTGGAGATTAAGCCAAAACAAAAGCGGAGCCAAAAGAGGCGATCCAGACATACAATAGGAAATATTGCGTCCATTCTCTTGTCGTTGTCTGGAAAAGGTCTCGATCTGCGATAGATTGGGAGCAGTACAAGCTAGTTCTCTCTCTCTCTCTCTCTCTCTCTCTCTCTCTCTCTCTCTCTCTCTCTCTCTCTCTCTCTCTTTGTAGAATTTGAGTAGACAGAAGAGCACATATGAAAGTTATAATGTTTGCTTTTCTATAAATACATTTATTTAGAGAACCTATCTTTCAGCAAGTGTATATGGAAAACTATGTAGTCAATACGTTTCGCCAGTAAGATTTTTTCCCTACAATAATAAAATTCTGACAGTATACATTCTTTCACATTCTGATCAATTTTCGCCACTCTTTGTCATCTGTAAAGAAAGATCTATTTTTTTTAAGCATATCCCTCCAGTCTTTTTTCCTTCGAAATCAAATGAAGTATATAAAAAAATTATCTGATTTAGTACCTACTTAACTTTCCAAGTCATAACAACTTCTTCTAAGAGACGTTGCGTTTATGACAATTTTTAATCTGTGATGGATATGGTTGCAAGACTTGCTATTCGGACACTTTTATTTCCTAGAACTCAAGCAAAATAATCTCCCTTTTCTCGAGATATTTCTTTCTCGCTCGAGATTAATGTAGAATCCGCTCTATAAAAAAACAAGCCATTCGGTGAGGAAATATGAGACCAATAATTAGGAAAGTAACCAGCATTGCACAAGAATGCAGCTGCATGTAAATGTTAATAATATTCAAAACAAAATGTTCCATTATTACAGAATTACGTATTGAAACAAAGGGTGGGCGAGTTGTGGATCGTGTCAAGAAGATAAAAATTTATAAGCAAATAAAAAAGTCAACTAAAACCTCCAGTTTCTAAAACGTTATTAATGAAGAAATGTGTATGAAATGGCCAATATATCCAAAAAAAATATTAGGAACAATTCCCGAAAAATCAAAATGTTTAAATTAGGAGAGTATATATTACAAAAATGAGGTTTTTCCTAAAGTGTTGAGCAATATGTAAAACAAAACAAAAATAACAAACACCTCCTATTTTTCAAGCGTAATTTTTTAGAAAAAAGCTATAAAATAGCCAAGGGATTCTTGAAAAATATTAATAAGAAATCAAGGAAAATCCAAATGTTTGAATGAGGAAAGTACTACAAGAAGAATGTTTATCTCAAGAGTGCTGAATAATAAATAGGTTAGGGGAGGTTCGATGCTAAAACTGCATACCTGCATCAACAGTTTTAGTTTCATTTATGAAACTTGTACCTTCAGGAAAAGTTAAACAAGGATAAAATATTTAGGAATAATGCCAAAGGGTGGGGAGAACCTTGCCCAAGGATTTATTTCAAGAGTATGGTCCACTGGTCCCATGACATTTGCGCATCCTGCCATATTAGAGCTCTTCCCTTTGGCAGGAAGTATAAAAAATCTAAAAAATATATATATATATATATATATATATATATATATATATATATATATATATATATATATATATATATATATATATATACATGTATATATATATATATATATATATATATATATATATATGTGTGTGTGTGTGTGTGTGTATATGTATACATATATATATGTAAATATATATGTATATGTATACTGTATATGTATATATATGTATATATATATATATATATATATATATATATATATATATATATATATATATATATATATATATTATATCATATATTCATGTTAAATTATATCATCCGAACTGGGTAATTGGTGTTCACAGATGATAAGATTCTATACATATTTTCATACAAAAATCGAAAAACAATTGATGACACTTGAGATATTACTAAAGATTTTCAACGAATTGTTGAATGTGATAGTAGGTGACACTAACTGAATTAGCATACCATCAACCACAACCTTATGATCTGCGTGTGCGTGTGTTTGTGTGTACCGAGAAATAATTTTCAGTTCGAATAATTCAATAAACCGACAGACACAAACCTCTCAAAAAAACTGTATTTAATGTTTCCTTACTCCAATTTTTATTGTATCACTGGGAACATCACTGTAATTAGAAAATAAGAAAAAATGAAGAATTTTATTTATAAATACACGTCTTATAAGAATATATCAATGTGAGTGAGATTCCCGCTTCCAGTTATATATGCAAGAGAACTTCACTCACAGTAACAGCATATTTGTAAAGGGAAGGAGAGTTTTGCAAATGAAATTCTGCTGCTGAAGTATGTTAAAGTAGATAGACCACAAGTGTGCAACCGCAAACATCTTTCAAGTTCTTACTTCGAAGAGATTTTGTCTTTGAAACTATTTCTTGCAGGGGTTTATATCTTTCAAATATCTTGAAGATGTGATTTTTATCTAACGATATTTGTATTTGCTACAAGAATTTGTCTAAATGCTAGTGTTCCAAGATGGGCTGACGTAAAATAAATTAAATGCATTTCTTTAATAAATTCTAAAACTTACATGACAAAAGGTATACAAACGAACTAACACACATATATAAAATAAATAAATATATATATATATATATATATATATATATATATATATATATATATATATATGTGTGTGTTTTCTTTTTTTTACTGCCTAGTAATGCAAAAGGGAATGTAGCCAACATTGCTGTTGTAGATGAACGTAGGTTGCGTTTAGATATACAGCAATACATGCTGGCTACAATATACACATGTACCTGTAAACAATGAGGCTTATATTCAAATGCTTCTAGCTGTAAGCTATACAAACTTATGTTGAATATATATTGAACGAACACAGTATATGAGTGTGCATATAAAATTATTTGATTCTTTGCTTTAGCCTTTAGTCATCAGTTACAAAAAATAATCTGCTTTATGATAAATTCTGCTAATGTTTAATTGGTAAATTTTCTGTTGTAATCAATTATATAAAAAAATGTTCTGTAGAACTTTGACTTCCATAAGCTATTAATTAAGACGTAAAGTACTTGATTACTAAAATTACTCAAGAAATCAAATCATTTTCTCTATTATAATATATTATATTTGAAAAGAAACAGGGTCAATGCCGAGTGCAAATGTTATTGACATAAGAAATTAACAGATTTCGATCCATAATTGCATTTAATTATGTTGATATTTGGTGTTTTCTCGAAATGTGACTGCCATGGTCTCACTGAACTGTTACAAATAAAGCCTGAAGTCTGAGTTTTCGTTTCATGGATTACATCAAGCTGACCTTTAAAACGATGGATTCGAATGGCATATAAAGAACACTATGAATTGCGCTATACATGGTGACCTTTAATTTATGTTCATATTTAAAACTTTACACAAAATTCACTGCAAATCGAATAATCGAATAATAGTTAGTGTCTTCCAATTGAAATAACACTTAGGTAGATTAACAGGGCAAGTATCTGATCATGAAAGAGTAAATTTAAAAGAATAAAGAAAGCCTTCAATTTTACCTAACGAATAACATATGGGGCCATAATATAAATGAGATAAAGAGAGCTAGAAAGAGAGAAGAGAGATAAGAAGCATATAATAGCACTGCATGAGTGATTGCCTTAATCATGCATGCTTGGGTGGATATAAATTCGTCTAAATGCCAAGTGCATATTTCAACACGAGTTTTGGTGGTTTGGGAATTAAGTCTGTCATCTGTCCACTAAACAATGATTATATACTTGTATATATATATATATATATATATATATATATATATATATATATATATATATATATATATATCTCTCTCTCTCTTTTGTATGTATGTGTATGTATGTATGTATGTATCTATATATATATATATATATATATATATATATATATATATATATATATATATATATATAGGTATATATATATATATATATATATTGCGAGAAGTCTAATCCATTGGTTAGAACCTAAACAGCTTGTAACCTTTAACTGCCTTAGCATCATCCGTCTTTCGAATGAAATCATTTATTTCTACTTCCGATACTCTGACGATCATCCTGCCCAGATGAGTTTAAAAGAATAATAACGAGAACCCTAAAGTCTTAATCAGAAGCTCCTAGTCAGAGGTTCTCACTCTCCTTCCATATTCTGCCTAACTTATGAATAGGAGATCACAGCCGGGCAGCTGCTAGATGGCAGTCAGTCATTTCACTTCTTTTTCGTTTGGGAATCGCTCGAAAGATTTATGGGGACTGGAGAGCGGATGGTCCTTCCTCTTACTCTTTACGACACAGAATGACTTTTTTCTCATTTTTTTTGTGGTTGTGAAAGGTGCGCCACTGCTCCTGTGATTGTGCAGAGCTTCTATGAAAAATGTGTGATTAAAGTTTGAGGCTATTAAGGTAAGTAAAGGATTCACTGAATTGGAAGGGAATAAGTTTTGAAACAGCCAGATAACTGGAAGGGTTAAAACGGTTGCTAAAGGATGCCTTTATTTTTTTTTCATTGATTTGAAATGGTAATTAGAAATGATGTACACGATGGTATAGTTTTGTTGTCTGGTGTTGCAGAAACTTTAATTTTATAGGCGATATAGTTGTTGGCATATATAAAAACACACATATATTATATATATATATATATATATATATATATATATATATATATATATTAAATATAAATAATATAATATATATATATACTCTGTAGATATATATATATATATATATATATATATATATATATATATATATAATATATATATATATATATATATATATATATATATATATATATAAGTACGTAAAAAGTATACGGTTTATATAAAAGTTCTCTGTAACAAATGATGTTTGAATGAAACAAACATAAACATTAATTACATTAAGATTTCAAAATGCTGCAAACTAAATAAAGGCATCGTTAACGATCGTCTCAGAACCGTGCAATCCTTGGACTACTTCAAACCCTATTCACTTCCAGTCCCGTGAACCATTTACTCACCTGTCTTCAAACTTTATTCAAACATTTTCACACAAACGCTGTATAATCACAGAGGCAGTGGCACACCTCCCACAACTATTAAAAAAAAAAAAAAAAAACAGGATTTCCGTGACTCAAAGAACAGGAAAAACTATTCACTCTCCAGTCCTAAATCTTTCGAGCAATTCCAAAATGAAAAGGACATGAAATGACTGACTGCCATCCAGAAGCCGCCCGACTGTGATATCCCATTCATAAGTTAAACAGAATCCGGAGGAGATTCAGAACCTCTGACCAGGAGCTTCTGATTAAGATTTTGGGGTTTCTCTTTATTTGAGACTCATCCAGGCAGAATGATTATCAGAATATCGGAAATAAAAGTTATTATTATTATTATTATTATTATTATTATTATTATTATTATTATTATTATTATTATTATTGTGAAACAAGGCGACCATGTAACAAGGATATGATATCGAGAATTAAAAGCCATTCTGTACGTAAATATTTTTAACACTACTGTGGCTTTTAATTTATATTATTATTATTATTATTATTATTATTATTATTATTCAGAAGATAAACCTGTTTTAATATGGAACAATCCTACAGGGACCATTAACTTGCAATTCAAGCTTTCGATGAATATGGCGTTCATTTGATGAAAGTTAAAGAAGATAACTGGAAATACAGTTATCAGAAAAAAACATATAAATTAATAAATAAAGTGATAAAAAGAATAAATATATTATCAGAATACAAGGTGAGTTGTTTTAGGGTAGTAATGTACTGCATCTTCGCTTGAACTTTTGAAGTTCCAATTGCACTACAAATCCTTCTTTTAAGGAACTGAAGCTGGGGTAGTTAAAAGTGAACAGCTGTTAGGGTTCAAGTGACGGAGGACTTTTCATAATACAAATAATAATAATAATAATAATAATAATAATAATAATAATAATAATATTGGCAACAAACCCTCTCTCAAACAAGTACTATTGAAAGAAATCGCTGCATCAGCTGCATTGCTCTGATTAAGTCTTCTCTATTTTCCTTATAACAGTTTTCTCGCTGTTACTACAGCGAGAAAAATGTTATAAGGAAAATAGAGAAGACTCTATACAAGATTAACGCAGCTGATGCAGCGATTTCTTTCAATAATAATAATAATAATAATAATAATAATAATAATAATAATAATAATAATAATAATAATAATAATAATAATAATAAAAATAATAATAACTGAGGAAGAGAATCGAGCTGGTTCTCTAGAGCTCTCGTTTTATATATATTTTTAATATATTAAACTAAGATCATTGTGGATTTCTTCATAAATAATAATAATAACAATTGAGGAGGAGAATCGAGCAGGTTCTCTAAAGCTCTCGTTTTATATATATTTTTAATATATTAAACTAAGATCATTGTGGGTTTCTTCACAAATAATAATAATAATAATAATAATAATAATAATAATAATAATAATAATAATAATAATAATAATAATAATAATAATAATAACTGAGGAGGAGAATCAAGCAGGTTCTCTAAAGCTCTCGTTTCATATATATTCTAAATATATATTAAACTAACAATATTATGGATTTCTTCAATAATAATAATAATAATAATAATAATAATAATAATAATAATAATAATAATAATAATAACAAATAAAAGGTAGCACGTATGAATATAAATAACATATTCGTGGACAGCTCATTCCTTCGTCACAAAATAGGCAGATACGAAATCACATCACAATAATTATCATAACAATTACTCACCGCCATCCCAAACTTCAATGCAGAAGGAGTTATGTAGAGGTAATTATGTGGAAGCTTGTATTAAGGATAATTACATCTCATCCCCATGAAAGGAACGAATTAAGGATAGGAAAAAAAAACTTAATTTCAGAATTGCTTACGCACATTTGAGTTGGCAAAAACGATAACGCTAAAAAAAATCAGATTACATTAATAGCTGACTAAAAGAGAATTTTGACTGCCTTCACTAATTAAATCGCCTTCTTTTTTTTAACAATGGTTGTTATTACCTGCGTGCTGAAAAGTAGCGGAATTTTTGTTCGTGGATGAAAAAACAACAGTTACAAGGTTCTTGTTTGGAAGTACTGTTTCAGTAAGTTTTCAGAAGAGGGGAAAAATGGATATAAGCGAGAGAGAGAGAGAGAGAGAGAGAGAGAGAGAGAGAGAGAGAGAGAGAGAGAGAGAATAACGTTTTACTGAATTCAAATAAGGATGTTTTGCATGCTTATTAGTAAACTTGTATTATCATCAGTAGTCAAATATTAACTTCTGTCATAATGATATTCGCATACATTAATGCTCTGTGATAAAAAATTGACCTAAAATTAAATTGATGATAACTATTAATATAATGTTTTCAGGAACGAGAGAAGAGCAAGTTGTTGACTAATAGTAAACGCAATTAATTTTCTCATTCAAAATATTGCAAAGAAATTATTCTTTATATGATCAAGCTTTTTAGGGTTGTGTTTACTGTTTGTCGACGAAGAATGTTATTAATGAGAACTTGTATTCTGAACACGAAATTATTGAGAGAAGTAACACTTTAAGATAAAATTAATGCAACAGATTCGGTAATACATTTATCTGAAAAATTTTAAAATCTCTTTAAAGCCATTTGTTTTTTTGAACGACGCTGGAACTGATTAATCAGTATTTAAATTGAACGTAAATCAGCTTAAGCAAAAAAGGGAATACACAACATGAAGGAATGTAGGGATGAGATCACACCGTTAAAGTAATGCTCATAACGAAACAGAGACCAGATTATACAGATAATTCTAAGCCCTTTTAGCTTTCTGTAAGAGAAAACTATTGGGTGGCTTTGTCTGTCCGTCCGCGCTTTTTCTGTCCGCACTCAGATCTTAAAAAAACTACTGAGGCTAAAGGGCTACAAATTGGTATGTTGATCATCCACCCTGCAATCATCAAACATACCAAATTGCAGCACTCTAGCCTCAGTAGTTTTTATTTTATTCAAGGTTAAAGTTAGCCATAATCGTGCGTCTGGCAACGATATAGGACAGGGCAACACCGGCCCGTGGTTAAAGTTTCATGGGCCGCGGTTCATACAGCATTATACCGAGACCACCGAAAGATAGATCTATTTTAGGTGGCCTTGATTACACGCTGTACAGAAAACTCGACTGCGCCGAAGAAATTTCCGCGCGTTTTTTACTTGTTTTATATGATGTTCCACCTTATACAGTTTTCTAGAAGTTATACAACAGCTGTGACCAAACTTTGAAATGACTTTCTTGTTCATGTTGCTGAATCAGGGCAACTCCAAAAGTTCAAACTTGGTGCTTAAGCTTTTACGTTGCATAATCTGAAGTAAAGATCTCTTTTTAGTTTATTTGTTATTCATGTTCATTTCATTCTCTTAATGAACATGCTTTTTTTTCTAGTTATTTCTCTTGTATCTACATTTCCCATTTAGGGATGAAGTTGGCTTGTAATAATAATAATAATAATAATAATAATAATAACACACACACACAATAATAATACAATAATAATAATAATAATAATAATAATAATAATAATAAAAACTTTTAGAGATAAAGATGCAAAAAAACATCAGACAGTCCTTCTCCTTTTTAGAACAGATAAGATTGAGTTATGAATAAAATATGATAATAAAAACTTGTTCACTGCTAGTTATTGACAAATACATTACATCAAGAAGTAAGATAGCACTAACGCTGGCAGACTATTAAATGCGACTCTCATGATGCCCTCAGCCTCATTGCGTTTGCCAGACAGACTATCATGGTAATTTTGCTTGAGCTGGATTACAAATATTGTTTCATCTCATATTATTATCGCGTATATTTTGATACCGATGAAATAAATAAGCTCGTTCTGATATACTTTCCTATCTCTCTCTCTCTCTCTCTCTCTCTCTCTCTCTCTCTCTCTCTCTCCTCATTCTCACACACATAGACAGCTTAAAGAATATTGTTCAAAAAGGCCTTTAAAATCAACTTGGATTATCATTCAAGACAGCAGAAGACACATTTTATATTCATGATATAATTCATATTATGATAACTTGTTAGCAGTAGATTACAAATAGTATTTTAGCTGATAATACAACCTATTCAAATTAGATGACAGCAAGAGGGAAAGCTCTTTTCTGAAACGCCTGTCTGTCCACGTGTCTCACACACATACGGCAGACGAATATACTGCTCAAGAATACCGTTTAAAAAAAACAAGTGCATTACACATTCATAATTTCATTAAAAAGTTCATTATCACCTCCCTTTGTGTGAAAGAGTCTTAATCAGTGTAAAGGAATCTTGGTGAGCGTTGCATTTTGGACGTGCTGCTTCAAGGAAAAACAAGTAAAAAATGCGCGGAAGTTTCTTCGACGCAATTGAGTTTTCTGTACAGTGTATAATCAAGGCCATCGAAAACAGATCTGTCTATCGGTAGTCTCAGTGTAATGCAGTATGAGCTGCGGCCCATGAAACTTTAACCACGGCCCGGTGGTGGCCTGTCCTATATTGTTGCCAAACGCATGATTATGGCTGACTTTAACCTTAAATAAAATAAAAACTACTGAGGCTAGAGGGCTGCAATTTAGTATCTTTGATGATTGGAGAGTGGATGATCAACATATCAGTTTGCAGTCCTCTAGCGTCAGCAATTTTTAAGATCTGAGGGCGGACAGAAAAAGAAGTGTGGACAGAAAAAAGTGCGGACGGACAGACAAAGCCGGCACCATAGTTTTCTTTCCATAAAACTGAAAAACAAGTGCATCACATATTCATGATTCCATTCAAAAGTTCATTATCACTTCCCTTTGTTTACATGAGAGTGAACGGTCTTAATCAGTAAAGGAATCTTGGTGAGCACTGCCTTTTTGGACGTGCTGCTTTAAAAAAAAAAAAATAAAAATACATCTTTTCAACAACTTTGTTCAAGTTTCATTTTCATTCGTTTATCACCTGTTACACCTATGAATATATTGATATAAACAGATTTTCTACATAACGGCATATATAGATAGAGACTCACGTTTAGTTAAGGTAACAAAAAAATGCGACACAAAACCCCTGAATAAATGCATGAATTTATATCACAAAATAAAGTGCATATCGACGTAAAGGAAATCAATGTTTCAGCTGAATAAAGTGCAAGGCTTATAAGTGTTATTAAAATTACAATGACATGCGCATACTTAAAATGGATAGGGGGATGCATAAATTTGTAATTTTTAATTGTTTTTGGAAAACAGGACAATATGGGCAGTATTTCAGTCGAATTAGGCAATTTTTTTTTTTTTGCATTTTTTCTGGATATATATATTATAAAAAATATAATGATTGGTGATGGCCGCTAAGCAAAGATTTTATGTTAAATTCCACTTTTTTAATTACCCTTTATTTATACGTTTCAATTATTTTGCAATATCACGCGTATTAATTCCGTATCATTTCATTTGGATAAAGAAATGATCAATCATCGTGTCTTGAAATAATCCACATCACAATTTGTTGTCGCGGTGAAGAAAATCATTAACATCTCTCTCTCTCTCTCTCTCTCTCTCTCTCTCTCTCTCTCTCTCTCTCTTTCTCCCCGGTAGAAATGGCATTTTGGTCGCTTCTTGCAGTTTTGTATTTTTCAACGAACCTCCGTCACATGTTTAAACCCACGGGAAAACTTTTAAAGTACCCGAGGCCAGAACTTTTTTATTTTTTTATTCTCAGACGCTCTTAAATAACTTCAACACTTAGACTTTAAAGTCACCGAACCCCATTTATTTTTCTCTTATCTTAGCCCCTTTAAAAAGATCGGGATCCTCTACACTAGAGCCAAAGTGGCTTCACTCTGTGTTACTTAGAATAGAGCAAAAGTTATTTCTCATATGTAGCTCCAAAGAAATATTTCTATTTCCTATTCATAAGCTCCTTTCTGTCCTGTTTTTCGTCATATGCATTCTTATCGTTCTAAAATACTGTGTAATAAATTTTCCATTACATGACATATATGAACACTAGCCACAAAAGGGAATATATTTACTTACTTTCGAATGTAATTTAACTTGACTGTGGGAGCATAGATAAATCAATGAAAAGGACAATTTATATATACAATGAAAAAGGACGATTTATATATACATATATATGTATATATATACATATATATATATATATATATATATATATATATATATATATATATATATATATATATATATATATATATATTCAAAAAATAGAAAACGTTTTAATATCAATTCATTATTGAAATAATATATTTTCATATATGAAGGGGAATTTTTAGTTGATAATAAGTCCACTGGGTTAGTGCGTCCCTGTAGTCCTGAGTCCTCGTCCGTCGCTGGTTCGACCTCACGGGACGGTGGACTTATTATCAACTAAAAATTCCCTTCGGTAACATATATGAAAATATATTATTTCCGAGGTAGAGCGAATTGGATATTAAAGGACGTTTGTAGCTTTGATTGTATATGAATCACGGTGATGTGATAAATAGTCATATATATATATATATATATATATATATATATATATATATATATATATATATATATATATATATATATATATAGGTAAACATTAACACATGAGAACGTGTTTCAAAGAAATAAATTTAACTCCACCACGGGACCGAACCCCGGTTTTTCGAGTGAGAGCCTAGGGTATTAGCAAATCGGGGCACACAGGTCATGAAAGTTGTTGGAACCAAGTATATATACATACATATTGCCAGTATATATATACATATATATATGTATATACATATATATATATATATATATATATATATATATATATATATATATATATATATATATGTACTATATGTTATAATTATATATATATTTTTTCATTTATATATGCATGTGTATTTATTTATATATATGTATGTATGTACATATATATATATATATATATATATATATATATATAGTATATATATATATATATATATATATATATATATATATATATATATACATGTGTGTGTATTTGTATATATGTATATATACACAAGTTATATTACACCTCTAACACCTATTTAAAAACAACAAAACAATATATTGAGGGCTTGTTTTAAAACTTCCTTGAACGTCCAAATGATTAAACTTCAATATTTTCAATTCAGTTTGTGCAAGCCAAAAAAAGTTGTTTAAGATGTATATATATATATATATATATATATATATATATATATATATATATATATATATATATATATATAGATATATAATATATATATATATATATATATATATATATATATATATATATCCTATCCAGAAAACTGGAATGAGAAGAATACACATGTCAGAGATTGAAAAGGCAATTTCTAGACACAAAGACTTTGTACTTCACCAGGACTAAAGCCCATTATATAAGGAGATTAGATTTCCAAGTCTTCTTAGAATCCTGCTTTCTACTGTTTGGAGTCTCTGCAAAGAACAAAAACCTGTAAAAGCTCTTGCATTGAGATAAGGCTGTTCTGTACATTGAATTGAGGTGGAAGGTGTTTTTATTATAGTTTGGTTTTAAGTGAAGATAAGACTGATATAGACGAGATTATTTTCACTAACAGCTGATCAAAATTCCATAAGTTGAAAAGTTAGAGAAAAATTCACCTCGATTTAGCCTCGCAACCACAGTAGATGGAAACAACAGGAGAGCAAGTTTATTTTATCCCTCACACTTCCAGTAATGCCATCGACTCAAAAAGGGGCGGATGGCACTGAAATTAAAACAAAATGGATATTGGTAGCCTTTATAGAATGTCCACCAAACATCGTTTTCTTCACGACGTGACCTTGTGAAGAGATAAAAATGGCTGAAAACTTCACAGCAAAGTTGTTTAACAATAATTTGTTTTCAGCTACTCAACAAGCTATTTACATCTGTACAATGATGCTGATAAAAACATCTTTGATATGCTTTCAGCAATACGAGTTTTCAGCTCTCTGTGAGTTAATTTGATTATTTAAATTTTGTATATTATATCCTGTGTTAAACAAACATATTTCCAGCGTACAAAGAGAAACATACCTTCACTAAACATTCTATGAGAATAACTCAAATAAGTTTGAGAGTGTACATTATGCATTAGACTAAACCCGATGATGATAATTTTCGATACATAGCAGTAATTATGGAAAAAATTTAACAGTTTAATGCGAAAAACAGAAAAAGTTCGATATGGTTAGTATCGATTGATAAATGAAGGTAATAACTCTCACTAATAAAAGGCATTAAGAAATGAAATCGGGAATATACAGAATAAATTCAGGTAATTTTCTTCTTATGACTGAAACCATGTACAGTGGGCTAACCTCGGCTAAACATACCGAGCTTAAGATCGAATACTTTTTTTTTCTTTAAGTTTTTATCCAATAAATTATTTACAAAAGATTACAACAAATCTCAAACTACATACATTGACATCTACTGTAGGCTACATTCCTTTCAATGTTACAAAAACTCTTTGTGAAATGCTTTAACAATTTGTCTTTTAAAATGGCTCTGATATCCCTTTGGTTTCGTATAATGGAAGCTTTTATTTTATTCATAATTAAACAAATAGCGGGTTTTCATGTCTTCCCCATGTGGATTCAAGCCTGGTAATGATGAGTTGTACTATTTATAAATAGTACAACTTAGCTGAAGGTCAAATTAAGTATAAAAAAAACTAATTTCATAGAGAACACTGATAATTATTTTCAAAATAGAAACCGACTCTCTATTCTGATGAGCCCAAATTATGGTGCTGTTCAAAGTATTATTATTATTATTATTATTATTATTATTATTATTATTATTATTATTATTATTATTATTATTATTATTGTGAAACAAGACAACCCTATAACGAGGTTATAATATCGAGAATTTGATGAGGACTGATGAGGGATGCAGAGTAGTATCAGAAAGTCTCTTCTTTTCGTTTTTAACTTTGTACATAAATATTTTTAACACTACTGTGGCTTTTAATTCTCATTATTATTATTGTTGCATTGTACTGATTCACTAGTGGGCTATCTACTTTAATACATTTCAGCCGCAGTAGATCATACACGGAACTCTGCTTTCTATTACAAATACGCTGTTATTGTGAAGGGAATTCTCAGAATGCATTATCTGGAGCGGGAATCTTTCACGCAGATGTATATATCCCTACAAAACCTGCACTTACAAAGAGGTCCTTTTTTAAATTTTTTTTTTAATTTCCATAGAATTTATTTTTAATTTGAATTGGATGTACTGAATTTAATTAATACAAATGCAAATTTTATTATAGCCAAGTAATTGATCAAATCTCAGGTGAAAATTTTTTTTTATTTCTATGATAAATTTCAATATTTTGATTTCACTGAATTTTTGTTTAAAAAGATTCTACGGTCTTTGGTAAACATTTACTACAAATTCCTTTTTGATAAACTACCGTACTTCTTCACATATAGCATTTGCTTCTTGGATTAATAGGCTTTCGTTATCATTAACTATTTCCTTTCCCTTTTATATTATTCAAGTACGTGTAAGTGAATTTCACTTTCTCTTGTCCTATATTTCGGTTCGTAATTTCGATCTAATCAAGCATTTGGTTTTGGGTATTATTAATGTATCCCAAACCATTTTTTTTTTATCTTACTGCTAGTCACATAATCTCGTTACCGAGAGTATTTTAGCTTCTTAAGCTTCCTGAGAGAACCGCCGTCAGATTTACAGATTCTTATTTACCCCAGAGCTGCAAAAATCGTTGGATGCGGGAGACTATTTTGCTGAAGTTCGAGGAGAGAGAAGTGGCCGGGTAGTGAGTGTAACAGCCATATCCGTGTAACAGGGAATACAGCGTATTACAGCAGAAGCCGTTATGAGCTGGTAAAATAGGTAGCTGGATTAGAAAGACTGTTCATGCTTCGCATAACTTACAATCAAGTAAAATGCTGGCGATGAAATTCCCTTGACCAAAATAAGATCGTGACTACGGAAGAAAGTACTCTACGTTGATGGTGAAAATCTCTTGATAATTCAAACACAATATTCTTAAAATACACACACAAACACACTCACACACACATACACATACACACACACACACACATATATATATATATATATATATATATATATATAATATATATATATATATATATATATATATATATATATGTATATATGTGTGTGTGTGTGTGTGTGTGTGTGTGTGTATGTATGTATATATATACCTGTATGTATGTATGTGTATATATATATATATATATATATATATATATATATAGATAGATAGATATAGATAGATAGATAGATAGACAGACAGATATATATAGTACGTATATTGTCCTGCACGATAGTATTAGAACTGGTAAAAAAATATTGATGAAATATGTTCAAAGTTTGAATGTCCCTGCATATATACTTTGTTCTTTTGTTATACAAAGAAACTTTCTTTCTGTAAACATTCTACGACAAAGGGCCTGTGTAACATGTAGTTCCAAAAAGAACTTACAGTATATTGGATGGATGGAAGGGATATCATATAGATGTCAGGAAAAGACTACTCCATGCAAAGGAATCCATGTCAAGCACTAGAAGTAAAAATTAAACAAAAGCGGCGCCAGAAAGAGGCGATCCGGACACACAATAGGGCAGATTGCATCTGTTCTCTTGTTGTTGGCAAAGGTCTAGATCTGCGATAGATTGCAAGCAGTGCTCTCTCTCTCTCTCTCTCTCTCTCTCTCTCTCTCTCTCTCTCTCTCTCTCTCTCTGTGTTTAGCTCGGTGGCTCATGAAAATTTTCATTGCTGATGCAAAGGATAACATCAGAAAAACACTGGATAGGTATAACACATCAGTCAATCAATCAATCAGTCAATACACACATATATATACATACATACATACATACATATATAGGGGTATATATATATATATATATATATATATATATATATATATATATATATATATATATGTGTGTGTGTGTGTGTGTGTGTGTTTTTCTATGTATGTGTCCATGTACATTCTACGTCATAAATGTCGTTTAATGCCCAATTTACTAAACTTGGGAATAACCTACACTCAGGGGGAAATATACAGCAATTGATAGGGACTTCGTCCCCGGTAGAATTCGAATTGCTTCCTACTTTTCATAAAAAATAATTTTCATAAAATATAAAATCAAAGAAGGATGAATACTTCTGTTCAGAATGATACATGGTACGAAGCTAATAAGGATTTCAAATTAGGAGGCTCATCTGTGAGTATGAAACTTATAAATACTCAATTGTTATAGTTGAGATTAATGTATTATCAATGGCAATGGCAGACAACCAAAGGATGTATATTGAAGTGAACAGCTCTGTTCAGAATGACACTTAATCAGTAACTAACAAACACCTCAGATGAGGACACCAGTCTGGGAGTATCAAAAGTGTAGATATTAACAGTATCCGTCTGGGAGTATCAAAAGTGTAGATAGTAACAGTAAATAACGACTATTTGGGCATTTGTTAATCACCACTCCTATATCACGTAAACCTCGACAAACCCTTACAAGGGCTCGCCAACGCCGTTTGAGCTCTAGGCGATGAGGTGAGTCCAGATAATGAACTCGTAATTGAACATAATGAAGCATGAGTTAATTTTGCAATGCTAATGCTGCATTACATTAATAATGAAGTTGAATGCCAGTTTTATGTTTGAGGGGGGTGGCAGGTGAAATAATTATTAACCCATTCTGTTGTGTACTGCACGAAGGAACACAAAGTCGATTTTCAAGATGGCCGATGTGGAGGAGTGGTATGGCGTCGGAATCAGCACTCTCTCTGACTAATTAACCACTCCCATGCCTTATCTGGTAATGCTTTGATGTCTCTTGTACTTTTTAGGCCTAACTGAAGGGAAACCGCATGAGCTGCAGCCGCCATTTTGTGAGCCCATGCCCTCAGGCCGCTGCCACTCGACCTATTTGCTGGCCAGGTCTCCAAGAGAGGGGGTGTGTCTCGTCCCGAGCAACCACGCTAGAAGGACTCGCCCCTGACATGCGAATTCTGCCATTGGGCCCCAACTTAGTGTGCTACATCACAAGGACATCCCAAGGTAATCATAGTCTAATCAGTGCACGGGGCTAACGGCAACCTTATTTCCTTCGTCTTAATTCCTTATTCTTTCCTTTTTATCCAGAAACCTTCTCCCAAGTCCTTAACGTGATATCCACGTGCCCTCTCCCTCCTTTGTCATCCTCTAACCCACCTTGGAACCCATACCACCTCCGCTACGCCAAAGCCATCCATCTTTTTGCACGTCCAGTTTAATTCCAAATTAGGAAAAGCAGAGTAGATTTGAAATTGCAAGTATAAACACTGGAGTATATTGGACTATATTTGATTATATATATTTGAAACTACATGTATTAAATGAAAGAATACTTTTCATGAATTCAATGACTTTCATACGATCAGTTCTTTTTTTCAGTAGGAAAGCGTCTTACACTCAGAGTAAATCCTCTTTGCAAGTGGCTTATGGCCTCAAACATAATTGGAGGTTTATAAAGGATTGTTTCAGTACATATTTGTTTTTCGTTTTAAGTTATGACGTCAAAGATAACACTACAATATCTGACATATCCATCCAGTAACCAATGATAAATCCTTTATATGCAATCAGCTTCATTTTAAAAAAATTAGTTCAATTCTGCACAATACCGCTTAGTAATCTAATTACCTGTTACTCATGTTCCAACAACTTTTGGTTCGAATTCCACCTTACAGGAATATGAGTTTCTTCGTATGATCCCCATTCATATTCAGTGTTTACAAAAGTAATCTTATCTTAACGAATTTTGGAAGTAAAAGCATGAGAGTTCATTGTAATTTCTTAATAATAATAATAATAATAATAATAATAATAATAATAATAATAATAATAATAATAATAATAATAATAATAATAATAATAATAATAATATCTAGTAAGAAGACCGTCTTCCAAACAAACTTCATTAACATAATGACCATCTGGGTGCCATTAAATTTATATCACAGTTTCCCAGTTTCTCAAATGGGATTCTTTTTAGCAGTAGGTAAACTATTTAACAGCTGCCCAAAGTTTATTTATTCTGACGCTTCGGTAAAAATTTCTCGGAGCTTTACCAGAAGGCAGCAGCCGGGTGGGTACAATTTTCTGATCAAGTGACCTTACAGAAATTTGAGGCAATTTTTTAATTTTTTGTCAAAACCTAGGAGGGGACTTCTTATTAACTGTGAGCTGAATGAATCACCTGGGAGACTCTGGCTGACCAACAAAACACCGATTGGCTGGTGCCAGGTCCTGGGAGTTCTGATCATAGGGTTTGATACCTGAAATAGCAGGAGGAGGCTGGAGGATTATTCTTTAGGCGCACATTGCCATTCTTTAGGCGCGCATTGCCATTCTTCTGATGGTGGTAGGGAGAAGAAGGGTCTCTTGGGTAATGTTCAGCAGAGGATGGTGAGAGCTTTTCTATATTGGAGGTGGTAACAGTCACTGTTGCCATCCAGGAGTTTTGTACCCCTTACGATCAGCTGGCATGGGAGGCACTGCCATGTTCTGTCAAGTAGTGTTGATATAACATTTCACCTGCTCAAGATCTGCACTAAGAAGCCCTTGTCATCGATCAACAAGGGCAAATGTGGGTGCAGCTCGACGGAGTAGCCACTGCTTCTCCCCTTGTGTGCTGTTGGTAAACTTTTATATGGGAGTTGTCAAGCAGCATGTCTCAGTAGGTCCTCCAGACCAGCTGTATATGTATGGTACGTCAATGACACCCCTCATCAACATCACCGACGAAAATTAACTGGGAATAGTAAGGCACACCTTTGAGGAGAAATTGGTTCTCTGCTTCACGTGTGAGAGAAGTGTAAATGGCACCATTCCCTTTTTGGATGTCAGTGTTGCCAGCACTTCTCAAGGCTTCTGCACTCACGTCCACCATAAGCCAACCGACATCAGACTCTGCCTCAACTGCAGCAGTAAATGCCAAGAAAAATTAAAATCCTCTGTCACAAATGCCTGTGTATTTGTGCCCTCTCACACTGTTCTTCTTGGATTACCATTTCCAATGAGCTCAAACATGTCACTAAAGCTTGGTAGGTATCTGGTATTCTTACCATCAGATTGCCAGAGTGACGAGAAATGCCATCGACAGGTGGTAACATCAGAAGAACCATGCCCCTATAAGAATAAGAGGACCATTAGGCTGTTCTACAGGTGCTACATGCAATCTGAGTATAAGAAAGACAAGACATCCCTGCAGAACATCATTGGTGCCTATGTAAAACCCATGTAAATGTAGACAAAAAAGTCGACCTTATGATCTGCTATAAGGATCGGAAGACTACCCAGTACCTCATGAGGAACAGCCCCGTCGCTACCGATGATCCCATGAAAAGGAGATGAGTGGTTTAGCCAATATTATGCCTTGAGAACATATGCTGCTATTCATACACTGATATGACTATAACTCACCTCTCCAAGAGTATTGCCATTCACCTGCGCGAAGGGCGGTCTACCAGCACTACATGAGAGAAAAGGGAAGTGCCTCCAAAACACCAGCGGATTGTGAGGAGCACAAACATCCTGGATGGCGACAACAACCATTGCCACCTTCAATACAAAGAGGCACTTGCCATCCTCCAACAAAAACATTGCTGAATCTGTCCCAGGAGGCCCTTCTTCTCCCTACCACCATCAGGGCAACTGCAATGTGCACCTCTTTGATAACCCTCCAGCCGCCGGCTACTTTACGCAGCATGATCTAGGATCAGAACTCCCGGGACCTGGCGCAAGCGAATCTGCACCTTTGTCGGTCAGCTACACTCTCCAGGATGAGTCATTCCACCCCCAGCCAATAGGAAGAGACCCCTCCACCCAGGTATATGCAGAAAAAAAAATCTTCTAAAATTTCTGTACGCCAGCTTGCAAGTATAAACATGCATAATTGCGTCCCTGGCTTCATTCCTCTTCTAGTTGAGTGGAATAATTAAACTTTGGACAGCTGTTACATACTTTACCTGCTGCTACAAAGAAACTCATTTGAGAGCAATATAACTTCAATGGCATCTAGACGGCCATTCTGTTTAATAATAATAATAATAATAATAATAATAATAATAATAATAATAATAATAATAATAATAATAATAATAATAGTTAGAAGGCTCACACATTTTCTTTTATAGTAATACTCAATAAAGAAAAAGATCACTATGTTTATGACCAATGAATCTTTTGGGTAACTATAAAAATCTCGCGATGCCGGAAAAAAACTCCATGTATATCAATATGGAAGACGAATAAATAAGTAAAAATTTAATTCAGTTATTATTCAGCCTACGGGAAACAGAGCGAGCCTAAGTCATCAATGTCCTATAATATTGGTACTTTGGATCTTTCGCTTGTTAATTATTTTCCTGTACAGATGTCAGTTTAGAAGTCGTACTTTCGAAATGGGAGAAGTTGCTCCAAATTGATTTCTTTGAGAACGCATTAGGAGGAATATGATTATAACTATAAACAATTCGGATATAGCTCCAAATTATACGTTGCTCGCTCGGATTCGATACCTGGTTTTTCGCAAAACTATAGTCTGTTTAACATTCTAAGATCGCTAGGGTGGGGCCAGGAAAAGAATACAGGGTGTCAAACGTCTCGTTATGATTAAAAGTTTTACCCTGTTAGAACTTGTTTAAATGAAATTTAAAAAAGAAATTTTATTCATTTAAAGATAACATCGAAGCATATTAGGCTTCACATATTTGCAGTACAAGCCTAATTTATCTTCATAAAAACAAAGAGTCATGGCATAATTTATGGCCGCCGCTGTCAACCTCAGTTTCCCATAAAAAATACCCTCAGTGAGGGTATTTATATGGCCAGCTCGATCTAAAACAATAACAACGGTGGTCACCTCAAGCAGCCAGTCACTGGACAGTATTGATAGCCCAAGGGATAGACAAAGCGATCAAATTTCCCCACAGCCAACATCTTTACTTCCAGGTCAAGTAAACTGTTTATAACATTTTAAAACGTTTGATATTAAAGAAACAAGAAGGGTGCCCTGTAATTAATAGTAATTTATTTTTCTCTCCTAAATGATAAGTAGCTTATTTAACTTGCAGAGTCACTGAAAAAATACAGTCATGTGACCATAAACAAATGCTAATATGGAATATGGACAATAATAAAATGGCTTGAAAAGCCATTCCTGCCGAACCACCCACACAAATTTTAAGAGTGTTAATGCATTAAACACATTATGGTATTATTATAAGAACTATGATTATTATTTCCAAAAAGCACGCAAAGAACGGAAAATCATTAAGAACAACCAAAAATTACTCGTTGTTTCTTTAGAAAACGAAGTACAGCAAATGACAGAACTCAGGTAAAGCCATAAACAAGGGATTAACCTCGAGGGTGAGATTTAAAAGGATAAATAGATCTGGCAACGCTGTATTCTTTTCCTGGCCCCACCCCCCTTGCGATCTTAGAATGTTGAACAGACTATAATATGCTATAGGTGGACCCAAGAAAGTTAGGACTGTGTAAAGAGATGGATGTCATTGTCGTGACAGTGAAAAATTAATAATGCAATAAAATAACTACAGGTGTTAGTATCATGTTTTAATGCCCATACGGAATTACTGTCATTAAGTTTTAAATTCAAGATGGAATTTAAAATGGCAAATAGTCATATAAAGACAAGTGAAAAGGAGATGATTTACAGCTAGACAGTAGCAAGGGTCCACAACAGCAAGCAAACTGGCTTTTGGTAAGAGTGCTTTACTTTTCGGCGCAAATTTCAAGAACTGAAAACCATTAGCACTGGTTAATTCTCTCCCCACAACCCCCAGCCCCCGCCTCAACCCGCTGGGGGTTGGGGTAGGGGGAGACTTCTAAGCTCATCAAACGGTCGGTCAGTTGAGAAGAAACGCAAGTAACTTCTATTTTCTCATGAAGAAATGTTTTACGTTACAGTATACTTTAAGTATAGAATTCGTATTAATTTAACGTTTATTGTTCACATTTTAGTTTTATGTAAAAATTATTGAGATGGCTTTGTCTGACCATCCGCACTTTTTCTGTCCTCCCTCAGATCTTAAAAACTACTGAGGCTAGAGGGCTGCAAATTGATCCACCCTCCAATATTAAACATACCAAATTGCAACCCTTTAGCCTCAGTAGTTTTTATTTTATTTAAGGTTTAAGTTAGCCATGATCGTGCGTCTGGCAACGCTATAGGACAGTCCACCACCTAGCCGTGGCTGAAAATTTTATGGGCCGCAACTTATACAGCATTATACGCTATACACGCTGTTGACCCAGCGTTCGACTCTCCGAGTGGCCAATGAAGAATTAGAGGACTTTATTTCTGGTGATAGAAATTCATTTCTCGTCATAATGTGGTTCGGATTCCACAATAAGCTGTAGGTCCCGTTGCTAAGTAACCAGTTGGTTCTTAGCCACGTAAAATAAATCTAATCCTTCGGGCCAGCCTTATGAGAGCTGTTAACCAGCTCAGTGGTCTGGTTAAACTAAGATATAGTACTTAACTTTATACGCTATACAGAAAACTCGATTGCGCTGAAGAAACTTCGGCGGATTTTTTACTTGTTTGCTTATGACCAAGTTTTGCACTTAACGAATTTTCCTTCCTTCATACTCCCCACCCCACCACCCATCTCAAAAAAAAAGCAGAAAAGGAATTTTAAATGAGAAAATAACAAAAGAACGTCTCAGAAAACCCCTCATAGCATTTTGGTGTCCTGTTGCACAAGAATAACGTCCACCGTTTGGACCCTGAAGCAGATTCATCGAGTTAGTTCTTACCAGAAAAGGACATTTTTTTTTTTTTTTTTGAGTCAGTCGTCAGTTCGTAAATGTTTTTGAAATTATAATAGCAATAGAAAAATTAATAACTAAAGAACAAATAAAAAAATAACAGTTCCAGCGAGCCATAAGGAATACGAGTAATTTCGTTTGCTGCAAACTAACATTTAGAATTAAACGTAAAAAAAATAATAAATAAATAAATAAAAATGTCAGCAATAAAAAAAACATTCTTTTTAAATGCAATATCATATGAATTACGCATCGTGCATGAAAAAATATTATTTGTTCGCATCCTAGACGAAATATACACAAAGGAAAAATGAACTGTAAAAATTGCTCTGAAAAAAAAGCCTATGTTAGTTACTCCGCAAAATGTAAGTTGAAACGTAAAAGCTCGGTAAGGATTATACATAATACGATTTCCTTTTACCTGTACTGCACAGTAATAACGAAGGGCTTTTTCAGAGGTTTCATTTTCCATATCAAGAAACAGACCGACAATTTTAGATGTTATTTAATTTTTTCCAGCTATTTCTGTTTTACAAAGAAATGTTGCAAAAGTTTCTTATATTCTAGACGCAATATCTGTCGTTTAACACTCCTGATTAATTATGCAAAGAATAATCTGTTAGTCACGAAAAGTCAGTAATTTTAGATTTACATAACTAATTAAACCCCCGAATATCACACACAGACCAAATGTATGGTTAATTTACCCCCATAAAATTAATTCATACAAAGGTGCTTTACTTTTTAGAATACTATCCTGTGCTTCAGTGTAATTACAATTCTCACGAGCCACTGATTTAAACCTATAGAGAGAGAGAGAGAGAGAGAGAGAGAGAGAGAGAGAGAGAGAGAGAGAGAGAGAGAGAGAGGAGACTGCACTGTTTGCAATCTATCGCAAATCGAGACCTTTGCCAACAACAAGAGAACGGATGAAATCTGCCCTATTGTGTGTCCGGATCGCCTCTTTCTGGCGCCGCTTTTGTTTAATTTTTTTTTATCTCCAGCGCTTGAAATGGATTCCTTTGCATGGAGTAGTCTTTTCCTGCTATCTATATGATATCCCTTACATCCATCGAATATAAGTCCTTTTTGGAACTACATGTTACACAGGCCCTTTGTCGTAGAATGTTTGCAGACAGAAAGAGTGTCTTTGTATAACAAAAGAACAATGTAAATATGCTGGAACACTGAACCTTCGAACATATTTCATCTATATTTTTTTCACCAGAGCTGGTGCTATCATAAAGGAGAATGTACATACAGTTTACGTGTATATATATATATATATATATATATATATATATATATATATATATATATATATATATATATATATATATATATATATATATATATATATATATATATATTAGTGAACTGGATATTCATGGCTAAATATCTGTGAACATGAAAATGTCACGTTTGCATAAGTGACATAAAGTCCCAATCATTACCCTTATTGTATTGTTTACTAGAAAATGGCAGCAGTGAAAGTACTCCTTATAAATCCATCTTGTCTGCAAAATATTAAGATCGCTAGTTGTACACAAACTTATGCACACAATTCCTAGCAGTTAAATATGGTAAATTACCTGTTATATCTTAGATAACACTTTTAAGGGGATGAAATAAATATATTAAGTATATTTAATATACAGTAGCTACGTATTACTAACTCACCAATCAGCTATCATGGTGGAGGTGGGATGTTATCGATTTTAAATAGAAAAGCTTGACTTCTACAGCCATATGTACAACAGAATCGATACCTCCTTACACCTCTCTGATGGCTCAATTGTCACACTGTACTTTCGTTCGAATCCCACTGGTGAAGAAGTATTTATCACTTAAAATTTCCAGTGGGTTCCAGTTATTCCTAAGGTATAGTGAATTTGATGATGTACGAAATTTTTGGCTAAATTTTTGTGAATGTAAAAAGAATTCCCGGTGCACGTGACAAAAATTTATACTGAATCGAATACTTCTGCTCAGATTAACACACAATCAACAGCTAATATAGATTTCAGATAAAGAGAATCACCTTTGAGTATTAAACTTGTAGATATTAACTGTTAATAAAGACCATTTGGACGTTTATTAATCCCCATTCCTCTATCGCGTCAAGTCTCGACAAATCCTTACAAGAGCTCGCCAACGCCGTTAGCGCTTCAGGTGATGCGATGAGTCGCGATAATGAACTCGTAATTGAACATAACGAAGCAGGAATTCATTTAGCAATGCTAATGCAGTATTATCTTAATAATGAAATTTAATGTTTTTTTTTTTTTTTGCAGGGTGAAATAATCATTCATCTTGTTCTCTAATATACTGGACGAAGAAACAATGGAGTCAATAATCGTTTGAGTATATTTGAAATTGTAGATATAAATACTGGAGTATATTTCACTATATCTGAGTATATTTGAAACTACAAGTTTTGTATAAAAGAACGTTTTCATAACTCGATGGCTATTTCATTTGATCAGTTTTTTTTAATAGTAGTAAAGAGTCTTACGCTTAGAGCAAATCCTCTTTGCAAGTAACTTATGGCTTCAGATATAGCTGGAGAGTTACAAAGGATTATTGCAATATATATATTTGTTTTTTCCACTGTATTTTATGACGTTAGAGAAAACAAGACAATGTTTGCCGCATCCATCCAGTAACTACTGATACATTTTTTTAAAATGCATTCAGTTTCATTTTAGGCAAAAATGTGTTGTATTCTATAGGATATTGCTAAGTGAGCTAATAGCCAATTACAGTTGTCCAGAAAACTTATGGTTCGAATCCCTCATTAGGAGGTATATAAGATTTTCTTCGTACGATTTTTGTTCGAATTCAGTGCTTACAGAAATAAGCTTACTAAAATAATAATAATAATAATAACAATAATAATAATAATAATAATAATAATAATAATAATAATAATAATAATAATAATAATGATAATGATAATAATAATGATAATAATAATAATAATAATAATAATGCAAATCTTCTTCACAATCCCGTGAATATGTTTATAAAATACAAAATCCACATTTATGTAAAGTAATGTATTTAAATCTAGCTGAAGAAGGGAGCTGAGCAGGCTCTCGAAAGCTCCTGGAATTTATTTTATCATTTGTAAATACATTACTTTACATAAATGGATTTTGTAATTTAATAATAATAATAATAATAATAATAATAATAATAATAATGAAACAAGGCAAACCTGTAACGAGGCTCTAATATTGGGAATTAAAAGCCACAGCAGTGTTAAAAATATTTATGTACAGAGTTAAAAATGGGAAGGAGATACTTTCAGATACTACTCCGTATCCCTCATCAATCCTACTCTGCTATGGCTTTTAATTCTCAATAATAATAATAATAATAATAATAATAATAATAATAATAATAATAATAATAATAATAATAATAATAATAATAATAATAATAATAATAATAATAATAAGTATACGAAGGAAGAAGACGCTCTTTGAGGCAAGTTTTGCTGAATAAAATGGCTGCATTTTGCGAATTGATTTTATGCCGAGTTTTCTCAATTCTTCTAATAATTCGCTTTTCCTGTATATCAATATTAGGCAGTAATTGTCCAATGTTCATTTTTCGATGGATGAAGGCATATTTCTTGCAGCAGAAATTCTTTTTATTTGGAGCGATACAGCAGGTTATTGAACCCGATGTTTCCGCAGATTTTTTCTGGTGGTATTTTTTGGTAGAGTCTTGTTTTTTCGACGTCTTCATCTGGCATTTTTGCTAAAAATACCAGACAAACGTCAGAAAAAAAAGGAAGATATACCATCGAAAATACCATCAGGAAAATCTACTGATGTACATCCCAGGCTTCAGTAACCTGTTGTAATGCTTTAAAATAAAGAATTTCTGCCGTAAGAAACACGCTGTTTCATCCATCGAAACATAAACATTGGCCAATTATTGACTAATACTGATGTGCAGCAAGAATGAACTAACTATTAAAAGAATTGAGTAAACTCAATATAAAATCAATTCGGAAAATGTAACCATTTTATTCAACAAAATAATGATAATAATAATAATAATAATAATAATAATAATAATAATAATAATAATAATAATAATAATAATAATAATAATAATAATTCAAATGTTCGCGTATATTTTTTTATGCTAGTGATACGCAGTATAGGATTTTAAAAAATTCACTATATTGATGACCAATTAATATTTTGGACGAATATACAAAAATATCATGAATACGAAAAACACCTTCACGTAAATAAGACAAATAAACAAGTAGAAATTTCATTTACTATACTTTTAGATCCCACGAAAAGCAGAGGTATCCTAAGTGATCAATGTCGTATAATAGTTTGGGCTTTGGCCCTCAAAGGCTCTTTTGCACGAGACAAGTAGAACGGCAGGTCAAGTGTGCAAGTAACTTGCTACAAGTAACTTACTACAAGTTACTTGCCGCGTGTAAACATATACTTGCCTTTCTTAACTGGGCAAGTTAAGTAACTAGCAACTTGCTGCAAGCTGAGAGGCAAGACAAGTTAATATCCCGCAAATCTATTTTTGGGCAACTTGCCTCCAGCCCCCTCCGTGCTGGCAAGATACTTGCCACTTACTTGGCCTGAGTGAACATGCACTTGGTCGTCTTCCTCTCCAGCTCATTTGCCGGACAGGTATTGCACGCGCAAAAAGTACTCCGCAAACTGAGAGGCTACTTGCTCGAATCACTTGCTGCGTGTAAACAACACTTGCAGCAGGCTACTTGCACACTTGACTTGCCTCACTACTTGCCCCGTGGAAAAGAGCCTTTAGTTCTTGAATCGCTGCCCTGTACAAACGTCAGGTAAGAAGTCTTATCTTCGAAATGGTAGAACTTGTTCTACATTAAATTCTCCAAGAAAATATTATGGTAAATATAAATAGAAATATAAACAATTCGAATATAGCTCCAAATTATGCTCTGGTCATTCAAAACTCAGCTGCTATTGGCAGACACAAGTAGGGTAAGACTTTGCACACTAGGTTATCACCTTCGTGACAGTGAAAATAAATAATGCAATAAAATGACACCCGTTATTGTTACTATGTTTTAAATTCCAGATGGAATTATCGTTATGTATTAAATTCCAGAAGGGATTACTGTTATCATGTTTTAGATTTCTGACGCAATTTAAAATAGTAAATAAACATTTGAATAATAGGGGTCCACAGCAGATAGTAAACTGGCTTTTGACAAGAGTGCTTTTCTTTTAGACGTAAATTTCAAAAGCAGAACACCCTTAGCATTAGGTAATTTTCCCCTTATGCGGGTAAAACTTTTAAGGTCACCAAACGGACGGTCAGTTCAGAAGCAACGCAGTAAATTCCTACTTTCTCTTGAAGAAATACTTTACGTTTCAGAAAATTGGTCTTATGTCACATTTATAAAATTTTGATCTATTTAAAGTTTATAGTTCACATTATTAGTTATAACCAGGTTTGAATTATTACTGATAATTACTTATAACTATGTTTTGCACCGAAAATATGCAACAATTTTTTCTTGTCCCCACCTCCCCCCACCCTTTCCCCCCAAAAAAGGAGTTACCAATGAATAAACATAAGAGCATCTCTGGAAACTCCATGATAGTATTTTGGTGTCCTGTTGCATAAGCTTATTTTTATTGTATCCTTTTGAAACAAATAACTTTCTCCATTGAATCCTGCAGCATGTTTATTAATTTAGTTCTCAGCAGACATGTTAGATATTTTTAAAGAACTTGAGAGTGAGTTCTTAGTTTGTAATTGTTTTTGAAAGCATAATTTTTTTTAAAAAGAATAAATAAATGCATAGATTTTAAAAAAATCAAAAGAACAACAATTTCCGCCACCCCTTATGAAATGCATGTAATTTTGTTTGTTACACACTTACATTTAGAAATAAAAAAATAAAGAGTCACCGATGGACAGAATCATTGTTTTTAAATGCAATATCATATGAATTACGCATCGTGTATGAAAAATATTATTTATTCGCATCCTAGACAAAATATACATACAGAAAAATGAACTGCAAAAATTGCACTGGAAAAAGCCTATGTTAGTTACTCTGCCAAATGTAAGTTTGAACGTAAAAGCTCGGTAAGGATTATACATAATACGATTTCCTTTTACCTGTACTGCACAGTTATAACGAATGGCTTTTTCTGAGGTTTCATTTTTCATATCAAGAAATAGACCGACAATTTTAGACACTATTTTTCCAGCTATTTCTATCTGATTCACTTGTTTTACAAAGAACTCGCACACAAATTTCATACACTTCAAACATGAGTTTAAATTGCGAATATACTTCTGCATAATTGTAAGTAGCATCGAAAAGTAAGTTTAGATTTAAAGAATGGTTTAGATCCTCAAATACTATACACAGACCATATGCTATTGTGGATTTAGCTCATTTGATTCATTCAGATTGAAGTGTTTTACCTATCTAGCATTTTCCTAATGTTACCCTTTGCTTCAGCAATCAAAATCTGCAAGTAGCAAATTGATGAGCTTCGTCTACTCGAAACAGCGAAAGTTAGTTATTTTATTATTGTTTCAATGAGCTTTCTCATCTGATGTACTGCCCTAAGCTAAGCTAAAGTGATGTTCATTTCATTCCTTCTTTTTCATTAAACGGTGTGTCTCGGAGAATTTACATGAAAATCTTTCTGTTTTGCATACAGTGGAATGAGAAATATATTTTAGTTCCCTACCAGCAGGGCTCAAATAATGATATAAGCAATAGAGCCAGATCGACAATATTGTCGAGGGGACTGACTATAGATAGAAGAATTAAAAGGAGCTATCCGTGATTCTATTCTCCATGGTATATGAGGGAGAATACCCTGAAAAATTAAAATATTTTATATAGAGTTTTGGGAACAAAACGAAAACTACAATTAGTTTCCTGAGTTGACATTTAGCACATAACGAACTAAAACCAATAAAATTCTCTCACTTCAGTTTGCATGGAGCAACCATTTTGGAACACATCAAACCTATTGTAGCTAATATATAAATTACAAATTTATTAGCATTAAAAAGCAACAGAAAATATGTAATCAAGTCTGCCAATTCCCTCATAATTACAGGGATGGCAATATAAAAGTTTTAGTAAAAAAAAATATTACATAAGATACAGTTATATTAGAGATCAAGTGCAAAGCTTACAGAAGGACAGTTAATATAGTCAATAAGACAGTGATTAGAAAAAGGAAACAAGCAACGAGTAATGATAGCCTGGAGAATATTAATTAAGAATAGCATAAATATAAGAGAGAAAAAGAAATGAGAGAGAAACCAGTGATGGATTGAGAGAGAGAGAGAGAGAGAGAGAGAGAGAGAGAGAGAGAGAGAGAGAGAGAGAGAGAGAGAGAGAATGAAGCAGAGGGAGTAACAACACTTCCTGTGTCATGATTACGTAGCAAAACATTGGCAAGTTTAACCTAAGCGCAAATTGTAACAAGGATGTTTACCCATCTCCCCTGTGTGCTTACTGTTCCACTCTTGCCGGAAACTAAGACTTCCGGTGATGTTATAAGTCCCTCCTTCGTAGGAGGGATTAATTCATCTAATTACACCCAGAGGGATGTCGTTAGATAATCTCAGCCAATTAGACATCTAACAAGGTGGGACAGAAGCTATTGCCCGCCTACTGATGGGATGGGCATTTCCTTTGAAAAACCTTGAAGAAGGCAAGGAAGGAGGAAGAGAAGCAGAGAACAGGAAAAACAGAGAGAAGCAGAGAGAAGATCCAAGAGCCTCACGAGGTGTCGGTTGAGAAGAAAGCAAGGCTCACACTTCGATTCGTATTCATACTACTTAGCTTGTATATATATTTAACTTATATATGTACAGTGCTATTTTTATTAGTGTGATAATGAAGTAAGAAAACTACACTGTGCCTTCCTAAAGCCTCCTGGGACTCAAATGCTACTATACAACAAAGCCAGAAACGATAAAGCATCTATAAAGGAAATAATAAAATTCTTTACATGGGCAACAAATAAAAGAAATAATAAGAAAGCAACAGCATAAGAGAAGGTGGTAAAAGACATTACAAAAAGAACAAAACACCACATAAAATGGTGGCAACTGTATCAGATCCGAAGAAGACATAAATTGGCGCCAGCTAATGTGGAATCCACAGCAGACGTAAATAGTGGTGTAAAGAATGAATCGACAAGCAGTACACACTCAAGAATTTAAAAACAGAATGAAGTGAATCATTTCCCGCTACAAACATCAATGGCCGAAACATTCAAAGTGAAATAATAATCATACACATTACCGCTTGGAAAACCCACAACTAAGAAATATTATTCCCCAAAAATAATACAATGTAAGCAATCAGCGACAGCAGCATCAGCGCCTTTGTGTTGGTAGCTATCGAAACACACACAAAACAGATTTCTATATATAATCTGTTAAAAAAAATGGATGAGTGCATTTCACATGTACGGCAAAACATTCCCATTAAAAAATCAACATTACTGGTGATTTCTAAGAAAAAGAAGGTCGGCGAAGCAAGAAAAGGAAGAGTTTAGTCAAGACCCACAAGATATGACGGGTCTACAGCAAACTACAGTGTTGGTCGCGAAAGGAAAAGTGAAAAACAGCTCCTGAGCAACAGTTCAAACAACAGTTAAGGCTGAACAACAACAGAAAATAAGTATGTCGTGATTGGAAAGTTATTTTAATTCTCTCTCTCTATGAGTGTATTTTTTTGAAGTTCTCTCTCTCAGAAGGTATAAAACTTTTATAATTCTGTCTCAAAAATTTTTATCTTATCATATATATTTTTTAAGTTTGACAGATAGGAATCTTTAATAACAAAACATTCTTTTGATGAAAATTTTGAATATTGTTGTGTATTTGCATATGAATTTTTTTAATGATTTTTTAAACACTGTTGTAATATGCAGAATTCGTTTGACTTATTGTTGGATGCTATTAGAAATAGACATTACCATTTAAGACCAACAACAGTTAAACACAGTCGAATTCCAGTGCCAAGCTCACGAGCATCTTTAACTCAAGAAATACTAACACTAATAACACACATAGCAATAATAATAATAATAATAATAATAATAATAATAATAATATTAACAATACTAACACATTTTGATTTAGAACAATGGCACAAGCAGCGATCATTACACAAGCCACGCGATTCTGTGGAAGAGTGGAAAGTTCAAATCCTGATAAAAATAGGCTAGAATCATATTCTGTGAACAAGTGGCTAGCTGAAGCAGACACACATATCTGCAGGGAGAATAACAAATGAAGGCGCTAAAATTAACGAAGCCTTGCTTCTCATTAGTTCAGAAAGCGGTGATGCACATAGAACTTTGAATTCAGTTAGATTCAGCAAAATACCACATACGCTGAATTTAAAAACATTTGTTTATCAATCTGGGAACCAGTGAGTCAAAGTGATGCTTTATATAATATTAATAAATTCCTTACCCAGCATTATGATGGAGAATCCATAGCAAATCTTCACACAGATGTTGAAGAATCAACACACAAGGTGATAGAAGACTTAGGGAAAACAAAAATCACCATAGGAAATAAGAATGATTTTGGTGATGAAGAAAATTATTTAGTTAGTTTGAGATATGCTTTGAATTACTTGTCACTTGGAACGATGTATAACGCACTCGGAGAAAAAGAAAAGAAAGCGTTCAAGAAAGTTAAAATTGATCCTAAAAGTGATAGCCTTACAGCTTTATATCAATGAGGCAAGAAATCCAGAAGAAAGAGATAGATTTTTCTAAAGAATCTGTAGGGGTAACAGAAACACAAAATGAAAGGAAAGGCAGAAATACCCATGATTCATATAAAAGAAATAACAAGTATAATGATAATTCCAGACAAGTAGGGAATAGACAAATTTCCTTGGATATATACTAAGAAAAAATGGAATCCAAACCAGAAAGGAAGACAGATCAATAGAGGAATAGACCATTCTTCGGTCCACTCATAAGATATCATAATGGTCAATATTCAAACACAAATAATTCAAAACCAGAGAATAATTCAGCTCAAGAAGCTAGATCAAAAATAACATGTGAAAACTGCGGGTATACCAGTCATTCCACTAATGAATGCAGAAAGCCTAGAATCTGTGCAGTTTGCAAAAAGATCGTCATTTACCTAAAAACTATTGGTTCAATAATAAGGAAGGCAATAGAGAGGTTATAGAGATAAGCAACAGTCGCCCAAATATAAATAAATCATCCAGTCAGTGACAATTAACAACTTTACAGAGAAAAGAAAGTAAATCCCTTTCAGGTGATGAAAGAGAAAAAGGAGAAACAGTTACAATGGGAAATGAAGGTTCATCCGCATTTTCCTATTTACGTGACAAAGAAGTAACATTTTCCATGAAAGAGGAAGAAAAAAACAGAAAGGATCTGCCTACTGTAAAGATTCCAATAAATGGAAAGACATGTACTGTACTCACTGATTCAGGTGGTACTGTAAATATGATTGATAAAATAACTTTAACCAGATGTTTAGGCATTGCAGAAACTAAGATTCAGGGTCAAAGTAGAGTACTAAAAGGAATAGCAGGGGAAACATTAAAAGTCTGGGGAATGTGAACTTAGAAATAAATATTTTGTCACATAAATTTATTGAAAGTTTTCTAGTTTTAGAAGACATTTTTTCCCACACAAGTATTGTTCTCATTGAATTTAATGAGATGTGGATAATCTTAGATAGTAGTGAAGGAAAGATTAGCCTGAAACAGGATAATCAGAAGAGCGTATGTTTTACGCTTGACGAAGTAAAGTTTCACCCAAATCTGATCAATTTGTCTGAGACAGTTTCGACAAGCGAGACAGACATACAGGAAAAGCAGATAAATAAGCAGAACAAGCAAGATAAAATAGAAACAGATAAAAAAGAGGAATTCCCACAATTACAGAATACAGAATTGGTGAGACGTGCACATACAGATGATATATATTCAGGTATAAATAATTACTCAGATATAAATAAGTACTCAGATATACATAATTATGATGACCAAAACACTGAATCTAACGAAAATCAAGGCGTCTATACCTATAACTATAGTAATGTAGTAATGAGTTGTGAAAGTGAAGGGGAAATACTAAATTAAGTATTGCTCCTAGGTAAAAATAAATCAGACATAAATAGTATAATAGAATTAACAGAAGAAACCACTGGAGATACAGAACTTTGCTATTTTTCAGACATAGAAGAAGAAGAAATATGTTGTGTTAGCACAGCTGATGATAATAAAGTACAATTTATACTCAACAGAGCAGTAACTTTGTATCCAAAATGTTTAACAAAAATATATTTGAGATCAAAAGAGGATGTAAAGGATAAGGATGTTCTATTATTGAATGAAGAATTGCCAGATTTTGTCAGAATGGATAATCCACTAGTCCACATGAACAGCGACAGTTGCGAAGTTTATGTCCAAAACTATTCAGATAACAGACTAACACTATACGCAGGCATTGTCTTTTGCATAGGGATTCCTATTAACAATCCTTTACTAACAATAGAAGAAAAGGCATTTTTCTCTATAAATGGCCAAAACTCTCAAATAAATCCAGAAGTAAACAAAACAGATTTTCCAGAAAATAGACACAGGTTAATTCAGGTGTTGGAGAAATACAGAAATGTAATAGTTATAGAAGGAGATAAACTAGGAAGAACAAATGTTCTGCAACATAGAATTTTGTTAGATGATGGAGCCAAGTCATTTTTTATTCCTAATTACAGATTACCAATAAGCCAGAGACCCATAGCTGACAATTTGATAGAGGAAATGAAAAGAGATGGAGTAGTAATTCCTTCTAAATCTCCATATAATTCCCCATTGTTACTTGTTTCAAAGAAGGATGGTAGTTGGTGACTTGTAATAGATTACAAAAAGTTAAATTCCAACACAGTTCCAGACAGAATGACGATGCCGGTAATTCAAGATATGTTAGCTCAATTAGGAGGGGCCAAAATATTTTCATCCTTAGATTTGCTTAGTGGATATTGGCAAGTACCTCTAGATGAAGAATCGAAACAATTCACAGCCTTCAGCACACATAAAGAACATTTACAGTTTGAAGTAATGCCTTTGGACTCACATCAGCCCCATTAACATTTGTCAGATTAATGTTACAAATTCTATGAGATATAGAAAATGTTGCAGTATACCTGGACGATGTAATCATTTTTAGCAAAGACTTAGAAAGTCACCTCAGAACATTAGAAATGGTCCTAGAGAGATTAAGAATTGCAGGACTAAAAATAAAATTAAAGAAATGCCAATTCCTGATGAAATCCTTAGAAAACTTGGGTCATATAATTAGTGAAGATGTACTGCGCATTCAGGCAGGCAAAATAAAGGCAATAATTGATTACCCAGCTCCCAGTAATTTGAAAGCATTAAGAAGGTCCCTAGGTATGGTAGGTTATTATAGACCTTTTACAAAGGGTTTTGCTACTATAGCCAAACCTTTCACAGAACTAACCAAGAAGGATATTAATTATGAATGGAAGGATGAACAAGAAACAGCCTTTCAAACACTAAGGAGCAAAATGACCAGGAACCCTGTTTTAGTCTATCCAGATTTTTCCAAAGACTTTTAAGTAATGCCTCAAGTACAGGGCTAGGAGCTGTATTGTTACAAAAGGCCAAAACTAGAATGAGGGCAGTATATTATGCTAGCAGAGTTTTAAACCCAGCAGAAAGAAACTATAGTACCACTGAAAGAGAGTTTTTAGCTTTATATTGGGGTTTAAAGAAATTTAGACACATACTTTTAGGTCATAAGATTAATGTGCCTACTGATCACAAACCCATTTTGTGACTTATTTTAAAGAGAGCCTTTTACCAACAACATGAAGTTCAATAGATGGTTCATTACTGTAATAGAATTTGCTCCGGAATTCAGATACATTCCAGGGAAATTTAACACCTTGGCAGATGCATTATCCAAATCTCAAGAAGAAACAGAAAAATGCATTGCCACTAACAATTTTTGTTTTAGTTGTCAAGTAGTAGATTTAGTTGTCAAGTAGTAGATTTAGAAAAAAAAACAGTAAAAATACTACAAGAAAACGATGCAGAAATCAGACATCCCAACAACACTAATCAGAGAAGTTTTAGAACTAAAGCACTCATATAAGTTAGCAGGACATCCAGGCATTAAAAAGACAAGCAGAATCATAAACAGAAATTATTTTTGGCCACACTGTAGTGAAGATGCCAAAGACTTTGTACAAAACTGTATAGTTTGTAATCAACATGAAGGTAATGTAAATCTTAAAGCTCCACTTGAAAAATATCCATCAGAATTAAATCCATTTCAAGTAGTAACTATGGACTTTTTAAGTCCATTTCCAAGGACTATTAGAGGAAATAAACAAATATGAGTCTTCTTAGACTATCTAACTAGATATGTAGAAATCGTACCAGTAAGAAATAAAGATGCATCAACAGTAGCAGAAACTCTTAAATCTACAATTATCACAAGGCATTCATGTCCACAAGTTCTTTCTGATAATGCTGCTGAATTTACTAGTGATCTTTTAAAGAAAATATGTGAATTTTTATGAAATAAATAAGTGTCAAATAACCGCTTATAAACCAAGTTCTAATCGAGCAGTAGAACGAACCAATCGTAAAATAAAGGATATCCTGAAAACTTTAGTGATCCCACGGATAGAAGATTGGGACTTAGCAATAGAAGACGTACAGTTCACATTGAATAGTACTGTAGATGAGACAACCCCCAAGTTATTTGCTACATGGTTATCAGAAAAGAATGCCTAACACATCATTAGACGATGCAACCACCCAGACATACTTATAACTATGATGACTATGTTGCATGGAAGACCAGGCGTACTTGGAGACAATCATGAAAACAAGGGAAAAATTAAAGAGGTTCATAACACTCTTGCCAAATATTATAATAAAAGTACCATTAAACTAGACATATCAGTGGGTACCCAAATACACGTACAAAATCATGTTCTAGAAGGGCCAGATGTAAAGGTTTCTCCCAAGTTCACTGGACCATATAGAGTTGTAGAAGTGTTAAAATTAAACAAATATAGAGTAATTAAGGAAAGTGATCTAAAGGAAAAAGTAGTTCACTGGAATCATATAAAAGTAATAAAAACAAATCCATTGCCCACTGAAGTTATATATAAATATAAGACATGAAAATGCTTGTAGATAATGTTGTAAACAAAGATATAATCTACAGAAACCGACAGAGTTAAATATGTGTATGTATATGTACATTGGTGTTGGACTGAAAATGTCATAAATATAATGTATGTAGAAAAATATATAAATATATATATATATATATATATATATATATATATATATATATATAATATATATATAAACCATATATATATATATATATATATATATATATAAAGAAAATCTGATAAAAGTTTATTCTTACAGATGCAAAAATGCAGCTCATCATAGCACCAGTTATAACTGGACTCATCTCTTCAGAGGTGGAGATAAGAAAGGGATCATTGTTAAAAACACATGGAAAAGTCAAAATGATTAAAGACTTAGGAATCATTAGTATAGACATATCAACAGTGTTAAATAGTAAGAAAACATTAAATGCAATTCAAAGGGACATTAAATCAATCCTACAGAAGGGTGATAATAACAGTGTTATTCACTTGTTAGAAAAATTACACACAAATATAGAAAATACCACTCTTACCCTTCACTGGAACTGCTTTGAGCACATTATTTGGAGTTGCTACCGAAGCAAATGTAGAACAGAAAAAAGAAAGAATAGACAGACTGGAAAAATGGGCACCAGCAAGAGAGACAGTGATAAATGAAGTGATAACATCACAAAATCAAAATGCAGAACAAATAAAAACTGAAAAATTTTATAAATCAAGTCAATCAGAATGCAACAAAAGAACTGAATAAGTTGGAAAACATACAATTTTTAAATACATTTGCTCTAAAAAGTGAAGTGATATTACAGGAACATAAAAACACATTAAATGCCATTTTGCTTGCTTATAAAGGTATTTTGAGCCCATCACTAATAATTCCTAAAGAATTAGAAGACATTATTAGGGAACAATCAAGCATTTTGCATTAGAAGAACACGCACTACTATTGTCATTCTTCACTGATAAACAATTTAATGCGTGTATTCTGTTAAAAGAACAAGAATATATACGTAATTTTGATAACCTGTATAAGAATAATAATGCTTATCTCTGTATTCAAGATATTGTGTTAAACCAAAACCAAGAAAAAGATGTATGTACCATGAACTATGATAAAACATTTGAAGCATTTATAATTGATCAAGAATTCTTTGTATATTCACTAAATACTCTTGTAGCTAAAATTAAACGTCACAACATTAGCGCAGAAATAAGGTTTAAAAATGTTAAATCTTTTACAACATCATGTCAGTTAGTGATAGTAAACCAATTATATTATGAACTCCATCTTTTCACAACATACAACTGCAACAAACATGTGCCATATAAGAATTACTCATATAAAATAAATGAATTTAAGTTGTCTCAGTTAGAATTAAAGAATCTTGAAAATATGAACTATGCTGATGCATATTTCTATTATAAAGAAACTGTCTCCCCAATTTTATCATTAGTAAATCTAATGGTAATAGTAATTACTGTTATTTTGTTTATCATAATAGTGAGAAATCTTATCAGAAAAATACAAGGGATATTGACAGAACTCAATAATAACAATAATTAAAAATTTATGTTAACATTGTTACATAATAATGATTTCATACGTTTTTTTGTTCATATGTTTATTGTCCATGTGTTCATTTCATATACTTATGAATTTACATACTTATAATTTGATGCGTTTGATATTTTAATATGATTATTTTTCTTAGCATGTTTTGATGAACTTATGTCTTTTCCTCCACAATTGGAGAAACAATTTTTATTATATCTATTATTATGTTTTATTGCCAATTTAATTATTACTATTGTATCCATTTTATTTATCCATTTTATTACGTTTAATTAAACATTGAAGACAATGTTTGGTAGGTGACCGAGTGATGTAATGATAGCTAGGAGAATATTAATTAGGAATAGTGTAAAAATAAGAGAGAGAAAAAGAAATGAGAGAGAACCAGTGATAGACTGATAGACAGAAGAGAGAGAGAGAGAGAATAACGAAGCAGAGGGAGTAACAACACTTCCTGTGTCGTGATTACTTAGTAAAACATTGGCGAGTTCAATCTAAACGCAAACTGTAACAAGGATATTTACCCATCTCACCTGTGAGCTTACTGTTCCACTTTCGGTGGAAACTAAGACTTCCAGTGACGTCATAAGTCCCCTCCTTCGTAGGAGGGACTAATTCATCTAATTACACCCAGAGGGACGTTGTTAGATAATCTCAGCCAATTAGATATCTAACAAGGCAGGACAGAAGCTATTGCCCTCCTATTGATGGGATGGGCATTTCCTTTGAAAAACCTTGAAGGCAGGGAAGGAGGAAGAGAAGCAGAGAACAGAAAACATAGAGAGGAGCAGAGAGAAGATCCAAGAGCCTCACCAGTTGTGGGTTGAGAAGAAAGCAAGGCTCACCCTTCGATTTGTATTCATGCTACTTAACTTGTATATATATTTAACTTGTATATGTACAGTGTTATTTTTACTAGTGTGATAATGAAGTAAGAAAACTACACTGTGTCTTCCTAAAGCCTCCTGGGACTCAAACGCTACTATAAAAACAAAGCCGAAACAATAAAGCATCTCTAAAGGAAATAATAAACTTCTTTACATGGGCAACGAATAAAAGAAATAATAAGAAAGCAACAGCATAACAGAAGGTGGTAAAAAGACATTACAAATAGAACAAAACATCACAAATGTAAACTGAGGCTCAGGTGAAATAAAGGTTTTGCTACGAATAAGTAAATGTAGATAGGAAACCGAATGAAAAACTAGAGAGCGTCCGTTTAAAGCGAATGCAGTCGTGGGTCGATGGAGTGAGTACTTTGAATATTTATTTGATGTGGAATATAGATGAAAAGCGAAGCATTACAGCAAGAGTGGGAATTATCGGTGTAAAGTTGAGGAAAGATTGCAGAAATGACTGTTTGGGAGGGGATTGAAAAGAGTGAAGAATAGAAATAATAAGGACTTGATGTTGTATAGTTATTATTGCGGGACTGTGTGGCTGACGGAGGTCTGGACACTGTATTTGGACGAAGGAAAATATATGAACAGATGGCTAATAGGAATGAATGTTCAACTGTATTAAGGCCAAAGGGATAAAGACGACATACATTATATGTATAGGAATCATGGCAAGTGTTCTGGAATGAAAACATCTGCCGATATTTATCTGATCCAGTCCAGTTTTGCTCTAAAGAATACTGCATTTTCTTAAAAAAAAAAAAAAGTCAACTTTTATCATAATTCCAGTCCTCAACGAAATTAATTCCAGATGAAAGGCACCAAAATTGGCCTTCAACCCCGCTTCTAAAAAGCAGAGAAAAAAATTTATATTCCCTTCGAAAAATGTGCTTTAAAAATGCACAAATTTTTTCAGCTCAGATCATTTCTTT
>NC_089799.1:17205874-17240874 GCF_040412425.1 Macrobrachium rosenbergii
CAAATGTACCTTTTACAAAAATAAATAAATAAATAAATAAATAAATAAATAAACAAATAAATAAATAAATAAAAATACTTGTTTCTCTTGCTCTCATCCGGTAAGTTACGCGAAGATAATTAGTTATATAGCTCTTAAAGATTCTCTAACTTATTCACGGATGGGCTGCTACACCATTTGACTGTTTAACGACCTGGTTAGGACAGGAAGCTAATCCCAGATCAAGAGACTTTGGGATTAAAGTATTTCAACGAGGATTATCTATGGGACCTGATCTCAGTCATTCTTATGTTAATGGTTATGTTTGTAAGGGAGTTTTTTCATATATGAAATGCGTGTTAGCAATATTTTAAATTGCACAATTATACATATATATTATATGTAATATACATATATATACTGTATATATGTATACATACATATATATATATATATGTATTATATATATATATATATATATATATATATATATATATATATATAATATATATATACGCACACCTACACACACACACACACACACATATATATATATATATATATATATATATATATATATATATATATATATATATATATATATAATTACCCCTAAATGTGTAGCTAAACTGAGTTATTGAGGTTATATATTGTATCATGCAATTCTGAGTAGCCTACTATTGCTTGTAATGTGAGCTAGTTTATATGGGGGTTTAGATACCTTTACAGTTCGAGCCTTCATTTCTAAGTCTTCAAATTACGTCTGGAAATAAATGATATAATGACAGAAATCCCATTATATCATTTTGTTGCTATTTTTTTTCTTTGAATTTTCACTTGTGCTAATGTTCCTGTACAAATGGAAGGTTTATGGACTGATAAACCATAGGTCTTGAATGAATTGGTGAAGCCTAGCACACGGTAAATTTCATTAGTTTTTCAAAGCTGATTTTATATTAATTCAGTGTTGTATGACCGTAGTATTACTATTATTCATAATCATCATGATTATCGCCATTGTTAGTCATCATTATTGATTATTCTCAAGCATAAATGTGATAAATATCACGTAAAATATTTTGGTATCTCACATGCAACTTTTAGCACATGTTAAAAACAAGTAAAAAATGCGCTGAAGTTTCTTCGAGGCAATCGAGTTTTCTGTATGAGCCGCGGCGCCCTAGAAGCTTTCAGCCACAGGCTGGCGGTGGCCTGTCCTATAGAGTTCCCAGACGCACGATTGTGGCTAACTTTAACCTTAAATAAATTCAAAACTACCGACGCTAGAGGGCTGCAATTTGGTATGTTTGATGATTGGAGGGTGGATGATCAACATACCAATTTGCAACACTCTAGCCTTAGCAGTTTTGAAGATCTGAGGGCGGACAGAAAAAGTGCGGACAGACAAGCAAAGCCATCTCAACAGTTTTCCTTTACAGAAAACTAAAAAATCGTGATTCATCTGACAGTGTTGAGGCCATCTTGCTAATATCCCCAAAGCTATTATTTGCCGTCTACCTTTGTGTAGTAAAGATAAATTGCTGCGTGTTGGAGACTTGACAATACAAACGGACCGGCCTGGAAAATAATGTTTATGTTTCCATAAATATTTCATGGAATATGGACGATAACCAATGGAGAAACAACTCCACATTAATGTAACTATGGAAATATATACATTTAAAATAAAACTCTACTGAGAGCTTCCGAGAATCTGTACGATTCTCCTTTTCAAGAAGAAGAAAATATACTAACAAAGTAAAAACATTAGGCAAGCGAAGCTGTTTATATAAGAAGGAAACTGGCTGTTAAAAGAAACAATGGTGGTTCAGGTAATGGCAATATTTGAAATAAACACGAAGTTTTAAACAGTTGTCAGAAAAATAACACAGAATTTATGCAACCAAGTTTCATTTGATTTATGATATCACTACTTCAGTATAAATAATCCCATTTAATTTTGTAACTGTGCAAGTTTTCATAGCAAAAAGAAACGTATAAAAAAAGGAAAAAAGCAATAAACAAAGAAAAATGTTATTTTCCCTGCTCCAAAAGGTGGTTGGAAATGGCTCGAATGAAGCCTACCTCGTCTCGCTTTAGGTAAAGACTTGGCTAGAAGAGTACTAACGACCCTGTTTCATACCCAAGCTTTTGGAAATTCCGGATGAATAATCTTTTTTTACAGGCCCTCAAGTGAAGCCATAGAAAGAGAGAGAGAGAGAGAGAGAGAGAGAGAGAGAGAGAGAGAGAGAGAGAGAGAACTCCGGCTCGAAGAAATTGCGGAGAGAGAATGGGAACAAGGAAGGCTGTGGTTAAGCAAAGGAAGAAGCGGTTGTTTTGGAAACACGGAGTTTGGTTTTGGAAACACAAAGTTAAAAGGAAGTTTTGATATTTTGAAAGCTATGGCAAATCACTGAAGTGTAATGGTGGTGGGAGCAGGTTTGGGGCCAAGGCTGTTCAGATCAGGAAAGGAAAAGGGTTTAAATACCACTAGAAATAGCAGTATACGGTTGATAGTTGGGATATTTGGAGAATACGAGCAAGGCCTATCTGAGAGTAACTTTATTATTATTATTATTATTATTATTATTATTATTATTATTATTATTAGAATAAAGCGCGCGCACACACACACACATATATATTGTCACGATGCATATCAAGTACCTGGGTATTACACAACTAATCTCAAAATTCAAAAATATACCTCACTTCAGCCAGATACCTGAACTCTCATAACATTAATTATTACGACTGAGTACTCTAAAGGTAACAGTGATCCCTTAAGAAAAAACTTATTTATTACTTGAAAAATCAAACTAAGATTATCAGAATATGTGTGAGGTATCAAAATTTAAACTAGAAATATTCTAGAGTAAAAGGGCATCACTCCATCAAACAACTCTAACTGTTTCCCTGATCTTAATTCACTTTAGCAAAACTAAAAGAACAAAACATGTTTATCACTTTGCCTTATGCACACACAATCAATCCTATTCACTGGTGATCAATAAATGAAACACTATTTTTCTAAAAACATCAAATACAAAAATTTATTTTTAAATTCAAAGTTTATAATTAGAATTCACAATCTGAAAAATTTATTATTACTTGAAAATAACACAACACTCAATTAATTCTTAAATTAAACTATGAAACAAAACTAACAAAAACTTTATCAGGAATTTAAATTAATCAAGCAAAATTTAAACAATCAAGAATTACTCAAGATTTGAAAAGAAAATCTTAATAAATGAACTATTAAATCAAGTATGTAATGTTAAATTACCAAGAAATATTTAAAATACTACGGAAATAAATTTTACATTACAAACATAAAAAAATGTGAAAATATGAAGAGATTGCAAACAGAAAAACACACAAAAATGCATATAAGATTTATCAATAATGATTTCACTCGGTCAAAATTTCCTAACTTATCATACCATGGTATTAATAAGTAAAATTCACGTTACCTTACACAAACTTGTGAAAACCTCTGTAAATCACTTGCTGCAGCTGAGTTACCATAAAACACCTTTTTACCAGGCGCCGTTACAAACTAAATAACTTTGCTAAATTCAGAGCTCAAAAGTTAATGCTAATACGTGACCACAAAACACTACGTTAAAAGTAATATCTTTTTAAGAACGAGAGAGAGAGAGGGAACCAAACCAACTGGTCTCAGAAATCAGAATGAAACAGATTTTAGAATTCCAGTAACACGTAAAACAATTACATAATGTCATTAAAGCATTTTGGGTGCAATATACAGAAGAGGTTCAAGAAGCAGGGAGGTGACGTCATTAAAGCATTTTGAGTGCGAGATACCATGGAGAAATTTCTAGAAGGAAAGTTACGTCATCCCAGCAAAACGTTTTGAATGCAATCTTACAAAACATGGCGTAACTGATCAAGACGTATTTTTTCTCTCAAAGTGGCAAACGTGACGGACTCGAACAACGCATGTAACAACATGAAATCACTTGTCTTGAGCCCATATGGGACGAATCGGCACTTGTTATTCTAACCTGTCGTCACTAACCCAAAACAAAGCGTTCTCTCTTATCTCAACTGATGACAATTGAAATGAAACAAGTCTTTGCTGGACACACACGTGTTCATATACTACGATTTTATCAAGAAAGATATTATTCAAAACTACGTTACTATTAAAATTGTATTATCAATTCTAAATTACGCTATTAAGTTATTTAATCATTAGTTCTTTTGAGATCTGATGCCAAACTAAATATGACACTTCAACAATCATTATCATTACACATAAAAAAAGTAAATATGTCAAAATTATAGGAGGATATATGCATTACAAGGCAACATCATGAATATATATATATATATATATATATATATATATATATATATATATATATATATATATGTATGTATACTGTATATATACATTACACGAGTTGTTCATTCGTCGTTAACAATTCACCAGAGCATCTGAAGTATTTTAACTGGAAATGATGTTCGCAATTATATGTCCATTATGCTTATTTTTTGTGGGAAGAAATATACTGCACCACTAAAACGCGGGATAATGATTTAACTTGTCATTCTTATGATAAATTAATTTTCACGTCCGAGAATTCCCCTAACGTGAAGACAGTATGTGAGCGTCATTTAATGACAATGGAGTACAAAATATCCCAATGATATTTCCTACTTATATCAAATTAGAACGTCAGTTCTAAAACATTTTGGCGGGATACAGTTTCTGTAAAGGAAACTGTAAAGTACGTAAGATGAATTTAAATTTGTCTTATTAAGTCACGTATTCTTTGGGCTTCCAATTGTATTATATCTCTTAGTTATAGTAATAATGTGTGGATGCCGCAGTATCAGCGTTGTAATATATATATATATATATATATATATATATATATATATATATATATATATATATATATATATATATATATATATATATATATATATATATATAATGTATATATATATATATATATATATATATATATATATATATATAATGTATATGTATATATATATATATATATATATATATATATATATATATATATATATATATATATATATATATATATATATATATATATATATATATGTGTGTGTGTGTGTACTGTATACATATATATAAATAATTTATATATATATACATACATACAAACATTTATATATATATATATACATACATACAAACACACATACATACATATTTTTGCCCAGATGTGGAGCATTTTCTGATTAAAAATAAAAGAGATAAAATGAAAGGTTTTTTTCACAAAATCATATAAAATTTTGCGTCTCAGAATTATCAGCATGGTAGCATTTTGTGCATTCTCAAGTAAATTGCGCAATTGAATGCGTGTTTTCAATCAAGTTGAGAACACGCAAGCTATAAAATCAAATGACAGGTCTTTTACATTCTTCCTGGCTAAACTAGAGAATTTCTTAGGAATCCGCAATAATAATTCACATTAGTTAAATTTCTCTTTTGAAGTTTGATTGTATTATCACGTCCGACATAAAGCCACTAAGCAATACATAAAAATCGATAACTGCAAAATGGGAAAAAATTTATTGATTATTATAACTTGTGTTGTATTAGATATTGTATGGTAATTTTTCTTCTTGGAGATTTGCGTCAGACTTCAAGGACATTCAGAGATGATTTACAATTCGGAGGGGTTCCTTCATATACTTTCCCTCCAAACGCCCTTACTTTTTGAGTCGCAATTGAAAGATGGCTCCTTTCGGTGCTTTGGCCCAGCCCGGCCCGTCACACGTTCTTAACTACACTCAGCTGTCACCGAGTTGCCCGTTGCCATGGCAACATCAACGCTTAAAGAGTCACTAGGTAGACCAGCGACATTCCTGAGAGTGCCCGTTGGCAAGACGGAAAATTCAGCAATGATGACTCACGATCTTGTTTCCATGCTCCACTGAGTAGACCAATAAAGTGAACAAACCAAAGAAGAACAAAGTCAAGAAAAAAGCTCAATTTTTGAAAGAGACTAAACATGCCATTCAGACCCAGACTAAGAACGTGAACAAACCAGAGAAGAAATTCAAGAAAGAAAGCCTACCCTCTCATAGAAACTCAGCTGGCCAATGGAGACTCAGTAGCTTACGGAAACCCTGTCTGTAGCCCTGCTGTCACTGATGTCCAGCCTTTTACTAAGTTGCAAGACATATCTGTCTCTCGTCGACTTCCTTCCAAATTCAGATCTGTTGCAACCAACAGCAGCCACTGTCATGGAGAACCGGACAGTTAAGGTGCTTCGCAACCGAAGGACTTTCTCACCTTTTAATGAACTACATCGAGCATTCCAGCAATGAAACTGGTATCCCTCTAATACCTGAAAATCTCATGGGCCCTGTCAAGACATATTTAGGCCCGACGAATCACTCACACCCAGTGTTGGAAAGCAGCAGGGGTATGTTTTAAGCTATAGCTTCTTTCTCCTTTGGTGATTTTCAAATCTTTTCCTTTTTAGTCTCCGTTATATTCACTGCAACGATCAACAATTTTATTTCATCGAAATGAACTTTCTTTTTTATTCAACCGAAGTGAATATTATTTTGTCTTGAATTTGTGATTTTCCTATGTCTTATTTGTTGTTCCTAGTTTTTTTATTTCTTTTACATATTTTCTTTTTATAACACTGTCTGTCTATCTGTCAGTCTGTCTGTCTCTTCAACAGAATTAACATCACCTTAGAGTTGTTAGAGAAGCAACAACTTGCTGGCTTGACAGGATAATCTATACATCAGCAACATCATCCACTTTGAATTGCCTGTTTTTTCATAAAAAATTCATTTACATTTGGGTTACAAATAGATTTTAATGATTATAATAATTTTAGTTAAATGCAATGAAAATCTGTCTATTACTAAAATGTAGCTTTCTGTCTGTCTATCACGTTACAATGGAATGGAATATAGAGTTTGACCAAAGGCCAAGCACTGGGACCTATGAGGTCATTCAATTGAGAGTAGGTAGGTTTGAAAGGTGTGATAGGCAGAAAACCTCACAGTTACACTATGAAATAATTGTTAGGAGAGGGTGGATAGCAAGATGGAAGAAAGATAATATGAATAGAGGTACAGCAAAAGAAATGAAAGGGGTTTCAGCTATGTGCCGAAGGGAAGTTGCAAGAACCTTTAGTAATGCCTACAGTGCACCGCGTGAGGTGCATTGACGGCACTACTCCCCTATTACGTTAGAGATGGCTGCTTCTTTTACGTCAGGTTCGATTTTTTTTTTATCTTTTAGAGTTTATTCATCAAGTATCTCCTATCTAATTCATGATCTATCAACACTTCGATTATAAACTAAGAGGATAATATGGAAATATGGAAACTTTTTAGAGGGCATAGTGCCTAGCAATTTCGTTACAAATTTCCTCACTAAGCAATCAAAGTTATAAACAATATTTACCAAATGGTTCGTCTTCTGACAACGGTCATCCCGTGTCACTTTTCACAAAGTCACCAAAGTAATGACGTGCTTAAAATACGATCCGCATAACGGATTATTGTGCTTAATGGGCAGGACATTATTAATATATTTATAAAATTCAAAAGAAGGGGGAAACTCTGTAATTAAAGGTCTTAAACTTATGTATAATTTATGTCATTCAATACAAAACCATTCAATTAAAAAAAATAATTTCTGTAAAGAATGCTCTCTGAACAAACTTACTACGCATTACATTTGATGAATAACAAAATGTTTTAGAGAAATCAATTTCAAGATTAAGACGTAGTTAGGAGACGGAATTTTATTTAAAGAAACTTCGAACCCCTACAAAAAAAAAAATCTATAAAACACGACAATATCGACACCTTTTTTTTCTTCGATTCAAAAAGAACGTTGAAACTCACTCGGCATCTCGTTACAGGTAAAAGATTTGGTTAATGAGGCAGTAGGCTAAAGGCCCTATTTCATACCTGCGCCTTTGGAAATTCCGCATGAATAACATTTCCACAATTCCTTAAATAAACCCCAGGCTGAAAATTGGTTTCGAGAACGCTGATGTAAAGAATGAGCAGGTTAGGATTTAGGAAAGGCTTAGCATGTAAGGGGGCGTTAGGATAAAGATAGGATGCTTCGCTGGTTTCTGTAAGGCGCCATTGGGATATATCAATGTTGGGTGAGGATGATGTAAAGATCAGTTATAAGGCGTGGGGGGCGGTTAAATTGCGATTAGGGAAAGGATGAGAATTTATAAACAATAGTAATTTACGAAAATGTGCGAAAGTGACCAAAGCTTGTGAAAGGAGAACGTTGCTCAAGAGAAAATAACAATACTAGTGATATGAAAATAATCGATAAACAGTGATAACAAGTGCAAAATTTAAATGTGTACGTGAATAATAAATTTTAAGGAATTAATATATATATATATATATATATATATATATATATATATATATATATATATATATATCATTATATATATATTATATCCATATATATTATAGTATTTATATATGATTATATATATATATATATATATATATATATTTATATATATATTATATAAATTTATATATATATATTATATATATACATATATACATACGTATACATACATACGTGCGTGCGTGTGTGTCAGCAAACGTGTATTGTTTTTTATCCATTAAGCCACTCCTTCTAACATCACAATAAACGGAAAATTAGGCTATTGTAATTATTATTAAATGCGTTGTGTTATCAGTGTTGAAAATTCTAGATTTGGAAAAACATTGTGATATTACACTTTACCTCCCCTAAGGCAAAGTTCTGGCCTGTGAGAGAATATATATATAAGTTGCGAAATATGACTGTTAAAACTTTACCATATACAAGGTAATAACAATAAATGTAAAATTAGGCTATTAAAATTGTTATTAATTTCTGTGTTGCCAATTTTAAAAATTCTAGATTTGGAAAAATATTAGTGCTATTACACTTTACTTCTCATAAGCCACAGTTCTGGCCTGTGAGAATATACAAGGAAAATATATAAGTTGCGAAATATGACTGTTAAATCTTTATCACATACAAGGCAAACTCGATCTCGATGTGAATTATAAATGAGGAAGCACAACGCAAAAAAAAAGAAAAAAAAGAAAACAAGACTCTTGATAGAATCGATGAAAAACAAAATGAAAAATGTGAAACCAGCAGTGAACTCAACATTTATGTGCGTCAGATTATTCTCAGGCATGGGCTTTCGATGACCGCAAACTGGAAAGGTCAAAGAGACCTGGAATATTATTTATGAACTGGAACGTGGGATCTGCTTAACCGAAGTATACAAATACGGTGTTTGTTTTATTACAGAACAAGGTGTGGTTACAATTAAACTGAGCCTCTCTCTCTCTCTCTCTGTCTCTCTCTCTCTCTCTCTCTCGCTAAGACGTAGCCTATTTTCAGGTATTGTCATGTTAGTGGATACACCTACCCGTCTATTTGTCCAACTCTACATTCGTACAAAATTTTATAACTGAATTTTGTGGACTGTCCATTATATATATATACGTATATATTCGTCAATGCGGATAATCAATATCATAGGCCGAACCTGTTTATGTGTGTGCGGGTGTGCATGTGAATAAGGATTTTTGTTTGTTTGTTTGTTTTACATGAAACAGTTAAGTGGGAAATTCAGTGAGAATGACTGAATCGTAGGCAAGTCATGCATTCTTATTCTCCATCATGTCTTTTCACACATACTTCCTTCCTTTCTGTGTCCATTTGTGTTTGGATAAAATCAGTTTTTTACTGCCCAGCGGTTCAAATCTGTCGTTGGGCAATATTGCCTATATATAATTTTCCTTCATAACAACTGCCTGGGATTACCACCGCAGTGTGCCTGTTTGTAACTCTGTTCTCTCCTTTGTTATTTCTTCACTTACGTATCAGTCTTATATTTGTGTGTGAATCTCGGTTCTGTCGTGCAACTGCCTTAACCTTAGCCTAGCCTTAACGTCTCGTTTGTTATCCCTTTGGGCATGAGGTACTCCACCGTAAAATGAATTTGATGTGTCGCTGTACTTCTGGCACAATATCTGAAAGAATGTTAAAAGTAACCTGTGATGTCAAAACCTGTCATAAAATTACCATGCGTTAGAAACTTAAGACTAAGCTATCACGGCGGAGTATTGCTGATTTTGAAGTGCAGACCCTGAATTTGTCATAAATATGTACAGTACTGTAGTTTCGAAATCAGTTTAAAATCTAGAGGAGAAAGGTTGTACGAAAATGCATACGATAACCAGCAAACAATGCACTAATCCGTTGAGAATTAAGAAAAGGTATAATTAGCAAAAATAACAGTCATCGCTGTCCTGCAATTATTAGTCATCACTATGCTATTTATTCCGTAGCCTAGAAATTTACATCACTTTTTATATGTGAAGAAGGCTTATCCATTTCACTACTCTTCCTTATCCATTTTTTTTTTCTTCCCACCTACTATGGGTTTCACAGACAGTGCAAGTGCGATTTTTTGCAATTATTCTGTAACGAACACTCGTATCAGTACGAGATTTTGCTATAGTGTATTACACCCAGTGAGGAAATTTATAGGAGTATCATGAATCATTAATTGTTAATTATAAAGAAACTTGCCCCTATACCAAAGGGCAAAGTCTCAATCAGCCAGTCACAAAAACGAACAACCATATACAAAAGCTCCGCCTCCACCCCCTCCTTCCCTCTCCTTCTTCCCTCACCTGCCCTCCCCCTCCCTTCAAGCTCTCTCTTTCTCTCTCTCTTTTTCTCTCTCGGAAGGTAGCTTAAGTTTCAACTTTTGTATGATTTTTTTAATATCTATCTATCTATCTATCTATCTATCTATCTAATTACAATTTATACTGTTGTAGCTATGTTGTACCGATTCAATCGGTTGTTACCTATCAGATGACTGATTTCTTTATGCATTGATTTGCTCATTTCTCTCTCTCTCTCTCTCTCTCTCTCTCTCTCTCTCTCTCTCTCTCTCTCTCTCTCTCTCTCTGTGTTAGTGGTTATGTAAATAATTATTAGACTGAGATCTATCTGTAGGGTTTTGGAGTAGTTGAGTGATAGACACTATGACTGATAGGAAAATGACTGTTGTACCTGCGTTTGCTTACCTTCTTCGCAAACCTCATTTCTGCTCAGGGCATTAGCCATCTACTGGTATTACGAGGGTGAGCTTGAAGAAGTGATGGCCACCTCAGAACATAACTGTCCGTATGGTTGCAGAAATGAGTTTGTCACGCCCAACTCTTCAACTTTTAATAAAAAGCTGACAATTGCCTTCAGATTCGTTTGAATAGGTAACTTTGTTACAGTTACTCTATGAATTACAAATAAATGACCCTTTCCACAGGACATTCATCAGAGTTAAAGCCTTGATTATACTGATGCACGTATTTTTCAAGTCATGGATGTTCAAATTTTATTTATATGACCATATCTGTATAAATCCTTTCGCTTCATAAAGGCCTTACCACCGTGTTGCAGCAGCCTTGGTGGATGAAAGTGGGGACAGTGCATTCGATTGTGTCTGGGACTAGGCCACGGCCCGTCACACCACCAACGCCTCCAACACAGCCTATCTTTGACAGTTTTCTCTGCGCCAAAGGAGCCATACGTCCGGCACATCCATACAAGTTTGTTGCCAAGCAGGCTTTTACTCTCTCATCCCTGGCACAGAACCTGAAGGAAGAAAAGTATCATCCCCTAAAGTACCTCAAAAGATTTCATATGGCGCTTACTCCCACAAAAAATGAATCTGGTATAAACCACTCAGCGCAAGATGTATGTCAGGAAGAGTCGATTGACAACATGTGCCAAAGGATACGTTCCCTGCCCGGGACCTTCAAAAGACACAGGAAGACAGCAGAGGGTAGTGTACCTGGATGAAACGTGGTTCTAACCAGAATGAGTCATAACATGGAATGGTGGATACCACACAGCCAAAATACCAGTGCCAATTACAGCCGTCGGTGCCACCAGGAGAGGAACGTTTCGTGGTAGTCTCAGGTGGCACAGCCGACAACTTCATTGAGAACTCCTTCCTCTGCTTCCCTGCTAAAAATACTAGCGGCGACTACCACGGGAAATGAATGGCGAAATGTTCCTACGGTGGCTAACAACTCAGCTCCTGCCACTCCTAGAGCCTTCGGTATTAGTAATGGACAATGCTCCATACCATAGTATAATGACTGAAGAGAGTCGTTGTCCTACCACTGCTACCAGGAAATCTGACCTCATTGAATGGTTACAGCGCAGAATATATCCTTCCCGCAGCATGCTACAAGACCTGAACTCCTCTACATATGCCGTCAAAATAGGCCAGAGCCTGAGTACAAGGTGATAGCACCATTCGGGAATGGTCACGAAATCGTTCGCCTGCCACGCACATCCCGACTCAGTGCAATCGAGCAGGTGTGGGGACACATCGAAACGATACGTTGGCGCTCCCCTCGCCCAACGTTTCACCGAGCAGACCTGCAGGCCAGATTGGAGGAAAAGCAAGGCTCTCTGTCACTGGCGATGTATGGGCAGGGGGCAGTACGTCGATCTGACTTTGAGGACAGTTATCGTTCAACAGATAACATGTATGACAGTATTGATCCTGTCATTACTAGTCTTGACAGTGACACTGACGATGAAGTTGACTTGCTCTAAGAAAGCGATGAAGACTAAAAAAAATAATAATAAAAAATAAATAAATAAAAAAAAACCTTCAAAGAAAATTAAATATGAAGGATTATGTCCTACCCACATTCGAATCCCGTTATCGATGAATACAAATATTCAATCAAATTCAATTCAGTCCTTACAGAGCGTTATAAGTTTTCATGGGGGGAAAGGGTGGGGTTGGGAGCGAATATATGTGATATTAGGTGATATAAAAATTTTGTTTCTCATTTCCTATGAATACCTATCATCTACGCTCATACCCAATACCGAAATAAGCAATGATATAATGGTGTACAATTGCATATTGTTCAAGACATTATATTATGATTTTATATACTATATATATATATATATATATATATATAATATATATATATATATATATATATATATATATATTATATATATATATATATATATTATAGTATATATATATATATATATATATATATTATATACTATATATATATATATATATATATATATTATATATATATATATATATTGCTATTTGTATATAAACACTTTAATATTTATATATATATATATATAAAAGGAAAAAAATGGTTAAGCATCTGGAAAAATGCCACTCCCCCCCCATTTGTAGGAAACTGACAGAAAGGCAGAGAGAGAGAGAGAGAGAGAGAGAGAGATCAGTGTATAAACAGATCAGTTAACTGGAGGGTAACCACCAGTGGATCGTTACATTCATACAACAATGTCAATTATTATTAGATAGATAGATATATACAAAATTCGTAAAAAATATGTTTTAAATCAAACAACTTTCAGAGAGAGAGAGAGAGAGAGAGAGAGAGAGAGAGAGAAAGGAAGGACGTAGGGCAGGTGAGGGGAAGAAAGGAGGGGAGGAAGAAGAAGGGGTTGGAGGTGAAGGGAGATGGTAGGTAGGCGCAGCTTTTCTAAGCTGGTGTTCGTTTTCTTGCTTGGCTAATGAGTTTTGCCTCTTGGTATAGGTACAAAAGTCTCTATTATTTACAATAAATGATTCATGATACTCCTATAAATTTCCTCACTGGGTGTAATACACTATAGCAAAATCTCGTACTGATACGAGAGTTCGTTACCGAATAATTGCAAAAAATCGCACTTGCATTGTCTGTGAAACCCATAGTAGGTGACAGGACTTTTCTTAACGACATGCCACCACGAAACAGGGAGCTACCTGAGCCAGTAAACAACATTTATTCACTGGGAAATGAGCATTACCAAGTCAAGCTGCAGAAACTAGCAGGTAAAAGAACAACCAATTCAGAGTTGAAGAAGGACAATTCCGGTTGACGTGAGAAGCTGAATACAGAATCACAATGTTTTATATCAATTGCTGACGTTATATGTATATTCTAGGTACCTATGGCAAATGAATAAAAATCTTCCGAGCTGCTCTCATCCCTCATCGAAGGAACTCTGAAGAAACGAAGCAAAAAAAAGTATGACATGCGCACACTTTATACGTGATTATCGATTAATGTTTCATCGCGTACACGTGTATTCATGCCATTTTTTATCCCCACACTACGCTGGTGATCGCTTAGCCAGGAATGCGGATGGAAATGGTAAGGTAAATTAACGCTGTTTACTTTAATTTTAGCTTACGTGTAAATTACAGTAACACTAATTTTCACCTTATCGGTGATGAGATACTTTGTCAAAACATGACGACATAGGTGGTGATGCCGAGTTATTATAAATTTTCCACTCCCGCCCCCCCCGCCCCTCAAAAAAAAAACACACCCCAAAAAAAGCTCCAGTCCCTTAACGCTATTGAACTTTGATCAACATTTCCCATAGGACACACCTGAAACACCGTTTGAGTGATATTTCAGACACCTGCGCGTCAGCTGCAAGCAAGTTTCCCAGGGAGAAACAAAATTTCGCCCCACGTGATCGCCATTCGATAACCCAATTGAACGCTGCCTAACACTACTTACGGAAAACTTTGCCTACTGAACGACAGTGAGTACGTAGAGCCAGCAGAAAACTGAACCGTTACTTTCATTACGTGATATTTAGGATAGCCTTGGAAGACAGCGCGTCTCTTTACATAGTTTAAGCTACTATACGAAAATATACTCGCACGCTATTTTAAGATTGTACGTTCTGATATTTAGAAAAAAATATGCTAATTTCTGTACATGTACAGCCTTTCTTCAGTTTACCAAGAAAGTGTACAAATATACCATAAATGTGCGTATATTCTGAATAAATCTGCTACTGGTATGTGCTACTTTAACAAAGGCTCCTGGTGAAACTTAAAAAGTAGCGTCAGTAGACTTTGAATCACTAAGGGAAAGTGAAAGAGTAACGAAGTCCACTGAATAACTGCAATTAATTCTACCCATATTGTCCATTGATTAAGTGCTTAACGGTTTGAATGAGTTTTTATACATCTGATACCATCAGTAGTAATTTCACGAAACCTAGCCAAACTCATTGCCGATCTAAGGCCTGGATGAATAGGACTGGTGGGTGTCAAGAAGGGCATCTGTCTACACGACTTCTGTCTGTACAACTTCTGTCAAAGTCAATTATGACTGATCCCGTACAGATGTGGTGCCATCAGTGCATCTCGCGTGGTGCACTGTATAATAGATAGATAAGATACATAGAATTCACCAGAACACATTTTATTTTTCGCAGCAGAGGGTTTTCAACAAGTCTTTAAAAGGAATGGTGTTGATATTCCATTAACCTTCTGCTGCTAGTGCCAAACTATGTAATTCCTAACTTCAGATGGCAATATCCAAAGCAAAGTCGAAAAATCTTAAGAAAAATTTCCCCCACTACCGTGTGACTGCGTCTACGGAGTAAGCCAGCTCACGCAACAGGGCTTTAATATGGAACGCGAAGTAACAATGGCAATTAAGGTTAGAGAGATGAGAACAAATTAGATTAATCCGGAGGAGGAAAACAGTCTCTTTTGCCTATTTTCGGATGTTTACAGCAGCTAATGGATTATGATTAATGAATGACGATGTGCTCTAATGAAGTTTCCATGGGTCAGACGATGTTGATAATGACTAATTATGAAATTCAACTTGTAATAACTTCAGGCGCGACTGGGTCAGTCTTTAAATAATGTTTAGATTTAGAATGAATGTATCAATGAACAAAGGAATAAAGGCGAATATTCACCAATAACGTCTGCAAAGCAAGATAAATACTCCTAACGAGTATTACATATGGTTAGCAAAATAAATTACTCTTGCTCGAGATTGTTTAACTAAGCCATTGCATAGAGCAGTTATTCTGTCAAAATGTTTAACTAAGCCATTGCACAGAGCAGTTATTCTGTCAAATGTTTAACCAAGCCATTGCAAGTTATTCTGTCAAAATGTTTAACCAAGCCATTGCACAGAGCAGTTATTCTGTCAAAATGTTTAACTTGCAAGCCTGTCAAAATGTTTAACAAGCCATTGCACAGAGCAGTTATTCTGTCAAAATGTTTAACCAAGCCATTGCACAGAGCAGTTATTCTGTCAAAATGTTTAACCAAGCCATTGCACAGAGCAGTTATTCTGTCAAAATGTTTAACCAAGCCATTGCACAGAGCAGTTATTCTGTCAAAAGGGTCATAAAACCCTACAGGATACCTACTGATCTTGCAACAAAACATGGTTAAATATATCCAACAAAACTGTATGGCAACATTTCGTACAATTGTATAATGATTGAAGGGGTACTTTAGAATACCTGGCGTACATTAGATCATGGGACAACCAAAGTACTTATTGAACATTATAAATTTAGTTGTGATACCACTCTTAACCGAGTCTGAAATCATTTCTAGTTTATGCTTCAAACTTCCAAACTGACGAATGAAATAGCTCTTAAGCCTTTTCAGTGTATCGTCTTCAATGCCTGTCCATTTTAATGTCTCGCTAAAATCTCATGTACTTCTGTAGCAAACCGCAGGACTAGGGTATTGATATCAGTCATTTAGGTCTTTGGGGAAAAAAAAAATCAAAATAAAAAACGTTAAGCTTAAGCGGTCCCAAGACGGGCCAGGCTGAGGATGCCAAGACCTCCAGCCATATAAAGCGTTGCACTCAAGGTAAGGTTAGAGTATTAACACCCTATATTTCATTAGTTTCTTCATTAATTTTTTTTTCTTAAATTATGAAAAGAGCGTGCCCTCGCTGCCCTTCATACAGCCTAGGTTAGTTGAACACCTCGATAGTTTTCACAGACCGACAACCAACGGGGAAATTAATCAGGTAAAGTGCCTCAAAATAATCACATGGGAAAATAGTAACAAATCTTCGCATTATGATGTGCGAAATGAATTTCCGTGTCAATGTTTTAGTTTTAATTCCCCAGTTAAGGTCGAGTTACCTTTGATAAATGCGTAAAGTCTTTGGCTGCGTCCACACGATCGACCTTTGTTCGACGAACTTTGTCCGATATGAGGAAGCGGAGAAACCGCGGGCAAAGCCAGAACTTTGCCCGCTTCTGACGTCACACCGGACAGTACGTCGAACAAAGCTCGATCGTGTGGACGCAGTCTTTGGTTCCTTTCTATTAATATTCTGGTGCCATTTGTAAGGCAACCTGGGATTTACTCCTCTTAATCCATCAAATATTTGCGATTCTCCCCAGATACTAATCACCAAATTTAAGTAAATGGCGTTAAGATTTCATTGGTAAGTTATTGCAGCGAGTTTCAATTTAAGTCCCCGTAGGAACATGGCCAAGGGAGCGAAAATTACAATTTTACTTACATTAGACTTCCCGTCACTGGCTGCTCCTCAACTGTATTCTACACAGTTTCAAACTAACAAATTAGATAGCGAGCTCGAGCTTGAGAGAGAGAGAGAGAGAGACTAACAACTTGAAAATGAGCCATATACAAGGGAGCATTGTAGCAGACTTGTGTTTAAGTATGAATTAACGAAAAGTTATTCCCGATTTAATTTTCAACCGAATTCAAACCACCCAGTTTCCGTTGCTTTAAGGATTAACTTTCTACAAGTACCTTGTGTGGATACTCTAAGTTATTGCACAATGACAACAGCCATGCCACTTATTTCAAACAATCCTTCCTTTTACTCTCAATGGTATACTTTGCTTTTTAACAGCAGCTGTTAATTTCTAGATTGACATTTTTTAAAAGCAAAATTCCTACAAAAATCTAAAGTTAAGTAGTCTCCATCAGACCAACAACTAAGTAATATTCAGTAATTACAATTGTTAATACAATTGTCAATACCAAACTTATTTGCTTTAAAGGCTTTGTTTCAAGTTCAATAAAGTCCATAAACATATACCCAGTCTTAAGATATTACTGCAAAAATCCAGTGCTTCGCTACACACTACAGATTCATGAGCACCTGAATTATAAGTTAAAAGCTAAACCATACTAGTTTCAGGTATTAAATTAAAACTTGATACATCCAACAATAGCATTATCAAGCTATAGTACACATTTGCATTCTGGTTTAATAAATGAAGTCACTGGTAGTCTTTTGCATTGTAAAACCCTGAGGATGTTAAAAACTACGTATCAAGGTAAACCTATGTTTATTTTACTCAATTCATGGCAAGAAAGGATACAAAGTTCGCAACATTTTTATGAAGGTAACACCGTTCATATTTACACGAGCATCAGTGTTAGCTGAAGTGTATAAATAAACCTTTGAACCTTCAGGGTACGTAAATTTATTTCAAAGTAACTCTGTAACACTAGGGATTCCATTCTCACCTCATTTAACACTATTTTGGAGTAAAAGCAACTAACTCTGGTGTTAAGTTCCCCATAGTCTTAAATCATACCATTCCAGTCAACATCCTGTAAAGCAAAAAATACTCGGCAGAATACTTTTAGCATTTATAATAGGCGTAAATTTTTAGGACATAGTAAAACAAGGTTTTAAACTTACAAAAACCGAAGTCTTCATAAAATATGCAATATTCATCATAAAATATGCAATATTCATCAATCCAAACCAACCATGTATAAACCCTCTGACCAAAACAGGAAAAAAAAAAATGCTAGCAAACCAGGGCGCCAGATGCCCAAAAACGTGCTAACAAGTTAACGGGCCGAAGGAACGACCACATTAAAGATAAGTGAGGGGCCGACCAGAAAGAAAAGCTCAATTCGACAGGGGTGCTGAGTTAAAGCATTAGTAGCATGAACTGGCAGTTTCCTTGGCTCAGATATTAACTAACATTACTGGAATGAAGAGTAAATCGTAATATTGGCATAAAGTGTGATTGCCTACCATATTACCAAGCACAGGTTTGCCTACCGTATTACCAAGCACAGGTTTGCCTACCGTATTACCAAGCACAGGTTTGCCTACCGTATTACCAAGCACAGGTTTGCCTACCGTATTACCAAGCACAGGTTTGCCTACCGTATTACCAAGCACAGGTTTGCCTACCGTATTACCAAGCACAGGTTTGCCTACCGTATTACCAAGCACAGGTTTGCCTACCCATTACCAAGCACAGGTTTGCCGGTTATTTTTTTCGGTTTTGCCTACCAGCCAAGCACAGGTTGCCTACCCGTATAATTTATATTTTTTCCTACCGGTAAAAGCACAGGTTTGCCTACCGTAACAAAACAGGTTTGCCTCTCATTACCAAGCACATTTGCCTACCAAAAGCCAGGTTTGCCTACCGTATTAAATAAGGTTTGCCTTATTACCAAGCACAGGTTTGCAACCGTATTACCAAGCACAGGTTTGCCCCCGTATTACCAAGCACTTTGCCTACCGTATTACCAAGCACAGGGTTTCCTACCGTAAAGCAAGCCAGGTTTGCCTACCGTTAAGCACAGGTTTTTTACCGTATTGCAAGCACAGGGTTTACCCTACCGTGTTATCATTTCCTGGCCGTATTGGCAAGCAAAAATTTTGCCTGCCGTAAAATGGTTTTCATGCAAGCACAGGTTTGCCTACCGTATTACCAACTGGTTTGCCTAATGGCTTACTGGCACAGGTTTTGCCTCGTGTTACCAAGCACAGGTTTGCCTACCGTATTACCAAGCACAGGCACAGATCTTTGCATCAAAAGTGAAAACAGGCCTGCACGTTGTATTACTGGCATTTAAAGAGGCCTGCTCGTTGTATTACTGGCATTTATATTACAAAAGCTTTAAAGCAATGCATTAGCAAAAAATAAGTTAACACTCTTAAGTACGGATGCAATATATCAAAGGTAAAAAATAAATTTTAACAAATCTTAAGCTTCGGTTAACGTCCTTGTAATTTGAGAAGTATGAATGCAATATATAAAAGATAAGTTAATATTTAACTTTTAAGAAATATTAAGCTTACATTAAATGGCTGCTAAACTTTGGAAACTAAAATTAAATTTATGTATTCTTAACTCAATATTAGACCTTACGTTATCTTCTGTGCTATCATGCCGTCAAAAACTAAAAGCAAAACTATCACTTCAAAATCTTCAAAACCAAAGTGAATCTTGGTCACAGTACATTAACCCCTAAATTTGACAAAACTGGTGCACTTACCAGTTTGAAGAAAATTAAACCTCCCATGAGCCTGACCATAGGTCCTAAGACCTATGGACCCGGCCATGGGAGGTGCCTTCCAAGAGCCTGTCCATAGGTCCTAAGACCTATGGACCGGGCCATGGGATGTACCTCCACCCCAACAGGGGCACCGCCCCTGCAAGGGTGGAGGTAAAAAAAAAAAAAAATGATTTGGTTGATGCAGACGACAATGTATCGGCAGCAGCTCCCTTGTACTGAGCCAGTCTTGGAAAAGTATGATACCCACTCTTGCGTGGCTTCAGAAAATTTTCCCTGGCTTGAGAATTTTGACCTATTTCTCACAAACTTAATTCGCTTCTTGAACTGGATTTCATTTCACGGAAATCTGTAAAGTTAAATTTAATTTCAGCATACCACAGCTTTAATCAGAGACTAACCTATCACTAAGTTAAAGTTTAAAAGAAGGCTTTACACTAAAGTATTATTTTAACAGATTCTAATTCCCAGTAAATTATAATCTGAATACTAACCCAAATATTTTGAATACTAACCACCTTGGGTTATACGAGAACCCACGATCTTGAAACAATATGGAGCACCGATATAATCCCTGGCCAACTAAGTTTTGTAACCTAACATTTAAAAGTATCACTTTAAAATTTGTTTTTAAATGAGTATTGAAAATCTTTAACACCCCCCCCAAAAAAAAAATTAAGAAAATTCCTTAGTCTAGTGCCCATTGGCATCCACGAAAGATAATTATTCACATCAATTATGATCAATACAACAAAACTAAGGTAAAATGAAAAAGTTTATTTAACCTACAATTAAGCACAACTGAAAAACCTTACAGGAAAGCAAAAATTAACCTGTCATAAGCAATTATGTTATGTAAAGAAACTTAGAAACTTACGAATAGAGAGAGTAAAACTTGAAATCACGAAATCTGAAAGTTAAGCACTACAAGCAAATACGTTAATTATATTATACAGTTACAAGAAAAACTGAATTCACGAATTATCTTAAAAGTTAATTACACGTAAACTTAAAGCCACCAAAAACCTAAAATGTTCAATTACAGGAAGTAATTACGTTGAGTAAACATTAACTACTGCGTGGGGGGAAAATCTAACTGAAGTCACGAAATATAAAAGTTTATAAATACAACAGGTAAATAGTCATGAACTATTAAGAGTTGAGAAAATTAAACTTAAACCACGAAATAGAGTAAATCAAACAATTTTACAGCAAACAATTACGTTACGTCAACATTCGAAAATAAAACTTCTGAAGTCACGATTTAAGTTACTAAAATTTAAAGTAAAAAAAAACTGTAGTGAAACTCAGCTTTTGCATAGCACGGGAGAGTAGCCACGACCTCACGTACACCATCCTTCAAACCACTAAACCCCCGTAGGAAGTTAAACCAATCGCCACGACTCCACGGAGAACATACTTCAAGCCACAAAACCCTCATCGAAAGTCCAACCAGAGCAGAATCACTTTCGACTCCTCACTCAGCAGAAAATCTTCCATCAACCACACGACCCAGACATCGAAAAACACACTAGAACTGGAAGTATTACTTCCCTCAGTGAAAACTGAGTTACTAATGGATCGTTTTCGGTTTGCCGAGAAACCCGTTGCTGTTGACGTCACAAACAAGGACCATGTAGGCACCCTTCTTGAAACTTGGACGCTTTACGCGAAAGACTACGAAATCCTTGTTTTTTTTTTAAGTGGAAACTTTAAAAGCTTTGTTGATGATTTAACGCTAATGGTTTGACAATGCAGATTTCTCGTTTGATCAAACTGGCTCATGATTACCCAGTTAGTAAGCTTTCTTTAGTAAGTTACCGAACTAAAAGGGAATTCTTCTTTCTATTAAGTTCTCACGCTGTAAAATATAGATAAATAAATAAATAAATAAATAATTCCCTTACTTAGTCTTACATTCTAAGGAATATATATTACCAAATAGCGTTATATTCAAGCGCTTTCTAACAACTTTTTTGTGGGGAATTTCCAATAAATAGAAGCTGACAATAGCAAATATACATTTAACAAACCAGCCCGAATGTTGGCGATGAATCCAGTTTGTATAATTAAGTTTTGAGATATTACTGTGTAGATTTAATAGGCACTCTGACAATGACGTCATTCAACATATTACGGGTTGGCGTTATAAAAATTTTTTATGCAGTATCTAATAAACCTTGACAGTCACTATGCAGGCAGTGCTTTTGAGAGTGGTGAAACTTTAATCATTGTCAATGTTTTTTTTTATATTATCTGTATGTTTACAATTAGAAAAAAAGAGCAACAATCATGTGCTTTTACCCAAGAGGAGTAGTTACGATTAATATAAGGAAAATATACGAATATTCACCCCACAAAGAGAAATAATGAGCAGAATTGAGAAGGTAACAAAAAATTACTGCCATCAAGGCGACCGTTATACCAACAAAGCATTACTTCAAAGGTCTTCTGCCTCAATATTGAGGTCTTTTCCTCTGTGTCAGACTAGACGTTTCATGCTTATGATCTTTAGGTGGAATGGGCAATGATTTGCGGGGAACAAACTCTCCTTAATTACTTTATTGGTAATAACCTGCAAATTTTTGAATCCCTATAACATTTTAAGGATAAATCCAGTCCCCTTAATCACTTTATTGGTAATAACGTGCAAATTTTAAATCCCTTCAACAATGTTTTAAGGATACATCCAGGTCTCCCTTAATTACTTTATTGGTAATAACCTGCAAATTTTCAACCCCTACAACAATGTTGTACGGATAAATCCGGGATCCTTAATTACTTTATTGGTAATAACCTGCAAATTTTCAATCTCTACAACAATGTTTTAAAGATAAATACAGGCTCCTTAATTACTTTATTGATAATAACCTGCAAATTTTCAATCCTTGCAACAATGTTTAAAGGATAAATCCAGTCTCCTTAATTACTTTATCGGTAAAAGGCAGCAAATTTTCATTCCTTATGATAATGTTTTAAGGATAAATCCAGGCTCCCTAGTTGCTTCATTGGTAATAACCTGCAAATTTTCAATCCTTATGATAATGTTTTAAGAATGAAGGGGCATAATTCAGGGCTGATGGAACTGAAATTGAAGTAATTCTTGTAAAAAAAACATATACATTGGATTTTGTATATGATGACATTTGCCATAAGGACTTAAAGGTATCAGGTGAGAAAATGTTAAATTCAATCAACTTCGTAAAATCAATCCTGAGAGATTGCGGTTGAGTGAAAAAAATAAATAAATATAAATTCGAAGATCCAATACACTAAGTAACACTCGTTTGTCAATTACTATATGTCAGAAAGTAATCATTTCAAATCTTTGTTTAGCCGAACGTATTTGAAAATAATCTGCTTAGATAAAAACAGCAAAGAAAAGTAAAACTGCAAAAGTCATTAAAGGGAAACTATGAGTTAAATCATTAATGGTGTTTATTACCAAATTTCTTGACAACAGTTAACTGCTTGTTATTTCTCTGGACGTGCACCGTAATGCCTTCAGTGAATATATAACTTACATCATTATAAACTTACAAACAAAGCTGTTTTTGTAAAATGCAAATAAGCTTAAATTTCTCCATTTCTGATAAAATAATGAGTTAGAAGGTGAATTCAATTCAAATACCAAAAGCAAAAGTGATAATCATCTGGTATTTCAGGATAATCACCAGTTTAATTGTTCCCCAACATTCACCATTCACACGCACACACACACACAAACACAAACACACACACACACATGGACACAAAGAAAATTTGACTTTTATTCTGTCTAAATTTTGCCTTCATTACCTTTGTTACAGGCTGCTTATTTATAGAAGTATTTCGCTTTCAAGTAGAGTCAGAGGGTGAAAGGAAAATTTACCCCAGTTACAGGTGCTTCAAACTCGTAGCACCTAACAAAAGCCAGACTCATTAATGAAGAAATAGGAACTTTTTATATATCTGCTTTTATTTGTCATTTACAGGAGAATTAATTTATACACACATAAAATGTATATGTGTGTGTGTGTGTATGTATGTATATATATATATATATATATATATATATATATATATATATATATATATATATATATATATATATATATAATTTGTTGTATATATGTATAGAAGTATTCATGTTTCTATGCTTACAATATAACAAATGATTACCAAAGTCACCACAAGAAAAAAAAAAAAAATAATATATATATATATATATATATATATATATATATATATATATATATATATATATATATATATATATATATATATATGCTTTTTATCTTCTGCTATTACGGTATAACAAACAACAATTCACTCTCCATAAACCGGAAATGGCCCACAACAAACAAATTGAAGACCAGCGAGTATCACGAGCATCTCTCCTCTGCAGTGAATTAAAATTCATGAATTTCGCGGTTGCATAATGATTCGCAGGCACAGCCAATGTAAAGCTTTTGTATTAATGGACAACAATACCCAGGTATATGTATATATGCTGCATCCATTCCGGACGCTGCAAAATGATACGTTACTTAGTTTGGTTTACTTGCATCATTGAGTAGTCCGTGTTTTTGCCCAGTGATTTCATACTTCTGTTTAAGGAAATTGTCCCCTGTGGGGGGTAGCGCCGTCAGTGCACCTCTCGTGGTGCACAGTAGGCATTACTTAAGGTCTTTTGCAGCGTTTTGTCGGTCCCTAGCTGCAACTACCTTGATTCCTTTTGCTCTATTGCCGTTCATACTCTCTTTCTTCCATCTTACTTTCCACCCTATCGTAATAATTGTTTCATAGTGCAACTGCTAGGTCCCCCCCCCAAATTCCCGTAACTCCTTTTAAACCTTTTTATTTTCAATTTCACTTTCAACGCTGAATAACCTCACTGGTCCCAGAGCTAGGCCTGTGGCTTAAATTTTGTACTCTATTCCATTCCTTAAGGAAATTGTCAGCTTCTTGTTAAGTATTTCTTTGGGTTCATAAGGATAATAGAACTATATCTACAAGAGGTTCTCAACCAATATTTACACGTTACCCCATTTTTACACCTCATTTCACTCATTACCCCTCATTGCACATGCAACTTCAATTACATTCCAGCAAGCGGTCAATAACATGCTTGACTCGACTTTCACCAAGTCTTTAAAAATCAAAGATAAATTTGAATGAAGCATATTATACAGAAAAGTAATTAACACGAACAAACGAAATGACAGAATTAGCCTGTTCCAACACAAAATCTGACACAGTGGGTACGATTTTCAATCGTTCTTTTTTTTTTACCTCTCTCTCTCACTCTCTGTCCATTACCCACCAGAAAAGACCCAGTTACCCCACTTGAAGTTATTTACACCCATGGAACCCTTGAATTGTTACATGCATATATTGCGCTTAATTATAGCATACTCATGCCTCAAAATCCCCCGCCCCCAGCGAAAACGATAATAAAAATAAGATATTTAAACGAACAAAATACTCCATTTCCGTTGAAAGTCTTTCATTAAAGGACATGCATTTGGAATTACTCCCACCGAATTTCTTTCAAATTTTTCGAATTAATTTGCCCGGACCACTCTTTTAACACTCCTAATTTGTGAGGAGCTTTTGCATAGGACGTGAAAGACTAATTTAGATTAAGAGAACACCTTTTGCAACATGGCATTTGCTCATATATATATATATATATATATATATATATATATATATATATATATATATATATATATATATACATATACAGTATATATGTATATATACATATATATACACATAATAATATATGTATATATATATATATATATATATATATATATATATATATATATATATATATATATATTTAATAAATGTTTAAGAAGTCTGTCCTAAATTACCTAGGCGGTCCCTGAGATGAGTCATTATCAGTTAATGGTATATATAAGCAATTGTTATCAGACTCATAAAAGTTACACTACACATCTTTAATATCAAATGAACGTTACTCTTGCAAGCGTTCAGTGCTGAAATCGTTTATTTGATCATTTATTTTCATTTGGATTGTTTTCTAATCATTGCTTCTGCGTATGCTAAGATATGACTCTCTTCGAGATGGCTGAACAATATAAATTCAAAAGTATTCATTGTTCAGTGACACTCAATCTATCTAGGCATGTCGTTTACTAATATTTATGTTCTAAAGCTATATGGATTCTTAAGCCAATTTTTGCCGGTTTTGCAAACCATTCCTGGCAGATAAAGAAAACCTGTTACCTGAAATATTTTCCACTGATGTATGTACAGTGACATACATTTATATGGTGTCCGGCAAATTTCTCGAAAGCTAATTGCTCGAAGTCGATAGCTCGAAAAAATTATTACTCGAACTATCTATTGATCGAAAGACAGACTTGCTCGAAAAACAGTCATTCAAAAAAGAATACCCAAGATGAACAATTAAAATTCATAATTTTACTAGTCTTCACAATTTATAAAAAGTTTAGGAAGTTTTAGTAAGAAAAAAATTAAGTCAAAATGTAGGATTGCCAATATATGCTGGCTACTGTATTATTAGTATGAAATATTGTGTGCAACACTTCTTAAATATTCTTCTACACTTCCTGTTTCGTCATATTTTGATACAATATCGTGTAATCGTTGTGGGCAGTCACGGTATTTTTTTCTGCTCCCAGCTGCACTCACACCTCCCACAAATTGTTCGATTTCCAACTCGTTTCTACTTTTTTCTCGCTTTAAGCCATCTTCTACAAACTTCCAAATCGACGGATGACAAGCAATTAGTTGATGTTGGAAAGTGTTGTTGGAAACTGTTGTTCCACCCCTCAGTAGTATTGCTTGTTTTCGGCGTTCCTTCTCTGACGTAACAGAAACAGTTCCACATTTCATATTTTAAAATAGGAGCATGTCTACGGTTGTCTCTATAAGGCCGGTCAATCCACGTATCTTCAAAGTAATCCACTACTCCTGAAAGTTCATTTGGAAAAATCTCATGTTCATTTACAGATTCAAATGCTACCACAACAATGGGCATCGGTATAAAAACCAGTGCAGATAAGAGATGAGTTTTAAGAGCAAATTCGGCATTGGTGTTGTACATGACCTTTTCTGGGTTGCAAAAATTAATATACGACCACTTGTGGGACCAGAGTCATAAATAAGGAATAAATCTCCTTTGCTGATCTTTGTAAACTCTTCAGGGATATCAAGATCGAGGTAACTATTAGGCAAAGCATGTCCAACATTTTTTCTTGAGCGTGTATTGAGTATGGTTCTGTTCATACTGTCTACTGAAGGGAGCTTCACAGCCGCAGCACCACTTACTTCTATTGAGGCACATGTAACAATATATTGTGTTGCATTTCGACTATTCAATGCATGTTCCTTCACTTTCTCCATTGCTTTAGCAGCTTCAGTTCCACCAGCGTCGCCTGCATGGTTGTGATTCCCACTTTGTTTCGTGATATTTAAGTATACCTTAGTTTAACCAGACCACTGAGCTGATTAACAGCTCTCCTAGGGCTGGCCTGAAGGATTATACTTATCTTACGTGGCTAAGGACCAATTGGTTACCTAGCAACGGGACCTACAGCTTACTGTGGAATCCGAACCACACTATACCGAGAAATGAATTTATATCACCAGAAATATATTCCTCTAATTCTTCATTGGCCGGCCGAAGACTCGAACGCGGGCCCAGCAGAGTGCTATCCGAGAGCTATACTGACCCGTCCAACGAGAATTCAGTGATAAGAGTATAATGGATTTTAGGCCAAAGGGTAAGCGTCAGGGACTTATGAAGTCATTCAGAGCTGAAGGGAGAATTGACAGTAAGGTTTGAAATGCGTAACAGGAGGAAAACCTCGCAGTTGCACTGTGAAATATTTGTTTGAGAGGGTGGAAAGTCAGATGAAAGAAAGAAAATATGAACGGAAGTACAGTAAAAGGAATGAAGGAGGGTGCAGCTAGGGGCCGAAGGGACGCTGCAAAGACCCCTAAGCAATGCCTACAGAGCACCACGTGAGGTGCACTGACGGCACTACTCCCCCACGGGGACAACAGGGATAACAAGAGCACAACATTTCTTTTTTTGGACATTTCGCATTTCCAATATATCTTATTGTTCGCTGTTTTGTCCGTAATATATGGGTAACCATCCAAACACAATTTCTTCTTTCCGTTTTTGCTCTCTATAAAACTTATATCCATCTTGAGGGTTCGAGGTTTCTCAAATTAATATAATAAAAAAAAGAAAATAAAAATACGAAAATTTAAATAAAAAAAGTCATTAACGGTTAAGATAATGGTATGTAGCACGGGTTTAACGGCTTAATATTTACTAGTGATCGTTTATGGAATAAAATATCGGCCTTCTCGAGTAGTTTACGGAATGAACATCGTTTTTCGAGCAATCTATCTTTCGATCAATTGTCTTCGAGTAATTGATTTCGAGAAATTCCACCTGGATTCCACTTATATATATATATATAATATATATATATATATATATATATATATATATATATATATATATATATATAATATATATATATACAGTATATATATATATATATATATATATATATATATAAACATATGTATATATATATATTATATATATATATAAACATATATATATATATATATATAAACATATATATATATATATATATATATATATATATATATATATATATATATATATATATATAGAGAGAGAGAGAGATATAGAGAGAGAGAGAGAGAGAGAGAGAGAGAAACATGCTTCATTTGCACCATTAAACATGTGTTAGAACATTTAGACAAAAAATTATAGGCTTGGTATAAAACAGGTATGAGACAAGGGTGTTTTTGGCTCCATGGCTGCCCTAATTTCCTTTTGTATCAGGCGATTCATGAAATCAGATAAGGTACAGTTGATACAGAAGCTTAGTTTTCATATAGGGAAGTAAGACGTGAATGCAGTATGGAGTGGCCGATGTATACAAACGATACTGCAGAAAGAAGAGCAAAATTATCTGAGTCGGTGGAAACCTGGATGGTGGGTCTATGAATGTTAACGTTGATAGTTGAAGAAACACGGTGGTTGATTTGCACAATTACTTTGGAGGTTATATAACTGATGGAGCCACAATGGGAGGTGTGTGTCATGCAAATAGGTGACGCAAGAAAGGTATTTGAGTGCTTACAAAATATTAAGAATACACTTGAAATGTTTATGGAAGCCAAGTTAGAGATGTACTAAGCGGCTGTGCATGTTGTGACTCAAATGAAAGAAAAGTTTTTAACGCTCTTTAGTCGGAATTTCTCTCCTAGAATTTGCAGCACAGGAAGGAATGATAGTGATAAAAATGTTTAGATACAATGTGGATGTAGTAAGGACATTAAAGTATGTGATAGAAATGTGTAGATACAATGTGGATGTATTAAGGACATTAAAGTATGTGAAAAGATGGATCAAAGAAGTAAAGAGTTTTCAGCCATGTGGATATAATAGAAGATAGGATCGGGGAAAACAGTTTATAAAGCAGAGGCATTAGGGACAGGTGGAAAGGATTATCTAGAAGGGAGTGTCAAATAAGAGCTATTACTAACAGAGCAATTCTGAAATTACGCAAAACACCACGTTATACGTTAATTTGTTCAGAAAGGAACATTCACCTAAAATAACTATGGGAAACCAAAAGCAATACCTGTTTGACCGAAAAGAAGTTTCTTTATACTCAACTAAGGGGCCGATCACCGATGATTTAATAGGTCAGTGAAAAAAAATGTACTTCAAGTATCGAAATTAAACAAGCAATAAACTTGTAAGAATGTTACCTGAGTAACGCTAAGTAAAAACCACCTCTGATTTATGGTAAATATTATTCATAATTGACAAGAGTGGGACTGTGTGAAAAACATGTACAAAATTTGAAGATGGAATTTTTTCACTGTTATGGCAAAATGAAACAGATTTGAATTATAATTTATTTTTTATTCCTTTGTCATAGATCTAATTTCCAGAATATATTGAATGTTTCATTACAGTTCTATTCGAAATATCGTAATAAAAAAAATATTTAATTTCATGTTTGGAATGAACTGGAAAGGTCCGATAAATCAAGCACACTCTAGCATATAAGAAATTAGTTTGTCATACAGGAAACCTATCCCCAAAGATTTAGAGCTTTACCAACGCTGCTCTAGCAAATCCATCTGAAATTTTCCAAATAATAGTGAAATGGAAATAGGACGTTGTCCCTGTAAAAATAAACATGGGGGAACACGGTACGTTTTACACTTTTACACGTCAGACCTGTTAAATTTGACGGCACAGGCCGAGGTGACATGAACCTATTGGATGGTAGTCTATATTAAGAACAAAACCTCATAACAGTTGAAAACTGCATTGTAAAAGAAAGACACCATATCTGTTTAAACTTAATAAGTTATAAACTTGACTAAAAAAAAAGTTTATATAAAATTTAAGAAGTTATTCTTAATCTGTATTTTGACACAAACTAATTTTAAGAAGTTATTCTTAATCTGAACTCTCACATAAACTAAATTTAAGCGGTTATTCTTAATCGGTACTCTCACATAAACTAAATGTAAGCAGCTATTCTTAATCGGTACTCTCACATAAACTAAATTTAAGCAATTATTCTTAATCGGTACTGTCAAATAAACTAAATTTAAGCAGTTATTCTTAATTGGTACTCTCACATAAACTAAATTTAAGCAGTTATTCTTAATGGGTACTCTCACATAAACTAAATTTAAGCAGCTATTCCTAATCAGTACTCTCACATAAACTAAATTTAAGCAGTTATTCTTAATTGGTACTCTCACATAAACTAATTTTAAGAAGTAATTCTTAATCTGAACTCTCACATAAACTAAATTTAAAAAGTTATTCTTAACTGGTACTCTCACATAAACTAAATTTAAGCAGTTATTCTTAATCGGTACTCTCAAATAAACTAAATTTAAGGAGTTATTCTTAATGGGTACTCTCACATAAACTAAATTTAAGTAGTTATTCTTAATTGGTACTCTCACATAAACTAAATTTAAGCAATTATTCTTAATGGGTACTCTCACATAAACTAAATTTAAGCAGTTATTCTTAATCGGTACTTTCACACAAACTAAATTTAAGCAGTTATTCTTAATCGGTACTCTCACATAAACTAAATCTAAGCAGTTATTCTTAATCAGTACTCTCACATAAACTAAATCTAAGCAGTTATTCTTAATTGGTACTCTCAAATAAACTAAATTTAAGCAGTTATTCGTAATCGGTACTCTCACATAAACTAAATTTAAGCAGTTATTCTTAATTGGTACTCACATAAACTAAATTTAATCAATTACTCTTAATGGGTACTCTCACATGAACTCATTTTAAGCAGTTATTCTTAATCTGTACTCTCACATAAACTAAATTCAAGCAGTTATTCTTAATCGATACTCTCTCATAAACTAAATTTAAGCAGCTATTCTTAATGGGTACTCTCACATAAACTAAATTTAGGCAGTTATTCTTAATCGGTACTCTCAAATACACTATATTTAAGCAGTTATTCTTAATCGGTACTCTCACATAAACTAAATTTAAGCAGTTATTCTTAATCTGAACTATCACATACACTAATTTTAAAAAGTTATTCTTAATCTGAACTCTCACATAAACTAAATTTAAGCAGTTATTCTTAATCGGTACTCTCACATAAACTAAATTTAAGCAGTTATTCTTAATTTGAACTATCACATAAACTAATTTTAGGAAGTTATTCTTAATCTGAACTCTCACACAAACTAAATTCAAGCAGCTATTCTTAATTGGTACTCTCACATAAACTAAATTTAAGCAGTTATTCTTAATCGGTACTCTCACATAAATTAAATCTAAGCAGTTATTCTTAATTGGTACTCTCACATAAACTAAATTTAAGCAGTTATTCTAATCGGTACTCTCACATAAACTAAATTTAAGCAGTTATTCTTAATCGGTACTCTCACATAAACTCAATTTAAGCAGTTGTTCTTAATTGGTACTCTCAAATACACTAGTTTTAAGCAGTTATTCAAAACCGGTACTCTCAGATAAACTAAATTTAAGCAGTTATTCTTTATCTGAACTCTTACATAGACTAATTTTAATAAGTTATTCTTAATCTGAACTCTCACATAAACTAAATTTAAGCAGTTATTCTTAATCTGTACTCTCACATAAACTAAATTTAAGCAGTTATTCTTAATCGATACTCTCAAATAAACTAAATTTAAGCAGTTATTCTCAATCTATACTCTCACATATACTAAATTTAAGCAGTTATTCTTAATCGGTACTTTCAAATAAACTAAATTTAAGCAGTTATTCTTAATCTGTGGTCTCACATAAACTAAATTTAAGCAGTTACTCTTAATCTGCACTCTCACATAAACTAAGCAAATGAGAGCCTCGCTATTGTAAAACTTTCTTCCACTATGTAAGTCTCAAGGGCTTTTAAATAATGCTTACAACGATGCTTGCATTGCAAACGTTTATCATTGTTTTTTCCACTAACTTTAAGCTTGATATTCTGAAAACGCAAACCTAAATTTTTTTTCGAGACGAAAAGTAGTTGCTTTTCCGATTACCGGATTTAATCTGAGAATGGCCTGCTGTCCTCCGTGAAGATTTTATTTGGAAGTGATGCACTGAATATCTTCATTAAAGCCACGATGACTTTGTGATGCTAAAATACTGACTTTACCTCCATGCACTGTTTGTCTCTTATCATTAGTCCTTTTTGTTCTGATTTTACGATTTAGCCGCTGTCCATCATAAACACTTGAATTTCTATATCACTGTTTAACATTCACACTTATTTCATGGAAAGGTCTCCTTGGATGTTGAGATACTGAGATGTCTTGGCATGAATATTCTTATTATCTAATTTACAACCATTGAATTAAAACCATTTAGTTGTTTACTAAAAAAAAAAAAAAAGAAGGCGAATTTCATGTGAGTTTATATATATTTCCTTTTTCCAAATTCTTTCTTTAACCAATACTTATCAAGAAAGAACCCTCTTATTTACACCACGTACATTGATTTATTTTTCCTGTATGACTCATAGTTTAAAACAGAGTATTTAAATCACGATCAAATTTGCACACAATAATAATTCACCCTTAAATCAGGTTTACCGAAAAGAAAAACAATGGTGATGCTAAATCCCGACCAATATTCAGTACTTCCATTGCATGAAGGGGAAATCAGACACCTTCCTTGAATTAATTAATTTGCAAGCAAATCTAATTAGAGGAACAATGAAATTATTCCACGGCCCAAATTAAACAGAGAACCTGCAAAACCTTTCTCCCGTTCACAGGTTAAGAGGTGGGATCTTTCCTAGACAGTGACCCCCAGGGGTTTTAACCCGGTATGTATCCACCTTTGCGGCGGGTTTAGTACAACTTCATTGGGGATTACCGTAGAAACACTAACAAAAGACTGTAAATATCATAAAGATAGTGACCCCCAAGAAATATCAGTCCTAGATAACGACCAACGAAAACCCTTGGGGGTCACTATCTAGGATAGATCCTACAGGTGGAATTAAGATATGACGAGATTACAGGAAAATTTTACGATTTGGGTGTGCAATGGTGAAGTTAGGAAATGGATGTATATCAACTGCTATGTAATATGTGAAATAAAATGTGGTCTGTCAGTATGACAGTTATTAAATCCGTATGTGAAAAACAGCAAAAAAATAAATAAAAGGAAATTTAGAGTCAGGTTGTCTCTTTGAGATCCTTGGAGTGACAGTCAGTGCAAAATATTACATAAAAATAAGAAATATCTTAAGCAAAGGCAGTTAGAAAGTAAATAAGATGTATTTCTAAAAAAAAAAGTGTTACTTAGTTTTCTATTTCTGTGGTCAGAAATAGTTATTCATTTTAATATACACCAATTACGGTTTTGAAGACACTGGATATATACAAAGGTCAAATGATGGATCATTTTCAAAAAGTTCGTGTGTAATTATGATATATGAAATTAGCTTCTGAAAAAATCGGAACGCAATTTTTTGCTAAAACTTTTCCTACAATATTACTGTAATCAGCTGCAAATCTACATAAAAAAAAACAATATAAAAAATGGTCCCTTTTAAAGGAGAGACCTTATTTTTCCAGATAGTGTGTATCTGAATAGGCACATGTTTTGACTGCTCACTACAAATTAGCCTACTGTATATAATAAATGAATACTTAAATAAATAATTGAAATCCTTTTATTACCACCAAATGTTCCTATTTAGAGATTTTAACATAACACCTAAAATCTTTTATATGACTAGAACAATAAAAATCAACGAAATAAAAATGTCTAAACTGTGAAGCAAGGTAATTTCAGATTTTCATTTACGTTAATGTGACCAAATTACGTATCATGGCATAATGATTACATCTAAAATAAGATTATTTTTGGTAATTAAGTTACAGGCAATAGTCATAAGCTTTGTATGTGCAACAAAGCAAAAATCAAATTAGGAGTATATATCATTACGTTTTTAATCCAAACAAATTGGACGGTCGAGTATTGTGTTCAAAATGATATAGAAAAAACAGAGCAGGATAACATTGCCAAATTAAAAGCATTAATTAAATTTAAAGGACGACAGTCTAGAATCTCAGCCAGGGTGCTGATTATTTGGATGAAAGTTGAAGAGTAATGACAGATGCACTGCTTAAATTCTTGTAGAATTCAAATAACTTTATTTTGTTGAAGGCACTGGTGGTCGTTTATTTATGATTTATTATATATTGCTCATTTTTAGAAAAAAAAAA
>NC_089799.1:17250874-17253374 GCF_040412425.1 Macrobrachium rosenbergii
ATATATATATATATATATATATATATATATATATATATATATATATATATATATATATATATATATATATATATATATATATATATATATATATATATATATATATATATATATATATATATATATATATATATATATGATATATATATATATATATCATAATACATGTGTGCTAGCAGTCATAATCCATCGGCTAAGGCTAGGATACCAATGCACTTGGCAAAAGAATAGTAGACAACCCCAACCATACTGTGAAACAATCCCAAAAGAACCCTGGGCACTACTCTTCTTGACTGTACAGAAACAGAACAGTTAAGAACAAGATATGAAGGAAATGAAAGAACAGCTACCCAAATAACAAAGCACATACTGGCAAACATTCATGAATTTACAGGCTTCCTATGTTCCTACCCACCAACACGGTAACTCTAAAGAACCCTTACCTTTAACCACCAGCTCTCCTTCCCACCCTTAAATCAGGCACAACAGACCCAACCCAGACAACAAATCAAAAGCCATTCCATCTCATCTCTAACTGCTGACTCTTTTAGAAATCACTATCTCCCCTATCAAAATCACCTTTCATCCACCACAATCAACACCCAACAAATACACAAAACACATACACACACAAGAATTAGGACTGGACAAGGAATATGGCTTTAGATCATCACGAGCTAGCATACTAGCTACCTGTGCTTAAAGCTCAAATTCTTCTTTTTCCCCATCTTTGGCCTCTCCCACTAGCCAACACTCACTGCTATCATACTTTTATCCTTATCTCATGGGTATCTTAGGGTTCAAAGAGGTTGCAACCTTGCCTGTTAAATCTTTTCACTTCAAAATCACCCCCACCAAAATCACTTCCATGCATCATAATAAAGTTTTCATCTAACCTACCCATCTCACAGACTCATCATCAACAAAGAGTTACATGCTGCTCTAGGAGCAAGCGCCTGTGCTGGCACAAGGCCAGCTAAATCTGAAACAACAACAACTGTACATTCATTCAGTAAGGAACCACCGATAAACTAGACAACACCCAGCCAGTATGTAACTCAACACCTTCCTTACACTGGTGACCCTGGAGTGACCCGAAGGAGCCGATGACAGACGACCAACCCACGTTGACGACCCACGCGCCAACGAATCCCGCGCTGCCTCCTCCACTCAGCCTCCCGTCGTCCTCGAGCCAACAATAGATGTCCGACCCTCCGAGATGAACCACCCCACCACTGGAGCCCTGGACGCCTCCTCCAAGCAGCCTGACGCCGCCCCTGAACTTGTACCGGACCAGCTGACCAACGAAGGACCAGCCAACGTCATCCTTCAGCCTGCTGCCGTACCCCTTGAGCTGGCTACCGAAGGATCAGCCGACATCATCCTTCAGCCTGCTGCCATCCCCCTCGAGATGGCTACCAAAGGATCAGCTGACATCATCCTTCAACCCGCTGCCGTCCTCCTCGAGTTCCTACTGGCCGGCGTCATCCTGACCGGTGCTGCCCTTCATCCTGCTGCCCGCCCAAAGCCCAAGCCCCTCGCACCCATTCCAATTGTCAGCAAGACGATTTCTGCCATCGGGCCTTGCTTGTGGGGTTTTTCCGAGAAACCGCATGGCGGTCCTATGGGCACACGTTTTTTCAGCCATCAGTCAAAAGACAACGAAGTTCCCCGCTCTCTATTTTATTTCTCTCTCTCTCTCCCGTGCGTCAGCTGATAATTTTAAGGAAACGCAACTTACCATACAATATTCCTGTCTATTTCTCTGGACCACTGCTTGTTTTAAGTCATGTACAATCACCACTACTTGTCATTTTACCCATAATGTTCCACCCAATCTTCTGAATCAAACTGCATGTATGTTTCTTTTGTGAAGACGCCAAACCTCACCATTTTCACATATATTATGCTACTGTCATTGTATTCATTAATCTGTCTATTGAATCTCATTGCAGATGTCCAACCTGTGAATCGCTGGCCTTTTCCATTGATATTGTTTTATCATTGTACATTTATTATGTCTCTCACAATCGCTATTTGTTTTGTCTGTTATAGGCACAGATGTCACAAAACATAATCTCTTTAATGCCTTGTCTGTGTGTAGAAACTACATTGCGGCTCACGCCAGCCAATAACAACTTCGAAGATTCTGTACATTCATTCAGTAAGGAACCACCAATAAACTAGACAACACCCAGCCAGTATGTCACTTAACACCTTCCTTACACTGGAAGCAGTACAGACCTTCCACGTCCGAAATCAGAATTATGCCTCGATAACTTTGGCGAAAATATTACACATTGACAGATTAAGTTCTGTGACCAAAAATGGAGCAATTTATTTCTTATTTTACGGGTGGGGGTTTTGCGAAGTTTGTGGTTTTCATCGGCCTCGAAGTTACAGAACTCTTTCAGAAACCTTTTTCTGGGACTCCTTAAAAAAAGTACGCTTGTTATTGCAGCTGTGATTATAGGTCATTTAAGGGCGTCTCAAATCTTCG
>NC_089799.1:17258374-17260874 GCF_040412425.1 Macrobrachium rosenbergii
AGTAGATAGATTACTAATGCATTAAATGCTTCTCTGTACATTTAGATATTTTCTTCCTTGTGAATATTCACATTTAGATATTTTTTTCCTTGCGAATATTCACATTTAGATATTTTTTCCTTGTGAATATTCACATTTAGATCATTTTTTCCTTGCGAATATTCACATTTAATTATTATTTTCCTTGCGAATATTCACATTTAGATATTTTTTCCCTTGTGAATATTCATTTTTAGATATTATTTTGTGAATATTCTTAAAGGGAATATTTACCTTTTTATTATCAAATCTTGATTATTTTTTAGGAAGTTGTTTATAGAATATTCATTATTTAGATATTTTGAAAACTGAATTTTAAATAAATAAATAAAAAATTCTGAAAATAAGACAATTTTGATGCCATATAAGGAAAAATTCATGTTTTTTGTTTTAAAATTACTTTACAAACATTTAAGTATACAACTGAGGAATTATTACTTTCCAAACCTACTTTTTTTAGGTACATAGATCCTGATAAACGCGGGTTGACAAAAATGAAAAATAAATTGATGAAAACTAATTAAAAATCACAAACAAAAAAAGCATGTACACTCTTAAATGTACCAAACATATAAAACAAAGCTTTTGGAAACAAGAGGCAAAAGAGTTGAGTCTCACCGAAAAATAATGGAGCCTTAGCACTTAGACGAAAATTTATTTTGAAAAAGGCACTTAAAGTTGGTAAACATGATAAATGGTGGAACAGAAAATTCTTGAAAATATGCTTCATAATCTGGCCTCTTTACAATTTTTCTCTTGTGTTCCTTCTTAAATATTGGCAAATCCTGGCTATTATGCTGAGATATTTCAGTGTAGTGGAAAACCAAAATAGAATCTAACTGGAGGCTGTAAAAGACTTGAGTTTGCTACAGCGTGCCTTCAATAATCTCTTAAGCTCCATTTTTACTCTTTGGCAGTATCTCCACAGTCTTGAGTGAGAGATTCATTTCATTCTGGGTTGGCCATGAAGACACGCCTCCAAGCCAAGGTCACTCGTCATTCTTTGTAGACTTCAAATATTTGTTTTTCCCTTCCTCATCAACAATGAATTTCAAAGAGAAAATGTGACAAACCTCATTATTCTCACCGCTTTTTGAAGACGAATAGGCATCCAAACACTGACTTATCACAACGAATCATGATTAACATTCATTGTGGAAGAGCAGTGACGAATCCTGCTAAGTATGGCCTCTTCATTTCAGGCAACTTGTTCCTGCAAATTTTTTAATTGCATCCCAGCTAATAAAAGTCAAACCCAATAAAATCATCTGTGAGCAGTTTTTTTCAGCAAGAAGGGCATGAACTTCTGAGTACTACTTTCACATGTCATCTTCCTTTTCTAAGGGAACGAAACCGTTTTACACACATGGGTGATGCATTCGATTTTCCTTAAAACAGTTACTCCTATTCATAATATGGTCCTTTGCAATCATTCTGGAAGATCAAATGCAGTGCTATCTCCATCGTGAAGCAGCATTGTCTCATAACATAACAAGAGAGAGCCCACACCGAGAGCTGCACTCCTGATACCTCCACTCTTCCCACTATAGTTCATGTTGCACTTGTGCTTGTGAGCTGTCATTAGCTCTATTTTCTCATCATTTATCTTTACTTTCCAGTTTTTCCAGAAATCGGTCTCAAAGTTACTTAGAGTTCATAATCTTTCACAACCCCTGTATGGTCCTCAATTGCAGAGTCCAAACCCATAATGAGACATGTGTCCTCTTTTGCCAACTGCCATCAAATGACACACTCACTGGCAGTAACATTTATGGTGTAATTCCCATTCATTTTCATAATATCTAAACAATTCTTTGATTCATACGAAAAGATTTTGCTAGCAATAGCTATCTCAGTAACATGACTTACTACCTTTTGTAAGTTTTGGAGAAAACCTTGACTGAAACTCAAACACTCACACAATTTGTGAATCCATTTCAGCCTATCACGCCCCAACATGGTTATATATATAGGCATGGATGTTACTGGTCCACTTCAGACCACTGTCATCATCATTAATGTTTATCATAGAGCATTGAACATTTCACATATTCTTGAATAAGACATTCAAAAACTATTCCACTTCAGTGTTATTTTCAAGCAAAAGGACAGGCCATCCGTTTTACAACACTCCCAAGATATTCATTGCTTAATAAAGGAAGAAAAGTCAAAAGATATATCAAACTTTCACTGTAAAGAGCGATTTGCCAAGTCACGAACTTGTGAACTGCCAAAACAACCAAATACACACAACAATTCTCGATTTCTTTTAGCAAAATGTGCGTTATTTCGGCAACTGACAACAGGTTTTGTTGGTCTAGGCATGTTGGAGAAAATGTGAGACAATATAAATTAATGGTTTCAGTAAATAACAATGTAAAATCCCATGGTTTCAAAACTTGGTCAACAAATGTGTTTGTTTTGGTTTTGAAAAAGACCTCAGGTCAAATGGATGCTAGGC
>NC_089799.1:17265874-17278374 GCF_040412425.1 Macrobrachium rosenbergii
AACTTAGAATTTACTCATTAACCCCATGTGGAATTTTATGTTTGATTTTCTTTTAATTGTTCAAAGGTATAGCTTAACCAGATAATGATTAATTAATAGCAATATCTGTTTCTCTGTGATTCGACAGCTATACTGAATTTCCCAAAAGCCTCTCTCCATTATGGAGGTTACTTACAAATTGTGTTTAATCTAATAAAGAGAGAGAGAGAGAGAGAGAGAGAGAGAGAGAGAGAGATTCCGCACTACGCTCCAAGGCTCCTCTTGGTAAACTATTTTCCATTTCGGTGCTTCTGATCTGATTTGATTCACCTGCGTTCGGTTCAGTTGCTCATTGAGGCAAAGGATTCTCTCGATTACTTTCATCTTTTTTTTTTTTTTTACAACAAGAGAACAAACGGATAGGGGCTGATACATTTCTGCAGGGTTTCCCCCCCCCCCGTTTTTTTTTCATAACCAGGGAAAAGTTTTTCCATTGTATATCTGCAGTATCAGTCTCAATTTTCGTTGTCTGATTCACACATCACATTGGTCATCTTTGTTTTCATTTTAGTCTTGTCAGGAATGCGGAAAGTATCTTTTGTGTTTTTCATTCTTCCTATTTCAAAATGTTCTCTTTATCGAAGCATTCTGCTGGATTACTTTTGTTGTAAGAGAAGTTCGCCATCTGTAATTGTTTTAGAAAATAATAAGTTAGACTTTCCATTCCGTGAAGAAAAGTGTTAATGGAATTAGCCCTTATAAAAAAAAGGTTTGACAAAGTAAAGGCAGTTACGAAGAATGAGAGACGCTCCCCACTGACCTATAATCACAGCTGCAATAACGATTGCAGTTTTTTAAGGAGTCCCAGAAAAAGCTTTCTGAAAGAGTTCCCTAACTTCGAGGCAGATGAAAACCACAGATTTCGCAAAACCCCCGCGCGTAAAATAAGAAATAAATTGCTCCATTAGGAGACGGAGCTGTTTGTCCCAGTAATATTTTCGCCAACGTTATCGAGGCATAATCCTGATTTCTGACGTGGAAGGTCTGTGCTGGTCCCAGTTCCTCAATTGCCTGTCATTTCTTTCGGAATTTTTAACCGTGAGCACTGCAATATCTTTCGGATTCGAAGGAAAATGCTGACTTTCTTCGGGGAAAATGTTCTATTTCTCGGCCCTGAGGTTAATCTGATAGAATGACACTTATTCCTGAACGGTGACAGTCTGAGTGTTTCATGTGAAACGGACTGGCACTTCTCAAGAATTCCGTGTGAAAAATCATTACTCTCTCTCTCTCTCTCTCTCTCTCTCTCTCTCTCTCTCTCTCTCTCTATATATATATATATATATATATATATATATATATATATATATATATATATATATATACATACTGTATATACTGATATATACACTGTATACATATGTGTTTGTATGTGTTTGTGTATTTGTCTGTGTGTGTCTTTGTGTGTGTGCGTCTGTGTGTGAGCGTGCGTGTGCAGTTCATAGAAATTACTAGGCTGTAATCATAATAGTCAATGAACTAACACAATAAAATGCAGAGATCTGGTTTGAACACACACACACACACACACACACACACACACACACACACACACACACACATATATATATATATATATATATATATATATATATATATATATATATATATATATATATATACACTCGATATAGACAGAGAGAGAGAGAGAGAGAGAGAGAGAAGAGAGAGAAGAGAGAGAAGAAGAGATGAGAGATGAAACGCTGAATATCTTTCTCGTCGCTAATAACTTCACGAAGGAGAAATGAGAGAACTGCTTTCCTCACACAAAACCATAATGCAGTTGAGAAGCATAATTGCCGATAACTCCCCATGTAATAAGTTTCGGACGAAGCAAGCAATTGTTCGTCTGGAAACGATCAATTTGCATAAATTATCCGAAACCGCTGAATTGCTTCAATGAAATTGCAATCGGGAGAGACTCGTTCAAGTGATAGCTGCAAACTTGTTAGATCTCGTTAAATCTCGTTAAATCTCTCCCGTAATGAGTTCTCTTTTTCGTTTTTCCGGTGAAAGGTGGATTACGGAAAGAGCATTTTATGAGGTTTCGATAAATCTGGACCTTTGTGTTTTGTGAATTTTGTTGATTTTTATTTTATGCAGAGTAAAGAGATTTTGTGGCTGAATCTCAGTCTTCTGCGCTGGAATTTGGAATGAGACTTAATGAAAAGCTTCGAACGCATAAGATATTTAAATTATTTATATTAAAAATAAATCACTGAATTCCTTAATTAAGCAATGTAGTTAGAGGCCAGCAGAAGCTATATAGCGAAGAATTTGGGTAGTGTAATAAAGGTGTAATATGTGAAAAGGTAATAAAATGAACTCCTATTGAATGTATGTGAAAGAAAAAAAAAGAAGAAAAGATCTGCATACATTTTAAGCAAACAGGCAAACAGAGAAGGAATGTAAAATTGTAATCCTTCGAACATATAAAATATTTACTCATTATTTATGAAGTGATATGGGAATGAGTATATCAGTGAACTGGTTAGGTAGTTAGGTAGTGTAACAGAATTGTTATATGTAAAAAGGTTCTACATGTAACTTCTCTTAGATGTTTTGGAGCCCCCGCCCCCTCACCCCAGGAAAGATTTGTAAACTTTTTAGACAAGCACCTGCCAATTGAAAAGGGGTGTAAAATTAGACAAAAATAAAGATGCTCAGGTTACAATATAGCTCACAGGACATTGAAATAGCCTGATAAAATACATGTAACAAAAATCTGCTGTTTGCGGAAGAAGGGAAGATAAGCAAAAGTTAAGAATCAATCTACATGCAAATGCATGGAAACAGTGCCGTAATAAAAGGTATGGATGAATAAATACTTATACGAACCATTTTTGTTCCAATACGAGCATTTCAGAATCGGATTATTTCTATTCAGTACCTAATGTGGATTTTTAAAAGGCCTAATAATCCTGGTGACATTTTTCTTTTTTTTATTTTGTTATTTTGACCGTATATTTGGTTTGTATTCACTAGGAAAAGTTCAACTCAGTGTATGTCAGTGACATATCTTACATGTAATATATATATATATATATATATATATATATATATATATATATATATATATATATATATATATATATATATATATATATATGAGAAGTTGCTCTTCTCTCTCTTTTATATATATATATATATATATATAACAGAAGATGTCTTCCCTATACAAATGTGCTTATCTCATTTAATCTAAAACCAGTCCATCATTATAAATCCTTCTGTGGATATACATAGTTTTGTTTCATTTAATCTGAAAACAGCTCCTTCATTACAATTCCTTCTATGGTATAAATAAGTTTGTTTCATTTGATCTGAAACCAGCTCCTTCATTACAGTTCCTTCTATGGATATAAATATGTTTGTTTCATTTAATCTGAAACCAGCTCCTTCATTACAAGTCCTTCTATGGATACAAATATGTTTGTTTCATTTAATCTGAAACCAGCTCCTTCATTATAATTCCTTCTATGGATACAAATATGTTTGTTTCATTTAATCTGAAACCAGCTCCTTCATTATAATTCCTTCTTTGAATACAAATATGTTTGTTTCATTTAATCTGAAACCAGCTCCTTCATTATAATTCCTTCTATGGATACAAATATGTTTGTTTCACTTAATCTGAACACAGATCCTATGTTACAATTCCTTCTATGAATATAAATCTGTTTCATTACAATTCCTTCTTTGAATATAAATAAAAATCTGAAACCAGCTCCTTCATTATAATTCTTTCTATGGATACAAATATTTTTTGTTTCCCTTAATTGAATCTATTAAATTCCTTCTATGGATATAAATACGTTTGTTCCATTTAATCTGAAACCAGCTCCTTCATTACAATTCCTTCTATGGATACAAATATGTTTGTTTCCCTTAATCTGAAAACAGCTCCTACATTACAATTCCTTCTATGGATATAAATACGTTTGTTCCATTTAATCTGAAACCAGCTCCTTCATTACAATTCCTTCTATGGATACAAATATGTTTGTTTCTCTTAATCTGAAAATAGCTCCTATGTTACAATTCCTTCTATGGATATAAATAAGTTTGTTTCATTTAATCTGAAACCACCTCTTTCATTACAATCCATTCTTTGAATATAGGTATGCCTGTTTCATTTAATCTGAAACCAGCTCCTTCATTACAATTCCTTCTATGGATACAAATATGTTTGTTTCCCTTAATCTGAAAACAGCTCCTACGTTACAATTCCTTCTATGGATATAAATAAGTTTGTTTAATTTAATCTGAAAACAGCTCCTTCATTACAATTCCTTCTTTGAATATATATATATATGCTTGTTTCATTTAATCTGAAACCAGCTCCTTCATTACAGTTCAGAAGCTGACTCAAAAACTGCTTTCGCCTCACGAGCGTTTACAGAGTTGTCTTTCACGGTGCTGAGCAGATATTCCTCGTCTCATGTATCAATCAATGAACCGGTAAATATCTGGGAAAATATTAAGAGTAATACTGAGGGAGCGCTTGGGAGCTCAAGGGTCTGCTTAGTAGCTCAAGCAAAAATCACAATATTTTAAAATATTTGCTCTGGCCGAAAGCCGGTAATCACAATTTATTTTTATCCTGAGAAAAATACCGTTGATAATATATCTCAGTTCATAAATGTAAGATTTCATTTTACACACACACACACACACACACACACACACAATAATACACATATATATCATATATATATATATATATATATATATATATATATATATATATATATATATATATATATATATATATATATTCAACAACAAGCTCGTATCGTTCAATATTTCTTCCTTATTTCAAGTCATATGGTCCACCATCTCTTCGAATTAGTGATGTCTTTAAGAGTCACAGCATATATAAAAATCACAAAACTTTGTATATCCGTAAAAACATTAGAACATATAAAATAGTGTAATGCACGTTCGCCAAGTAATACATCTAACCTGTCATTTGTCACTCAGACGTAAAACCCTTTTAAATCTCGCAAAATCTCCTTGATTGCAAACGAAATCAAACGGGATCTTCCTCTCCACTCTCGTCAATTCTCGCAAAATCTCGTTAAATACTTTCCAGATCTCGCATTATACAGACTGGGAGGGTCTCTCGCGGATTCAATTCCGTGTTTACCAAATGCGATGAATATTCAGGTTGCCAATTCCCGTCCTTAATAGTCTTGTGAACTATTATGCAAGAGTTGTTTTGCTAGAAGGGGTAAACTGTACTTCTGTACATTTGTATAATTTTCTATGCCATGGTTTGTTGTTGAAGATGACGATGAAGTAGTTTATTGGCATAATGATCAAGTAACGAGTGGAATTATGTATTTATTTTGTGTGGCATTCAACGGGAATTTCTCATTATTTGCAAACAGCCGTTTTCTACAGTTAACATGACTCCGAAAGGAAATGCCGGCAGTTGCCTTTCATCTGCTTTTAATCGACATTTTCTCTTTTTGAATAGATTTGCAAATCCGGCATATTTTCAAAGACTGTTTAAACAGGATAGAAGAATCGTTCTTTTAAACAATGTAAAATGAAATAAAAGAAAAAGTGACAAAAATTTAACAAATCACTTCATAAGAATCTACCTTAACACAGACCTCAATGATAGAAAAAATTCTTAGGAAAAAATCCTTTAAAAGAGCACAAGAAAATAATTTTGTGTATTCTATCGTTGTTAACACTTATACATGAATGGATATCGCCATAAAAGTAATAAAACTGATATGTCATAATTTCCTTGATGTTCATTGAGATTTAATCATCAATTCAAATTAGACGGGACCAAACTCTTGTGTTTCTTGCGAGAAGGTTTAATAATGCAACGGTAATTTAATGTAAAACGTTAGAAATAGTAATGGTTTCTGTAATAAGCGTAAACGATGAATGTTGGAAGCGTACTGATACATACAGTAACACCTCCAGCAACAAACTTATTCTCCTTATCGTAGAGTTTGTAAACTTTTCACAACACTTGCTTATCATAAACCAGTCCAACATAACGAACTAAAATACAGTAGCAGCATAATAACCCATAGATTCACCTTATTAAGTCTGTAAGACTTGGAGGGCAACAACAACCTGATTACGCAACATTCAAATATATTCAAAGCATATTAGATTGTAAATACAAGCATCATGGGTAACAACAATAAGAGCTGGGATATTACTTAGATAATATGCAACCTATATCGAAGATGAACAGAATCAACGGCGGCACATGTTCTTCGCAATTCAAATCAGTATTCCGTTCAACTCTACTTCAATGACTGACTGTGTACCTGATGTCTTCACTTGTCTGTATTATGAACGAAGACAAACCTCTGAAAGTAATCAACAACTTTATTGATGATCAGACATACCAACCAAATTCAAACTGTGAAATCCGAAACACTGAAAATTCCTACAAACATCAATTTTTAGCAACTCATCCTGGCGAGTCTGATCCCCTTATAAATCACCGGAACGAGAGAGGGGGATGACTTCCCTTAATGGAGATGGATCTGTTTCATTGATCTGAGCAAACCATTTTATATATGACTGCGCTCTCGATCATGGCATTAAGAGTATTTGCCAAAAGCTCAACGCATTTACAGAAATTGTCGTCATTATCTTTTGTCAACACGTGCGATAGAAATGTGGGCTTATTATTGAAATGTTGTGGAGGGACTGACTACCCATGGTTTTTTACACTGCCAATAACAGATTTTTGTGAATATTTGATCTTTAGATTTAAGGAAGCGTTGTAAATTATAACTGTTTTTTAGAGTATTTGAAATTTTATTTATTTTCTTTTTTATATTCTAGTGTTGCACATATACCCCAATTTAGGGAATTATTCAGCAATCTAACAACTTGTTATCAAGGATATTTATTATAAGAACTGATCTCGTATGTGATCTTCATAATGGTATTCCTTAAGTATTTAACTAAACCTTAGATAGATGATTTATCATGATTCAGACATACCGTTATGATAATGAAAAATAGCCGAATTTTACCTTAGCTCGGTATTTCTCAATTTAAAAGCAAATATTGCTTTAGGGATACCACAGATTATATGGAAGAAGAAAGAATTTTTTTTATTAAAGTTAACACAAAAGACAAACAACGAAAATTAAGCCATAGCATTCCCATACTCATTTAACGGTCCTTTCGCTTTTCTGTAATTTTAATGACGTTAAAAAAATAACAAGTGAAAAACGCGCCGAAGAAATCGAGTTTTCTATACACCGTATAGTCAAGAAAAACTATTGTGTCGGCTTTGTCTGTCCGTCTGCACTTTTATTCTGTCTTCACTGTTTAATGTTCTCACTTTTTCTGTCTGCCCTCAGATCTTAAAAACTGCTGAGGCTAGAGGGTTGTGAATTGGTATGTAGATCATCCACCCTTCAATCGTCAAACATAGCAAATTACATCCCTCTAGCCCCAGTAGTTTTTATTTTATTTAAGGTTAAAATTAGCCATAATCGTGCTTCTGGTAACGCAATAGGGTAGGCCACCACAGGGTCGTAGTTAAAGTTTCATGGGCCGCGGCTCATAGAGCATTATACCGAGACCACCGAAAGATAGATCTATTTTCGGTGGCCTTGATTACTGTATACGCTGTACCGGTTGTACAGAAAACTCGATTGCGCCGAAAAAACTTCGGTGCATTTTTTACTTGCTTTTCTTTGTATTAGCGTTACACACTGGAGGTCGAAAGCCGACTTATGCGTATACACAGAATTCACACTTCGGACTAAATTCATACAAAAAGATAAGATCAGGCTTCATATTTAATGTATATAAACAAACATCGCACTTAATGTATAAACAAAATGAAGGTTTGAGCGTCAGCAATATAACGGAAACAAGAAATCAAGCATTGCTACGAAGATATGAATCAAACAAATACAACAGAATAAGCACGCATACATCTGGATGGAAATTCTTAGAAGAAAAAAAAAATAGTTGTGTTTGTAAAAAAAAAAGTACATAAAGAAAGAGGAACAGGTAAAACCGAAGGCCGAAACGTGCTGTGTAAGTGATCTCTCAAAATCCCTGAAAACCAAAAATAACGATGTTTTAAGGACATAAATCCCTCCAGTTTGTCTCCGACATCGATATATGGGATTACAGTGAATCATTGTTTACATGAATTCATGTTTTCACCATTTACTCTGTTATTAGAACTTTTGATGATTTATGATTTACGCTCTTTTGTTAGAAACGTCATCAGCTCTACAACAACAACAACAACAACAACAAACAATAATAATAATAATAATAATAATAATAATAATAATAATAATAATAATAATAATAATTAAAGCAGAACTTTCATGTGAGTCATTATGATCCCGTTATATGGGTAATTATTCTGATAGGTGATAGTTTCATTTTGGATAACTCAGATTTGCTGGGAATTATTGCCAAGCGTTTGTGCAGCACTATTTTTCACTGAACACATTACTTTAATCTTAATAATATATACTGAGGATAACAATGTTTACAGATTAGGAACTTTCGCCGTGTTTACAGTTTGAGGCATAATCTCGAAAGCTAATCTAAAGTTACTCTTGTGATTTCATCAGCATCATAATGTTCTCAGAGATTTTCTGGTTGAGTTTTAGATGAGTTTAAAAATAAAATCTCATCGCCAAGTTTTATAAAAAAGGGAGGTGAAGTTTGGTACTAGTGCTGTGTCGGCAAAGTGGATAGTAGGCTGGAATAAGATTTACATGAATTGCAAGATAATGCACCACGCGTATTCTGTATATTGATCATTATTATCATCAGCATATTATCATCATCATCATTATTCAACTTTGATTCCGTCTAGCATAGCTAATGTTTTTAGTTGACAGCTTCTGCTTACCAAACACCAGCTTATGTGTGTAAGATACAGCCACCTTCTTATGTATAGGTAACAAATTTTAAGCATTATATGGATCATTATAAAATTATTCTGTGCATACAGGATGATTCAAGTAGCAAGCCAAAATCGAATTTCCAGTAATGCCATCATCTTTTTTTTTTTTTTTAACTAAAATCGTAAATTTTGGATTTCAAATAATGCCTGACTGAAAGAGTTACCACGTACAGTATACGTGATCTTCATAATTATAGTTTATGATATATAGCCTTCACGAAGACTTTGGGAAAAGATCACAGCATATCTGTTACGTTGCCAAATTCCGAGAATACCTTTTCACTTACGTTCATCAAAGAAACTTTTGATTATCAAAGCTATCTTGTCTATAATATTTACAAGGTAGTCATTAAAACTTTCCAATTCGCCAAAAGTTGTAAAAACATTTACAAAGTAAACACTGGAGATTTTAACTCTTTCCGGTACAACAAGACATTTGCTAAAAGTAGCTGATAGTAAGTAAATGATAGAATTACTGAAAGAAACTGTAATAATCATATTCAAGAATCGGATTTCAAGAAATGACACGGGCACATCTTTTTCTGGACAAATATCCAAACACTAACCTTCGGGGTTTAAGACAGTTAATAATTGTTCCCTCGTTACCTGTGCATGATAAACTTTAAACCACTCCCAAGGAAAAGTAGAAATACCTCGTTTGCCCTACCTCATCCTGCTACCTGTTATCATGAAACCCTTTGCTACCCAAAATTAACTTCCTTTGCAAGACGCGTGAAGAACCTAGATGATCTAGAGAATCTAAGCAGTTAAAACGGAGGAACTGCGTTTTTGGTCCTACCGGTCCATTTGCTAAAGATGTTTGGGAGACCTTTCTTCCAAACTGAGCTCATTTAATCGTTTATCTTTTTTCAGAATATGGGTATAGATCATAAAATATGCACTATGATGTCATTTCCATGTGATTTCGTAAGTACATTTTTCAAGTGATATTATAAGCAACCGGAATCTAATCATCAGCGTACAAATATGCTCTAAGTTTGTTGAAAAGTTTATTGTTACATCCATATGCATGTAACGCAAGTCTAACATGCCTACAGGAAATAGCTATGTATCAGTGACGACCTTCAAGTTTAACTTATTCAAGCGGAGCCAATTTTGACATTAGACATGAGTCCAGACCTGCTTAGATTAACTTTAATTCTCCTTTGACATGGTTAACGAAAATTCATTTTTAATAATAGGCTGCAGAACTTTGTTGTTGATGATATTTTCATTGAGAGTAGGTCTGGCTTGTTTTCTTCCTTGAAATGGACACCATTGTTGTCCTGCAAAGCAGGATTGCAGAAACACCTCTCGAAGTGGTCTTTTACTCTCCCGAGTTAGAAGGAAGCTTCGTCTAGCTTTAACAAAGATCCTAAACAGATCGTTTGATGTTATGGTTAACGTCTACGAGACCAAAGTCCACCTGCTATTTTCCTGATAAGTGGTTTGGTTTGCACATGCAAATTTTCCATTACTTTTGTATATTAATAACTAGTATCGCAATCGTCTCGAAACTCTCTTCATAACACTAAATAACATCGTGTAATGTAGGTACAGTCTGTTATGCTGTCAACAACCGCCCAGATATTATATATATATATATATATATATATATATATATATATATATATATATATATATATATATATATATATATATATATATATATATATATATATATATATTAGTTTTCCTCTCAAATATGTGGTTACTTCTCCCAAAAATCGCAACTGCCATTTCGACAACTAATGGAGCGCGCCCGTGTAGCATTCATCCATAAGCTTTATTTCAAAAGGAAAAATTTTATGTAACCTTCATATTTCCACCTGAAGAATTTGTGTGCGTTGCTCAATCATTTTTATCGCAGTCACTATTGTAGATTACTTTATAAAAGCACGACGCGGCTATGAACGTAGAAGGATTTATTTACCTAATAACACAAGATGTACTTTGAATGAGGTTTCCAGCCTTGATGTAAATGTTCTGTTTTTTTATTTCTCATACGCTAGTCTTTGACATCGAAAAAGCTATTAATTAACGTTTACACAATACACTCCACTCTTTTTGAATAATAAATGGAACAGAATGGGGAGAGTGAAGAGTTTACTTCATTTCTGTACTTTTCAATTCCATTCTAACCAGCAAAGCGATAAAGAGCGAAAAGAAACAAAACAAAAGGCGATATAAATGTAATCGGTTTTTGGCATTTTAGTTCAAAGGACCAGTGGCAAGTTCATAATTACTTGAAGTCAATGCAGTTGTAGTTCTTTTCCACGTGGTGCAAATGATATTTCGGTTTAGTCAGACGCTTGTGGTATGGAAAACAAGTTAGGAAACCCAAGCCTGATGCACCGTCTGGGAATTCGTGGCCGAGATTTTAGTAGAGGAAGATTAATTTAGATAAAAATGGTATTTTTAGGAAATTATGTGCTTGAGATGGTAAATGCCTAAGAGAAGCATTGGCTCGCTCTCTCTCTCTCTGTCTCTGTCTCTCTCTCTCCTTTCTGTGTCCATGCTTCTTCAAAGCTCACTGTTATTCTCTCTCTCTCTACTCTCTGTGTCCATGCTTCTTCAACGCTTTGTCCATGCTTCTTCAACGCTTACTGTTATTGTTCTCTCTCTCTCTCTCTCTCTCTCTCTCTCTCCTCCTCCCCTCTCCTCTCTCTCTCCTTTCTGTGTCCATGCTTCTTCAGCGCATACTGTTATTCTTTTCTCTCCCCCCACCACTCTCTCTCTCTCTCTCTCTCTCTCTCTCTCTCTCTAAGTCCATGCTTCTTCAACTCTTACTGTTATTCTTTTTTGGTGAATGGGCGACTCTCAGGTGGGTGACTCTCAGGAACATTGAAAAGAGGACATATTACTCATAAGCTTCGAGGTCGACATTTAGGGGAGGTAAAAAAAAATCTCGACAATTATGGAAGAACAAACGAAAATACTGAGAGGACTTTTAGGATAATGGTTGATTTATTCACTAGAGAAAAAAAAACGGACATCAATTAGCAAAGGCCACTGAGGTTCCTGTTCCGGCGATATTTCACTTATAGAGCGAATGCACAAAGGGAAAACGTAATTCCCTCTGTCCCGTGGGAATTTTCCGTTAATATTCCTTTCGTTCTTTGAAGAGGAAAGAAGCTTAATTGTTTATTCGCTTTCCCTTCCAGCCAGTCATTCTGAGTATATAAAATTTTGGGCGTCACTAAGATGACTGTTCAGCACGTTGCTTTAGAGCGCAAAAGTATGTCTGAATTGAATATAGAATTTAAGCCAGTGGCCAAGCACTGGGACCTATGAAGTCATTCAGCGCTGAAATGGAAATTGACAGTAGAAGGTTTAGAAGGTGTAAAAGGAAGAAAACCTCGCAGTTACACCATGAATCAATTGTCAGGAGAGGGTGGAAAGTAAGATGGACTAAAGAGAATATGAAAGGAGGTACAGTAAAAGAAATGAGAAAGGGGCTGCAGCTTAGTCAAAGGCACGCTGCAAAGAACCTTAAGTAATCCCTACAGTGCACCGCACCAGGTGA
>NC_089799.1:17280874-17293374 GCF_040412425.1 Macrobrachium rosenbergii
CACTTTCACGTTGATAAAGGCTATACAAACTCGTCAGTAACAGGGACACTATAGTCAATACCAGCTGGATGTTATCTAAGAGAAAAAGATCCTTTAAGCACGTGATAGAAAAAGTCTTTTGACATTCCTTAATCTTCCATTATCACAAATGTGATTCATTCGACAGATTATGCAGACAATGAACTAATATTTATACATGAAAGTATCGAAAAGAATTGCGATATGGACGCCAAGAAAAAGCGCAAAAAATTTTCACTGGTCTTGTCTTCCAAAGCATAAGAGGGTTACGGTTAAATCCAAATCTCTCTCTCTCTCTCCCACGCTGAATAAAAAGTCTTGCTGGATTCTCTATTTACAAAAATTAATAATCAACAAAACTACCAAAACGCTCCTCTCTCTCTGTTTATACAGTATATGTAAATCGCCAGCCTCATTACACACTCAAAAATATTGCATATGAAAATCCTCAATGCATGTGTGTATTTATGAATGAGTGAATAGATGCATAGATTCTTTTATTCACGAATGCATGAAATAGGCCTAATTCACGTTGGTATACTGACGAAAATAAATCATGTAGTGAACAGCAAATGTAACATTGTTTTGATTTGTAAATTTGATAATTTGCAACGGGATTTTGGAACGCTAAAAAAAACCATATTAATTTCATTATGCAGATACAACTGGTAGGTCGGTCCTTCGGCAGCAAATAAAACAACAAAGACCGTCATGAAATTCTATTTATTTCGCGTCGGATTTTGGCATCAGTTGTGTTTACAGTGATGAATCGCACTCCGACAAAATCGTTCTTTGTCCCTTCTTTATCTTGTTTCTGTGAAACAGCATATGTCTTTCGTCCTGTTGTGTCAAACACGTTATGTCTATTCTAAGGAGGGAAAGAAGTTAAACATCTTGCAAAAAAGATCATCGACAAAAACACTAAAAATCTGTTATTGTGCTAATCTGAGTGCTCTGACTCACATCTAATATCAAGATAAAGTACAAAGATGAGCAATTGAAATGACAGACTGACAGAAAGAAATCTATTTTAAATGTACTTCATCTTGACATTAGAAGAAAGTCCAAACTTGCTCAGATTAATATTAATAAGCAGATGCAGAGTGTTTTTGTTGATGATGTTTTTACCGAGATGAACCCCGCCTTGCTTTCCTCCTTAGAATGGACATTCTCGTTGTCCTGCAAAAAGGGATTGCAGATACACCTCTCGAAGCAATTTTTCCCTCTTCCGAGTTAATGAGGAAGTTTCGTGTAGCCTTAACAACATCTTAAACAGATCATGAAATATTATGGAAACGGTTACGAGGCTAAACTCAAACTACTATTTCACTAATAAACCGACATCGTGCTGTTCAGCCACTACTTGGTTTCATCTGCACACGCAAATTTTCCAGTACTTTATATTTTAACAATTGTTATTACCAACGTGCCAAATATCTCTTCATAACACTGAATCACATCATGTAATGATGCTACAGTCCCTTGTCTTGGGGTCAATAGCCTCGCTGATTGTCGGTTTGTGGGTAATGATTGTCGGTTTGTGGGTAATGTTCCTCTGAGCTGTGTTTAAGTTTTCCAAAAATGGCTATTGCTATGACGACCGATGATGGTGAACGCTCGTCGCATTCATCCATAAACTTATTTCAACAGGACACATCATTTGTCACCATCATATTTTCCACTTTGAAAGTGCGTGTTTTTTTTTTCGATATGCAATGTTATGTACTTGCAATTTTTTCCAGTTAAGAGTGTAGATTACGTTATAAAAGCAAAACGGGGCTATTAACGTAAAAGGATTGATTTAACCAAAAATACAAGATGCACTTTGAATGTCTTTTTCCACCTCTGATGTAAATTTTCTGTTTTATTTTTCCTACGCTGCTCTTTGATGTCGAAAAACCTATTCACGCGTACACGAAGCACTCGACTCCTTGTGAATAAACAAATGGAACAAAATGGTTAGAGTGAAGAGTTTAAATCATTGCTATACTTTGCAATTCTAACCAACAAAGTAATGAAGATACTAACGACTAAATAATAGGTGATGTAAATATAATTGGTTTTTAGTAATTTAGTTTATACGACTAGCAGCAAGTTCATCATATTACTTCGAGCCGATGCAGTTAAATTTCTTTTCCACAGGGTGCAAATAATATTTTGGTTTTAGTCAGCTCTTGTGGTATGGAATACAAGTTTAAAATTTCAAACCTGATGAATATATCCCATAGCTATAATACAATCATTGCCTGGAGATTTGGCGGCCAAGATTTCAGTGAGGGAAGTTTTACTGCGATAAGTATGGTTTTGCTAGGAAGTTATGTGTGCCTAGATGGCAAATACCCAACATGCTTTGGGGTTTCATTCCTCTCTCTCTCTCTCTCTCTCTCTCTCTCTCTCTCCCTTCTCTCTCTCTCCCCTAACCAACCTACCCACTCCCTGCAGCCTCTTCCCCGGGACAGTACACAGAAAAAAACAAGTAGGAAATACGCCGGAAGTTCCTTCGGCGCACCGAGTTTTCAGAAGCAGCCGTAACAGCATATAAATCAAGGCCACCGAAAAATAGATTCATCTTTCGATGGTCCTGGCATAATGCCAAAGGACCCGGCCCCATGAAACTTTAACTACGGCCGGTGGTGGCCTACTCCTCCATCGTGCCAAGCACATGGATTTACTTTCCAAATAAAACCTATTGAGGTTAGAGGGCTGCAATTTGAAAGTGTTTGATGATTGGAGGGTGGAGGATCAACATACCACTTGCAGCCTTCTAGCCTCAGTAATTTAATATCTAAGGGCGGGACAAAAAGTGGATGGACAGACAGCTGGCACAATAGTTTTCATTTAAATAAACTAGAAATGGCAGCCTTGCCACTGGTTCAAAACTACGCATTTTCTTATTGGTGAATCCAGGCTTTCAGGAACATTAAATGAGGAGATACTATTCTATGTTTTTGACGGCAATTACTGAAGAACTAACAACAATATTTAGAAGACTTTTAGGATTTTGATTGATTTATTCACTGAGGGGAAAAAAAACCGTCAATTAGCAAAGGACGCTGAGGTTTCTGTTCCGGCGACATTTCTCTTATTTGGGCGAATGCTCAAAGGGAAACGTAATTCCTTCCTTCCCGTGGGAATATTCCATTATTAATTCTTTCGTTCTTTGAAGAGGAAAGAAGCTTAACTGTTTATCCGCTTTCCCTTCCAGCCAATCACTCCGAGTACATGAAGTATTGGCGTCTCTAAGACGACTGTTTTGTATACGTTGCTTAAGAACATGTAAGTTCGGAATGTTGTGAAACTTAATATATTTCAGGGGAAAGTGAACAGGCTTTAAATATCGTGTCAACGTGTGTGTGTGTGTTTGTGTTTGTGTGTGTGTGTATATACTGTATATATATATATATATATATATATATATATATATATATATATATATATATATATATATATATATATTATAAATATAAATATATAAATATATATATATATATATATATATATATATATATATATATATATATATATATATATATATTATATGAATAGTATTTCTTCTTCAGAGATTTTATAAATAAAAATCCTCAAGACCTAAGACCCCACCCTTTTCATTAACAAGTAATAACGAAAAACTGTGTACTTCTGTGATCTGCCAGCTTATAGATAATATATCTTTTAAAAAAAAAAGGAACATATTCCACAGCAATGACTAACCTTTCACCCAGCGTTCTTCAAATTTAACAGAAATTTCAGTTTGGAAAAACGTATGCCGTAGGTTATTCAAATACTTGTCCAGTGTTTTTCCTGAATGATTGAATGATTCTAAGTTATCAGGCGTCGTGATTTTGATGGTCATTGACGCCGGTGTCAATTAAAGGACTACATAGTGATGTATATTTATAATATAATTAAACCTTGTAGGAAATAAAATTATATCTTATTTAAAACTCCAGCTGCTAAAATATATTTAAAAATGCCACTAGCATCAAACATCACATCCTCTACAAGGATCTTGGCAAGGATGTAGCCGCCATCCCCACCCCGAGCTTCAGAGAGGTATCGAACCTTAAATCCCTGGCTGGGACATTCTGACCAACAAATGCTTTAGGTCAACAACTCAGTGACTAAGACAAGAGGGCAGTCTCACAGCATGGGTAAGGCAGAGTCTCAACGCTTAATTGAAGCAAAGTCTCAACGCTAAGTGTTTTATGCTTGCACCACTGGAGCTGATTAACAGCCTCCCCAGGGCTGGCTGAAGGATTAGACTTATTTTACGTGGCTAAGAACCAACTGGTTACTTAGCAATGGGACCTACAGCGCCATTGTGGAATCCGAACCACATTATAGCGAGAAATGAATTTCATCACCAGAAATAAATTCCTCTAACTTTCATCAGCCGGCCGGGGAATTGAACTCCGGCCAACGCAGCGCTTTCAACGCTGTTGAGAATTATACTGTTGGTATACCTGTAATTATGTAGAAGGTAGATAACCTTTTGAAGAGCTGAAGAAATAGATCACATATACAAAATTCATGATATAAACGGTAGAAGACAATAACCCTTCAACTTTTTCTTTGCATAGCTATCGGACGTGAAAATTTTTAGTATTCTAAATAATTTCAACTAACGTACAAACCCCAGTTTTACGTGGTGAGTTTGAAACACATGTAAGATAAGAGTTGCGAGGTTCAGCATCAACCACAAACAATGATGTTTTTCGTACCGTCACATACTAATCTTTGCGGTCTAGAAATTGCCATAAACATTCAGGTGGTACATCAGTGACCTTTGAAAAGGAAATTACGAATAGTCAAAAAATTAACTTTACTGAAATCAATTCAAGTAGTATTTTCACTTGTTTCTTAGTTTTGGAGGAAAATATTCGTGCCATTGGTAAGTCTTTCATGCGAAAAACAATGTCCATAGAGCAAAGGACATTCCCAAACATCCGGCACCCTACGACAACTTGTACAATATACTTTGCCACTTTCACGTTGACAAAGGCCATACAAACTCGTCAATAACAGGAACACTGTTGTCAATACCAGCTGGATGTCATCTATGATTTCGGAAATAAAGTGCAGTATTGGAATGAAAGCCAGAGAAAAAAGCTTTTTCACGTGTTACTATAGTCTATTGCCACTCCTTAATCTTTGATTATCAGTCAATGTGAGTTATTCGACAGATTTCACAGAGACAATGAACTGACATTAATAAATGAAAGTATCAAAAAGAATCGTGATATGGACGCCAACAGAAAACGAAAATATTCAGTGGTCTTTTCTTCTAAGCATAAGAGGGTTAAGGTTAAATCCAAATCTCAAAGGCAATGGACAAAAGCATGTTGTCTATCTCTTTAGTTACAGCCAATAAAGGATCAACAAAGCTGACGAAATGGCGATTTCTCTCTCTCTCTCTCTCTCTCTCTCCTCTCTCTCTCTACTAAATATGTTAAACCGCCACAATTTCAATACACAAAAAATATTGTATATAAAAATCCCCAATGTATGTTTGTATTCATGAATGAGAGAATACATGCACAGATAAATTTATTCACGAATGAATGAAATAATTCACGCTGGTGTACTGACGACAATAAATCATACAGTGAACAGCAAATGTAACTTTGTTTTGATTTGTATATTTGATCATTCACAACGGGATTTTGGAAAGATAAAAAAAAACCATATTAATTTCATTATGCAGAAACAGCTGATAGGTCGGTCCTTCGGTAGCAAATAGAACAACAAAGACCTTCATGGATTTCTATTTATTTCGCGTCGAATTTTGGCATCAATTCTGTTTTCAGTGATGAATCACAGTCCGGCAAACTCATTTTTGTTCCTCTTTTATCTTGTGTATGTGAAATTGTTTTATGTCTCTCTTTCTGTTTTCTCTAACATTACAAATTTTAAAACACCTTTCTGACTGTCAGCCTGTCATTTCAAACATTCACTTATGTACTATATCTATTTGCTAGCTTTTTCTGTAATAAAATCGCATTTATCACTTTATCTGTCTAAATTATATATTCCGTTTACAATATATATCTTTGTTTTTTATGTATCTATAGAGTTGCATCTTTTCTCAGACAGATTTATTTTACATCTTTATCGTTATCTTTTTGCTGCTGTCCTCAGATTATCTAGTTTTCCTCCCTCTCTCTCTCTCTCTGTACATATATATCTATTTAAATATCTATTGCTCTATATATCATTCCTGGATATCGAGACATGAGGTATTCTGCTAATTTAGGGTTTATGGTCAAACATTGTTTACTACTTTTATCTGTTCCCTTTTCCTGCAGTTAAATGAAGTTGCTTAAATGTTTAAATATATATATATATATATATATATATATATATATATATATATATATATATACTTTACACATATATACATTATATATTATTTGTATATATATATATATATATATATATATATATATATATATATATATATATATATATATATATATATATATATATTTCTGTTCCAATAATGATTGTGTGTTGATGATTTCTATATATATATATATATATATATATATATATATATATATATATATATATATATATATATATATATATATATATATATATATATATATATATATATATATATATATATATATATATATATATATATATATATATGTATGTATATGTATGCATGTATGTGTGTATTTGTGTGTGTGTGAATTTGCAAATCCTGGTTGAAACTGAAATAAATAATTTCTCTGGCCTCTACTGATATTCGCACGCAAGAGAAATGATAAATCAGTGTCCTTCGTTGTATCGTAGTGGTCATTATTTATAGTTTATTTCCTTGTGCGAATTAAAAAAGAGATGAAAGTAATAATGAAATCTTCTATGGTTAAACGGTAGGTGACTAAACGGCCCTCTCTCCTCCTCCCCCACCTTGGTCACAATTCTTTACGAAACGTTAGTAATTACACTAAAGTTTAGCACCTAAGAGCAACCTTTTTAAGAAAAAAGAAAAGACGCCTTTGATGGCCAAAACGGAAAGATTCAGAAACTAGCGCCATTTATTTTTTTAATAACTACATGACATTCACTGTATGTTAACATAATAGAATAACAATCTGACGAAGGCAACAGATTCAACAACAACAACAACAATAATAATAATAATAATAATAATAATAATAATAATAATAATAATAATAATAATAATAATAATGAGTGGTACAAGCACATTTTTAGAGTTTGGGAATTCACTAACAAAACAATACACCTCAAGCAATACTCAGAGAGAAAGAAGCACTCAAGCAAGTGCAGCAGGAAGAACCAAAATATGACAGCAAGCAAAATATGAAAGAAGCTTCCTGGGAACTAAAACAGGCACTAAGGCAAGCTGCTTTTTGGGAGGAGTTTATCAATGTTTAATAACATAATGTCGTCTGCGTAAACAGCTTCGAGAGTTCTAGCGTAAAATAAGAGGGCCAACTAACAATTTTTTCAGTATGTAGCATACAAATATCGTTATAAGACATTAATAATCACTGGACTGGTATTATTCAAATTCCCACTCTGCACCATTGTTTATTTCAAATCGTTAGGTATTAAACAGAAAACTTAATTTGACTTCTATGAAGAATGGAACTTTCCAACGACCAATTCGTGATAAAGATTATTATTTTTTCTCGTGCGCCGTTTTGTAAAATTGATGAGGGAAACTATTAGTCGCAAAAAATAATTAATTTTGCAAAGTTTGTCTTGAAATTTTAAACCAAATCGGTAATGGAACGAAACCTAAAATTATCGTAAAAAAAAATCTCACTAAAAGAATATTTATTCAGACTGAATCTCTATATACTTTTATTTTTCTTCAGGTAAGCTTCGCAGGAATATAGAAAGATTATTCACGTTTGCTTCCATTTACTTTTTACAGTCGACTGACCATTTTCTCCTCCATGGGCGCCATTTCCTGTACGTGCGCGCGCGAGCGTGTGTGCGTATGTGTAACATTTTTCTCTTGATGGACAGCTCTTTAAATTGTTAACACTTGTTTCGCTGTCATGTATTCTCCAGTTTGTGCTATTTGATACGTGAATTTGCAATACAACTAATTGAACATGCAGCGATGAAACAAGAAAACAAATTAGATTAAAGTGCGGTTGTGCTGTAAAGACCCAGATAAGTGAGGCGATTCTTGTCTGCAGTGGTTTAAATACAGTAATGACTCTGAAGTGAATTGTAGAAGTCTTGATATTTTTGAAAATGTAGTAAATTTATTGAAAAGCTAACGTTCCGCTTTCTGCAGGTTTACTACACGGTAGGGTAGCAGATAGCAACTCCCGTTTCAAGATATAGATTTAGTATGATGCCTTAGGCCTCTGGGAAAAAAAGATTTAGATGCTCTAAAAAAAGTACAAGAAAGAAAAAAAAATAGCAACCATCATATAAAGTACAGAGGTACAAGATTATATTAGAATAGAATCGAATCTACTAGTGTCTGGGTAAGACCATACAGGCACCCTCACCCAACTTCCTGCAAGCACACACATACACACACACACACAGCTGAGAGAGAGAGAGAGAGAGAGAGAGAGAGAGAGAGAGAGAGAGAGAGAGAGAGAGAGAGAGACTGTGCTAGGGTGGGGGTAGAGGTGAAAGCATGAAATTGCTATTTTTTGTCAAGGCACATAAATTTAAGGGTACCGGTGTTTTTACGTCACAATTGATGATATATTGCCCATTCCAGAACACAAGCAAATAATTTCTTACACTCTGTACATTACTGCTGAGGTGAAACACGGATAAACCCTATAATAAAAATTTAGAATTGCTTCTCAAATGAAAGAATACTTCAATGTAAGGTCTTAGATAACGAAAACGAATTATTACTAAAGTAGGAGATCAGTACATTACCATTATATTTTTTAAATATTTTTCGTGACATCTATAATTACTATCACTTCAGATGTTCTGCACTACAAATCTAACATTGCCAATTTAAAAAAGCGAATTAACTATATCTCCTCTGTTTGACCTACTCAGAGCTGAATAATTCCTTGTTTGATTTCAATAACAATCACTTTTGTTCTTTTATACTCTTTGTACCATCATCCTTTAAGTTATCGTTTTCTCTCTATCTAACTTTCCTAACCTGTAATGTAGTGACCAAACAAGATGCACTTTAGCAGGTTATTATAAACAAAGCTGTTTTGAAAAGTACTATCGTCCAAATTTTAGTTATATATATATTAACTATCCTACCACATGTGCATCATAACCTAACCTATCCCTGTAGGGCATTAACCTAACCTGTCAAAGGGAAACCATAACTCAGTTTGTTGTAGGTAATCAGGTTGGTGCGTTTTGATAGTAACTATAAACTAATATCCACAGGGGAGAGAACCTGACCTGTGATTAAACTGAACCTGTCGAGTTGGTACTTTAACCTTTTCTTTTATGGAGAGCAGCGTATAGGCGCCATAACATAACCTCTCATATTATTGGATTTGCAATGAAGAATCGTATATAATCCTTTAGTTTATCATCTACGTCAATGGAGGCGTTCCACGTCAAAAGCTGGTTAAGCACATCAACATCAATGTTCGTTCAAAGTCGGATATCACTACTCCAACTTTTCTTCTAACTCTTCGTTTTGGATGAGAACCCCAAAGAAGAAATTTTGGGGGTTCCTGATGGCTCACTCTTCCACATGATACATGAAATATATTGTAAATTATTTTAGAATACGTTTCTTTTCAGCAGGTGGCTAATCAAAAACTTAGACTGAAAAGGTTCTGTCTCAGTTTCTGATTAGCAGTGCGATCAGATGTGCTCTGACAAAGGAATGTCTAATTGAATTGAATGGAATTGAATATAGGTCATTCAGCGCTGAAACGGAAATTGACAGTAAAAATATAAAAGGTGAAACAGGAGTAAAACCTCGCAGTTGCACTATGAATCAATTGTTAGGAGAGGGTGGAAAGTCAGATGAAAGAAAGAGAATGTGAACTGAGGTAGAATAAAAGAAACAAAAGGGATTGCAGCTAGGGGCTGAAGGCACGCTGTAAAGGATCTTAAGTAAAGCCTACAGTGCACCGCACGAGGTGCACTGGCGGCACTTCCCCCTACAGAGTGGAATGTCTAATGCAAAAATATCTGTGGCTGATTGTGTTAATTAAATTCTTGTCATTTTACTCCTATTTCCCTTTTTTATTTTGATGTATTTTTATTATTTGTAGTTAATACATTTTTGCATCCGTATACAAAACCTGTGGAAATCATCCTGTAACGAATTATTAATGAAAACTTAAATTCTAAATACCTCTCTCTCTCTTTCTCTCTCGGCGGAGTTTCAATAACTTAACAGTGAACTTAAATCAGGAAGCCTGGCTTTTGCTATTACATGACTGTAATTACGGCGCACTGTAAGGTGCTAACTTCTAGATCATTAAAATAATGAGAAATCCTGGAAGTAGAGTACTCAGGTATTGACAGTGGCGAGAATGTGGACTGTTCCAGTTTTATTGCAAGTAATATGTAAAGAAAAATCGTGACGATGATTACAGGAGCGAAAATGACAGGGTACAATTGATTCATGACTGGAAAAGGAAAGTCTTCTCCAAAGTGATTCATCAACTGTAACTTCTCTACCTTTTTATAAAAAAAAAAAAACTGGTATAATTTTTTTTTCTCGTGGCATAGTCATGATTAAATAAGTAAATAAATGCGCCGAAGTTCCTTTGGCACAATCGAATTTTCTGTACAGCGTATAATGTTGTATGACTCTCGGCCCATGAAACTTTAAACCACGGCCTGGTGGTGGCCTGTCCTACAGTGCTGCCTGACGCACGATCATGGCTAACTTTAACCTTAAATAAAATAAAAACTAATGAGGCTTAGTGGCTGCAAATTTGTTGCGTTGATGATTGAGGGTGACATCAATATACCAATTTGCAGTCCTCTAGCCTCAGTAGATTAAGTTCTGAGAGCGGGGACAGAAAAAGTGTGACAGAAGAAGTGCGGACGGGACAGACAAAGTTATCTCAATAGTTTTTACAGAAAACTAAAAGCCTTAACAACCCTAATTAAATCCGGTTTGAATGCGAAAATGAAAATGTTTAAAAATGAGTAACTACAGCGAGTGGAATTGTTTTCACAGTAATCTGTTATTAATGATAATCACTTTTCTGCGTCCCATAAACTTTTTAGATAAGTAAAAGTATCTTTCTGCCGTACGCAACCATATTCACCTGAAATGAATATGTTATATATAGGTCTGTTTTGTCAGTTTTGTAAGCTCTTTGTTGGGTAGTCGGTAGAGCTGCGGACTGAGAATCGCTGGCCGGAGTTCGATTCCCGCCATTGATGAAGAGTTAGAGGAATTTATTTCGGTGATAGAAATTCATGTCTCGCCATAATGTGGTTCGGATTCCACACAGCTGTAGGTCCCGCTGTTAAGCAAATCCAATTGGTTCTAGCCACGTGAAATAAGTCTTATCCTTCGGGCCAGCCCTAGGAGAGATGTTAATCAGCTCAGTGGTCTGGTAAAGCTAAGGTATACTTACTTGTCAGGTTTGTAAAGAAATAGCCAAATCAGCAAAGAAAAAAAAGACAGGAAGAAATTGAAAATAGCAGTAAGTCACTTCCATAAAATAAATCCTTATATCCGTCATATAATCAGAATCCCTCCGGTCTTTTATTAATAATATTCGTATTCAAAGAACGGTGTAAAAAATAACATAATTCCCATAATCGGTAAAAAAAAAAAAAACCTGGACTAGTTGGGTTATGGCCAAATTTTGAACTTGCGACAGATTTCATTTTTCACGATTAACGAGGTTCTGTTTTTTTTTTCACCTTGCTTCGTTTTACCGTTACTTTCTAGCTGTCTTGTTCACTGTTAATTTCTTTCATCTTTATTTTGTCCCCTTTTCTTGCCTTTTTCCAAGTCGACACATCAAGAGTTATTCAAATACTGACTGGTTCGTTGTTTCCTTCTTTATACATTTTCCTTTATCAACAGAAAAATGCGCTGACGTTTCTTCGGCGCAAATCGAGTTTTCTGTACCAGCCGCCATAGCGGTGCATAATCAAGGCCCCTGAAAACAGATCTATCTTCCGGTGGTCTCGGTATAATGCTGTATGAGCCGCGGCCCATGAAGCTTTGCTCACAGCCCGGTGGTGGCCTATCCTATATCCATGCCAGAAGTATGATTATTGTTAAATTTAACCTTATATAAAATAAAAAGGACTGAAGCTAGAGGGATGCAATTTGGTATGTTTGATGATTGGAGGGTGGATGATCAACAAACCCATTTGCAGCTCTCTAGCATCAGTGGTTTTTAAGTTCTGCGGGCGGACAAGAAACGTGCGGACGGACAGACAAACCCGGCACAATGGTTTTCTTTTACAGAAACTTAAAAGCCACGTATCTGCTACATCTGGCAAAACAGAGTAGATATTTCACAGCCTCAAACAAACGATCAAATGCAGGTCTCCTCTCT
>NC_089799.1:17298374-17313374 GCF_040412425.1 Macrobrachium rosenbergii
ACTTTCAGCTACGACCGAGCAGTGCTCAGTTGCTCCCCAAATGCGGTCAAGCGAGGGTGCGTCGGCGACACCTCCAGAAAGCGCTGCCAGACGCACGATCCATGGCTAAACTTAACCTTAAATAAAAAAAAAAAACTACTGAGGTTAGAGGGCTTCAGTATGGTATGTTTGATGATTGGATGGTGGATTATCAACATAGCAATTTGCAGCCTTCTAGCCTCAGTAGCTTTTAAGATCTGAGGCCGGACAGAAAAAGTGCGGATGGACAAATAAAGCCATCTCAATAGTTTTAATTAACAGAAAACTAAAAACCAACGTGGAAAGATGAATTAATTTTATGTAATAAAGCATTTTTCTGAACTTGACATAATTTTAGATTGCAATTGATAAAATCATTTTCAATGTTCATAATTCTCTGAAACCAAGAAATTTAACCTTAATGTAATAAACTATACAAAACGAACGGTTAAAAATTTTGCTTGGAGTATTTAAGAGGTGATGCAGTGAGAAATTCGGTACAGTCTCTTGAACAATAATTCAAAGAAAATAGATTTACATATAATACTACTTAGCAATTCTTTTTCCTTCCTTACTTGTATATATGAATTCTAATTATTCAGAACACCGATGGAAAAAATGTTAAGCGTACAAATATATCGAAAACAATGCATATTCTCTCTCTCTCTCTCTCTCTGTCTCTCTCTCTCTCTCTCTCTCTCTCTCTCTCTCTCTCTCTCTCTCTCTCTCTCTCTTCTTATACGCCTTTTTCTTTTTCCTTTTCTCAACATCTTTCCCGGAGAGAATATGGGTAGCTAACATAACTTATTGCCTCGTAAATATCGAGCTAAAGGTTAACCTCAGACTTTGGTTGAAGATGCCCTGAAGGACATAAAGAGGCAACCAAGTGTCTGCATAAATAAAGTGCAGCAGCACTTAGTGAGGTAAGACATGGAATGCGTAATAAGCAACGTCGTCATCTGGCTTAAAAAGACAAATTTTACGTAATTTGCTTGTTTTAAATAAGGAGAGACAGAATAGGCCTTGTTTTCGACTAATTTGTGCGCTTGACGTTCTTCCCATCAATGTTCTGAATAAAAGCAACATTCATATACACAAATTATTGTTGTATTATAAGCAATATATTTTCTTTGAATTACTGTTCACGAGTGAACAAAATTCTCACTGCATTTCCTTTATAATATTCCAGACAAAAGCTTAGCCGTTTCTTCAGTGTACTTTATTATATTAAGGGTAAATTTCATGGTTTCAGAGGAATATAAATATTTGGTTTGTTCAGTTTAAAAAAAAAACTTTGTATGGAGCATCCCATTCATTTTTATCCAATGTTAGTTTTGCCATCCATTATATATATATATATATATATATATATATATATATATATATATATATATATATATATATATATATAAAATATATATGTGTATATATATACATACATATATCTATATATGTTTATATACACATTTACCACACACACACACACACACACACACATATATATATATATATATATATATATATATATATATATATATATATATATATATATATATATATATATATATATTTATGTGTATGTATGTATGTATGTATAACTAATCACATATGGCACGTATGAATATATAAATGAAAATAAAATCCACGAAGAAACAGAAACACTGGAGTGCTGCATTTTCGACACTTACTGCTAAGTAAGGACGTAAGTGTCGAAAGGCCTCAGCACTTAATGTTTCCCGTTTCCATCATGGATTTTATCTTTTTATATATATATATATATATATATATATATATATATATATATATACTATATATATATATATATATATATATATATATATATATATATGTATGTATATATATATATATATATATATATATATATATATATATATATATATATATATATGTATATATATATATATGTATATTATGTATATATATATATATATATATATATATATATATAAAAATATATATATATATATGACAAAAATATATAGAAAACTAACATTTGACAAAAATGAAGGGGATGCTTCATACAAAGTTTTTTTAACTGAACAAACCAAATATTTATATTCCTCTGAAACCATGAATTACTTCTAATGTAATAAAGTACACTGAAGAAATGGCGAAGATTTTGTCTGAACATGAAAAAGGAAATGCAGTGAGAATTTTGTACACTTGAACAATAATTAAAAGAAAATATATTGCTTATAATACAATAATAATATAAGTCTTTATCCTTCCGTATTTGTATATATGAATTTTACTTTTATTCAGAACATTGATGGAAAAACGTTAAGGCACAAATTAGTCGAAAATAAATTATATATATATATATATATATATATATATATATATATATATATATATATATATATATATATATATATATATATATATATCATGTAGTCACGAAGTGATCAAGTACCTGGTATTACACAAATATTAAGACCAAAAAATTTACTCACTTCAGTCAGATACTTGAAACCTCATAACAATAATATTAAGACTGAATACTCTAAAGGTACAGTGATCTCTTAAAACTTGCTTAACACTTGAAAAATTAATCTAAATTTATCAAGTTATGGGTGAGGTAACAACTGATAAGCTATAAACAGACTAGGAAAAAGGGCAACACTCCATCAAATACCATAAATGTTTCCTGGTTCTACTTCACTTTGATAAAGGAGAACTAGTCAGATATATCACTTACCTTGAATACACACACAAAATCTCTAATCACTGGTAGTCAAAATGAAAGACTGTGCTTTTAAAACTTTAAACAGACAAATGTATTTCTAAGCTCAAAAGTTATAAGTAGAGTTCACAATCTCAAAAAGATTTACTATTACTTGACAACAGTGTAAGATTTAAGCATTTCTTAACCAAGATTAACTCACAAAACTTTAATTTATTAAGAAATCTATTTAATTAAGCAAATTCAAATGACTAACACTACCCAGATTATAATGTAAATCTTAATCATTGAAATTAACACAAATGTTCACTGAAATCTTAATAATTGAAATCAACATAAGTATTCACTGAAATCTCAATGAAACAGCACCAACAAAAACACTAATAATCACCAACACAAACTTTGGGAAACACTGAAATTATAAACACATGAGCATATGATAATAATAAGAAAACACAGGCACATAAGAAAGTAATATGCAGAAATATATATACCAACAAAGCAATTTCACCAAGACAAACATGTTTAAAGATTATATCAATCTTTCAAAAGATTACCTCACTTTTAAAAGATAAACTCACGTCTTACTAAAATCACAAACTATCTTTCACCAAGACAACACTTCAGTTTTTAAACATGATACAACACAAGTAACAAGCTCATTACCTTACTCCATTTTGTAATCTATAAAAACACACTTTTTCACAATGGCTGAGAACACAAATGTTTTAAAACTATTCTCAAAAATATTATATCTCGTGGGAGAGTTTTAAACTTATATATCTAGGAGAGAGTAACCACAGTTTCTTTACACCCTTCTATATGAAATACAACTGAGAGAGAGAGAGAGAGAGAGAGAGAGAGAGAGAGAGAGAGAGAGAGAGAGATAGATCTTTTATTAATACCAGGCCCCTTTATCAGACTAACTGTTTCGCTCACCACCCTGCTTTTTATCCTCAAACCTGGCTGCCAGTTAGTCACTTGCAAATCTTAGAATAACCTGAGTCCTCTCCTTACATTCTAGAATACCCAGAATACAGAATTCCTTCTTTCTACCTTCCTCTACAAACAGAATATATGAAATACAGAAACAAGTAATAGCATTCTTTTGGCTTGGAAAAGGAAATATGTTTGGCCTTTATCTAAATGATTGCAGATCACTTCCTAAAGCGGACACTTGTCCAAACAAGCGCTAATTTATGAGTGATCCTGCAGCCCAAACCCTGTCCACTCCTTTGTCAGTTCCTTTATCTCTCTCTCGGACAGATACGTGCTCAGCTGAGCAAACAGCAAACAGGATGTACTTATCTGAACTGGTTAACAAAATATCTCTCTACCGACTCTGAAACTTTAATTCTACGAAACATGGAACAGAACACAAAAGAATATCTAGCATTTATAAGCATTGCACAATATTTACTACAGTATAAAGTCACCTCATTACACTCTCACAACATATGAAATAGCTATAAGAAAAACATCAAAATCATATAAAATACATCAAAACACAGAACAAATATTACTTTTACAGAATGGTTATATATTGTAATATCATATTATAATATATATATATATATATATATATATATATATATATATATATATATATATATATATATATATATATATATATATATATATATATATATATATGTATATATATGTATATATATAACTTTCCTCTTAAGGAAGAGGGATGAACATAACTGTATATATCAAGCTTTTTCGTTAATAGTTTTTCAATGAAACTTTTGTTTTTTTCAGCATCATGAATTTTTATACTTCTATTATGAAAGACAAAATTCTTTTCTAATCTGAAAAGCTTGATATATATACAGTTATGTCCTCCCTCTTCCTTGGTTAAAGGTTAGCAAAGGTTATATATATATATATATATATATATATATATATATATATATATATATATATATATATATATATATGTATGTATATAAACCTCCTCTTAAAGGAAGAGGGATGAACATAACTATATATCATGTTTTTCAGTTAGAAGAAAAGAACTTACTGTCTTTCATATCAGGAAGTATAAAGGAATTCATGATAAACAGAGGTGGGCAGAAAGTTTCAATTTGTAGAAGAGCTAATAAAATGAAAGACTGTTCCACCTTAAGTTCATGGTGAATTTAATTTTGTAATTAATGACAGAAGAAATGGAAATGAGCAACGGTTCATAAATCAATCAGATATTTCAAAGAAACAAATAAATCTTCCTGAGAGTAAATTGTATATACAGTATATATATGAATATACATTAATATAAAAGTGTCAATGCATTAATTTTATCAATATCAGGAACATAAATAAAATGCCGTAGTAAGATAAATTGTACGTATCGTGTCTGGCTCTCGCAAAAGAAGAAAACAAAAACAAAAAGCTGAACTTCTTGTGTCTATAAAATACAGTAATTACCGGATTAATGAAAAAAAAGTTGTACATTAAGAGTGTTTTTCACAAGAATAATGAGAATCATTAGAGCATGATAATTACTCCCATCCTACAAAAGAAAAATTTTATGGAGCCGTTTTTATTCTTAATTTGTGTGGATATCATCAAAAGAAATAGGTTTTTTCAAGTTTTACACATTTTAAAAAACTTATTAAGGAGTGGAATTTAGGGAAATATGCTAAGGGATAATAAATAAATAGGTATAACAGCAGCACCAGAGGTTAATCTTCACTTTCCATTTTCGAGTTAGTTTTTAACATTTAGTTAAGGCTTTGATAAAAGAAAATACGCATTTGTTCTCTTAATACACAGTGATTTGCTTGAAATGAATGAAAATTATTGGTTTCGTACCCCTCTCTCTCTCTCTTCTTCTTCTTCTTCTTCTCTTCTCTTCTCTCTTCTCTCTCTCTCTCTCTCTCTCTCTATACTCACGTGATCACGAAATTAGGTTAATATTATCAATGCAATGTTCTAAATTTCTAAACAGAAGTCTTGGGTCTTCATTCATTCAAAATACGCACATGACGTGAAATGTGAATCATCTGGCGCTGACACACGCTTTGAATTTAGTGAAACATCTTCAATCCTATCTATTAGCAGAAGGAATTTGGTGAAGGATTACAGAGAATTGCTCTAAATTAAATTCTCACTGTTTAGTTATGTAGGAACAATTCATTCCATGTTATTTCGGAATATTAATGAGGTACGGCATGAACAAAGGATAAACACGCTTTGAGGATTTGGGTATCCGGATGTGGCATTAGAGGAATGATATATATATATATATATATATATATATATATATATATATATATATATATATATATATATATAATGTGTGTGTGTATGTATTTGTATATGTGCATGTATATAATATATACACATATATGTGTGTTTGTATATATATATATATATATATATATATATATATATATATATAAATACTCATTATAAATAATATATAATAATAGTATATATATATATATATATATATATATATATATATATATATATATATATATATATATATATATATATATATATATATGACTATTTATCACATCACCGTGATTCATATATCAGAAAAGAATGAATTTAATATCTATTTATTTACCTGAAATAATATATTTTCATATACAGCTGAAGGGAATTTGTTGATAATAAGTCCACCGTTCCGTGGGATCGAATAGCGACGACGAGGAATCCGATTCAGTGACGCACCAACGAAATTTGGCCGATTTCGTTAGCGCGTCACCGTAGTCCTGATTCCTCGTCCGTCGCTGGTTCGATCCCACGGGACGGTGGACTTATTATCAACTTAAAAATTCCCTTCGGTAACATATATGAAAATATATTATTTAGGTAGAGCAATGATATTAAAGGACGTTTGTAGCTTTCTGATTATATATATATATATATATATATATATATATATATATATATATATATATGTATATATATGGTAGGCCGTAGTCAGTGTTAGAAGATGAGACGTCTTGACAGGTATGCCTGTTCTGTAGGGTAGTCGTTTTGAACCTACCCCAGGCCAAAGAAACGGCGGTACTATTTTTACGTGTGAGATCTATTGTCTTTTTTTAAAATTTTTAATCAAAAGTGTTTTTACTCCTGCTGAGCAACTGGTGTGGAGGCTATAGCTGGCGATATCCTTAAAGAATCTCTTTCTCTTTATATACCTTGGGCATCTGGTTTTTATTATAAATAATAATATCCAAAAGGAAAACAAGTAAAATATGCGCCGAAGTTTCCTCGGCGGAATCCAGTTTTCTGCACAGCGTATAATCAAGGCCAAATGAAAATCGATTTATCTTTCGGTAGTCTCGGTATAATGCTGTATGAACCAGGCCCATGAAACTTTAACCACGGCCCGGTGGTGACCTGTCCTATATAGCGTTGTGACGCACTATTATGGCTAACTTTAACCTTAACTAAAATAAAAACTACTGAGGCTACAGGGCTGCAATTTGGTATGTTTGATGAGTGGAGGTGGATGATCAACATACCAATTTGCAGCCCTATAGCCTCAGTAGTTTGTAAAGATCTGAGAGCGGACAGAAAAGTGAAGACAGAAAAAGTAAGTGGACGGATAGACAAACAGGCACATCAGTTTTTTTTTTTTTTTTTTTACAGAAAACTAGTTAGACCGGTGAACGTGGTTGACCAATTAGTTTCGGAATTTCTCGCAATATCTGTTGGATTTCTTCGACGTATCAGTTAAATATAAGTTGCTATGAAGAGCCTAGATATTGACTGGTTGAAGATGCTTTACTTTTACCAGCTCTTCTACTTTACATCTAAACGTCGGTTATTCCCAGTTAAACCTTTTATTTCTGTTATTAAAATCAAAACATTGACTAAAATCTACGGATTTGGTCAAAAATCACTTTTTTCCTGCGTTGCATGTGTAACATGAAAAATATACCATATTTCTTTATTCTTGCAAACGGTTACTGCTTAAAGGTTACAGAAGGAAATCCAATATAAGGATGTAATGATTACCCAAAGTAATAAAAGTAAAAATGATATAAGAGCTTTAATTATTTGGTATGTCACCAAGTTGCCGAGATAGTTTCACATAATGCTTTTGCAATTTGAGTTTACTGAAACAAGAACAATCCAAGCAAAGCCTCAATATTTAGAACAGGCATTTGAATAAAACACTACCTTTGTGATTTATAACTGGATTCTGGGCCATCAGTTACCTTTAGTTCTCTGTTTATAGGTTGATATGAACATTGTGACTTGGGATCTTGTTATGACTTTTTACATTTAAAGTAAAATATGGTAACTGTGACCACTAGAGAATTAATATTTCACTTTGATAGCATTAAACGATGACACAATATGTAGCCTGTTTGAAGCATTTAACCTGTCAAATATGCCATCTATTTTTGCTGTGGATGAAGTTCTATAGCAATAAATCATTCATTGTAAGCCGATTCCTGCCCATGCAATGAATTTACTATAAAGTCCCATAACCGTACTTGGCGGAAGTAATATGTACTTTGATATCAGAACCCTGGTGACATAAGTCTAATAATATAAAACTAGAACTCAAAAGATCCTATGGTTCTTTATTACTGTAACGTAGATGGCAAGTTTTAAAATGTAAATAAATGTGATATCAGAACTCTGTTGACGTAGAACTAATAATATAAAACTAGAGGCAAAAAGATTCATGGTTCTTTATTACTGAAACGTAGGTGGCAAAAGTTTTTAAATTAAATAAATGTAAAAAAAAAAAAAAAAAACTGATATTCTAACTTTGCTGAACGTAGAAAGTAATAATATAAAACTAGAGATCTAAAAGCATAGGTCCTATGGTTCTTTTTCATTACTGTAACGTAGGTAGCAAAGCTTAAAAATGCTTAAAATTGCATTTAGTCAAAGGAAGTGGTCAGAAACAAATATGACTGGAAAAATCAACGAACAAACTCATAACGGAGGAGGCAGTTCGTGCAAGGCACAAAAGACAAAGCCTAAAATAACATTATTTCATACCAGGGCCAGATCGAACCCTACCTGAAGCACTGCACGTTAATTCTCACCCAGATTGCGCCTGACTACAAAGAGTACTAATCTCATGCCTGCACTTTCGTACTGCCCCAGTCCTTACTTTAGCTTATAATACTCGGTCCACTTCCTTGAAGTTTTATTACCATTTAAATACCTCTTCGTCTTTCATTCGGCAAATCGGCATAAATTCGTTTGTAGTGCTTTACGAGATCGTGGGATTTGGTTTTGCCTTACAGAGGCGAAACTTTCAACTTCAGAAGGGATGTGGGAGAGACATCTCTTGCAGTGTTCTAATCTGGACTGCATTTCTCGTTTTTGACGAGGTCCGTTTTGCATCAAGCGTTTTGTGGAAAGTTAACATATTCCAAAGGTCCTTGTTATTATTTGTTGAAATTTTATATACTTTATCATAGTTTCAACAATACTCGATTTTTTATATCTACGTCGCAACTGAAACATTACAATTCCTTCTGGTATCACACCTTTGAGTAATGGTCCTCTGAGTGGCCCAGTAGAAATTATGTTCCCAATATTATACGAGGGAGAAAATAACCAGTTCGAAGCTGCAAATGACGTATAAATATGAAGGAAGAATTTATTATCCCTGCATAATATTATAGATTTAGTAAGCCCATGTAAAAAAAAATGCGTAAAAACAAGTAAAAATGCGTAAATAAACAAGTAAAAAATGTGCGGAAGTTTCTTCGCCGCAATCGAGTTTTTCTGTCCGGTGGTGGCCTCAGCCACGGCCCATAAAACTCTTAGCCGCGGCCCACGATGCTCAGCCACGTCCGGTGGGCCTATATTGTTGGTACCCTTAGCGCTGCCAGAAGTACGATTATGGGTAATTTTAACCTCAAATAAAATAAAAAATACTGAGGCTAAGGGCTGCAATTTGGTATGTTTGATGATTGGAGGGGGACGATCACCATGCCAATTTTCAGCCCCTCTAGCCTCAGTAGTTTTTAAGATCTGAGGAGCGGACGGACGGACAAAGCCGGCACAATAGTTTTCTCTGATAGAAAACTAAAACGGCAATACCAGGATGACAAATCTTGAAAGCGTGATGAAAAAACAGATGCCAGCAGATAGGACAAGTGCGTATTTCATTCAAGCTAAATTACAATTATATTATACTATTTATTTAATCCAGAATAAAACTTTGTCCCTAACTCTTTGGAAAATTGTGATGCCTTCCAGTACTTCACGTCAGTATGAATATTTGAACGTTTATCACAGCGTAGTCGGTGAACGCCATTCGAAGGAGACTGAATAGCGCTAATGAATAATTGTTTTATCGATGATCAGTAAACTGAGATTATGAACTGTTAAATATATTGGTCGCTATTAAGAATATGAGGTGATAATGAAGTTCAGGAATGGAGTGTGTGTGTATCTGTGATATATATATATATATATATATATATATATATATATATATATATATATATATATATATATATATATATATATATATATATATATGTTACAAGGAAATATATGTGAAATCAAATTTCTGAAAATCCCTAGGAATATATGAAATGACCACTTCAAGCTTAGAACGTTTGCTCCCCGAGGATAGTACTGAACAACTCAAAGCAGTGATTCATCTACACTGTTTCGCCTGTTTAGTACAGCCCTGGGGGCTAAATGTGTTTCGCCACGTTTAGTACTAGCCTCTGGAGGATCAAAACTCCTAAGTGCATTTGATCCCCAGGGGCCTAAAACTGAATAAGCAAAACACATTTGATTTCCCATGAGCTAGTACTAAATACAGAAAACAGTGTGGAGATGAATCACTGTTTCTCAAATGTTTAGTACTAGCCCACGGGATCAAATGTTCTTAAACGAATTGGTCATTTCATATTCCTAGATTTCAAAACTGGATTTCATATTCCTTGTTATATATACATATACATACATACACAAACATATATATACATACATACGCCCATTATACCATTACAAATACCAATGGTTGATATTGTAATAGAAATTAATCAGTCAGTAATTAGTCGTGTTTTCACTCGCATGAGTAAATGAGCAGTCATTCCCACTATCATATGTCTGATCCAGTCTGTCAGAGGCAAACTGCTTTGTGAAGCACGTGATTAGTTTCGTCATACGGATTAATAAACGTGGTTCGCGCATTGTAATATCGTTTTCTAATTTTAGATTAGATTAGTTTATAACAGAGCTCATTTAAATACGAAACAAATTAGAATAGGAAATATTATTTTACAAAGCTTTTATTTATCTCTACTAGCTGACCAGCAGTGGTGCTTTGGAAAATCTCTGAATGGCAACCAATAAACTCTCTCTCTCTCCCCCCCCAATTCCTGTTAAGATTGTTGCTTCAGTTACATTGCTCAGCATTTTTGACATTTTATATTTCACCACTTCTCACCCCATTCCCATCAGGACTGAACTGGACTTGAAGGGCATCAGGAGTGTCTCTATTCATACCAGCGATCTCGAAACTTTGGATTAGACTCAACTTCTGTCATTTTTGTATTATTTTTCACCTTCTCGCCCGCACTTTTGCCCCCAAACTTCCTTTCAGGGCTGAACTTGGACTTTAAGGGCATTGGGGTTTCACTATTCATCTCAGCGACCTCAAAAACTATGGATTAGACACTAATATCTGTAGTTTTCTGTTATTTTTACATGCCACCACTTTCACCCCTTCCCACCCCACCTTCCTATCGGGACTGAACTTGACTTAAAGGGCGTCAGGATTGTCACTATTCTTCTCAGTGATCTCAAACTATGGATTAGACACTAATATCTGCCGTTTGGTTATTTTTACATGTCACCCTCCCACCTCCGCCCATATTGGAGACTAAACTTGTACTTAAAGGGCATTGTGATGTCACTATTCATCTCAGCAACCTCGAAACTATGGATTAGGCACTAATATCTGTCATTTTATGGTAATTTTACATTTCACCCCCTTCCCACACTCACCCTTTGGTACCAGTGATGTCTTACCCCAACAGGGTTCTTTCCCAGATATTAAGTCATATGTATACCAAGTTTGTTTGAAATTGCTCTGTGTGTTTCAAAGTGTATGTGGAACACACGCACACATCCATTTTTATATACATAGATAAAGAAATGAAGAAAGCTGTTGAATTTGAACCCTTCAGGTTACACAAGCATGATATTAAGAAGTCATTGACTCGCATATTTCATATGCAAATATATGTAGGAATACTTTACTTCTTTCTTCTAAACTCCGTAGGGGTGTAGTGCCATCAGTGCGCCTCACAGGGTGAACTGTGGTCATTACTAAGTTTTCTTTGCAGCATTCCTTTGGCCCCTAGCTGTAACCCCTTTCATTCACTTAACTGTACCTCCATTCGCACTGTCTTTCTTCCATCTTGCTCTTCACCCTCTCCTAACAACGATTTCATAGCGCAACTGCGAAGTTTTCCTCCTGTTACGCCTTTCAAACCTACCTACTCTCCATTTCCTTTCCAGCGCTGAATGACATCATAGGTCCCAGTGCTTGGTTTTTGGCCTATATTCTATATTCAATTCTTCTTCTGTCATAATAAACACCTTCGGCTTTTTGATATTCAAAGGGTATTTTATAACAGAGCCTCGATCCCATATTACCTCCGACACATTCAGGGGCTGAATCAAGAATAGTTTTGATTAAGAGTGTTCATTCCAGTGCATCGAAAGTGATTTTTAGTGTGAATAAAGGACTTGAATATTTCAGGTCTGTCTGTTTGTCTGTTTAATTCACGCACACAAAATAAATGTCTATGTCTCGCTTTCAATATATATATATATATATATATATATATATATATATATATATATATATATATATATATATATTATATATATATATATATATATAAAATATATATATATATATATATAAAATATATATATATATATATATATATATATATATATATATAAATGGTAAAGACAATAATGTTTACAACTTCAGTGAAAAAAGACACCTTAAACAGTGATCATGAAAACATTTTCAATCATTATTAAGTTCACAGTGTACTGTAACTATATTGCTTCAACTTACTATTAACGACGAACAGAAAATATATTAGCGCCAAAGTAAGCACGCGAAATGACGTGAATAAAAAATTTCAACATTATTCTGAAGACTGATAACGTCATTCCTCGGATGCGAGTTTTTGCAGACTCGCCAGCAACACATGGCTTTTCTATTCGCAATCCAGAATTCCAAAGGGAAATAAAGAATCCATTCTCCTGAGCTAAGCTCCGGAGAGAAGTTCATGGTTAAAACACTTGAATGCAATTAATAATTTTTTTCCACAGAATTGTATAATGTGCTTTATTTAGCGCTTAATCCTGTCGCGATGAGAAGGGAGTATCTAATGATTTTTTTATGATCAGTTATGTTATTGCACTGTACTATTTTTTCTGTTTTTTATGCCCGGTATGTTAATGTACTGTACTGTTTTTTATGTCCAATTGCGTCATCACATTGTACTGTTTTTATTCCTGTTTTCATGATCAGTTATGCCATTACATTGTAAGGTTTTCCTGCTTTTTTTATGATCAGGTATGTCCCTGAACTGTTATGTCCTTGCATTGTGCTGTTTTTATTTTTTGTTTTTTATAGTCAGTTATGCCCTTGCTCTGTCCTGTTTTTCTTGTTTTTGATGATCATTTGTACTGTACTTTTCTGTTTTTTTATGCTCGGTTATGTCATTGTACTGTACTATTTTTTCCTGTTTTTTTTAATGATCAGTTATGTCATTGTATTTTTCTGTTTTTATGATCAGTTATGCCTTTGCATTGCACTATTTTTTCTGTTTTTTTAATGATCAGTTATGCCTTTGCATTGCACTATTTTTTCTGTTTTTTTTTTATGATCAGTTATGCCATTGCATTATCCATTTTTTTGTTTTGTTTTTTTATGATCAGTTATGCCTTTGCATTGTACTTTTTTTCGTTTTTATGATCAGCTATGTCACTGCCTTGTACTTTTTTCTGTATTTTTATCATCAGTCATGCCATTAGATTGTATTGTTATTTTTAGTTTATTATGATAAGTTATGCCAATGCATTGTACAGTTTTTTCTGTTTTTTTAATAACCAGTAATGCCATTGAATTGTACTGTTTTTATTCTGTTTTTGCTGATGGATTTTAAAAGTGACTATTTTTTTTTCAGTTGAATTATCTTAGAAATAATGTAATATAACTAAAGCAAAACTATAAAAAAGATAAGCGTGCATGACATTATTTGGACTCAGGAGACTAAGTGTATAAAGTAAACATATTTTCACGCGCTTAAAATACAAACAGGGCCATTTCTTGACTTATTATATTATGGCCCTTGTCCCTTCATTTATAAATTCAACTGAAATCATTAGAAAGTCACAGAAGATATTTCATATACTCCGAATTATCCCTTAAAATTTCTATTCATTTTAAGAAGAAGAATAAAAAACCTTGCGTAATTATTCAAAACTGAATAAACTTACTGTAGTTTCATGAAACTGGACTGCATAAGAAATGATGAAATAGTAAGCACAGTGTTGAACTTCTTTTGATTTTTTTTAGCACAGTAGACTGATTATATTGTATTATTTAGGAGAAAACAGGCGTTTTAATTAAACTCCAGTCACGTAAAAATGTGAAGAAAAAAAAAAGAAGCAGATAGAAATTCATCATAATATTTAATGCAGTATTAATGAAAGTATATGTTAATTACAACTCCACTTAAATTAAAAGGGCAACTGACATCACAAAGTACTTTTGTTTGGGTTCTGTACATGACATAAATAAACATGGCTAGTTACTTGTTAATAATGTGGGAAAAACCCCACTCAAATGGACTTCTGTATTAAAACCTTGTGTTCGAGGACAGAAGAAAGGATAAAAATTTGGTCAAAATGATCTTCTGTGTGTGTGTGTGTGTTTGTGTGTTTGTTTAATGGCTGTCATTATGTCTTGGGGATTAATTTAAAGATTTTCCTTGATTAGAAAAAAATACTGGCTATCATTATATCTTGGGGATTAATTTAAAGATTTTTCCTGATTAGAAAAAAATACTGGCTATCATTATATCTTGGGGATTGATTTAAAGATTTTTCTTGATTATATCTTTACGTCCCATTCGAAAAAAAAAAAAAAATCCTCATCGCTTGATTTAAAAAAAAATATAACAAACGGTAATCTTCCTTACATTAAATAACTGAATAAATATATATCTTTCAGCTCTTAGTATGAACATGTTTTATGTTATTATCGCTCTTTCCTGAACATTACA
>NC_089799.1:17325874-17388374 GCF_040412425.1 Macrobrachium rosenbergii
CTCTCTCTCTCTCTCTCTCTCTCTCTCTCTCTCTCTCTCCACATTCTCCTCCAGCAAGCACCGACCGAAGGTTTTGAGTTTAACCTTTAGTTTAGTCTTTACGAGGCAATAACTTTTCTCGCCAACCTATATTCGAGCCGAGAATGTCCTAGTAAGTTTGAGAGAGAGAGAGAGAGAGAGAGAGAGAGAGAGAGAGAGAGAGAGAGAGAGAGAGAGAGAGAGAGAGAGAGAGTATTACTCCTTATTTTCATAATGAATAATATTCATATGAAGAGAATTGGGGATTGTGGATCCTTGAAGATTTTTGGAAGTGTTTGAGAAGGTAAAGTGGATTCGATGTTAAGGAGAATTTATAGCTTGATGTTGGAAGTAAAGAAAGTTATTTCTGTATTAGTGACACACGCACATACACACACACACATATTTATGTGTATATACTATATATATATATATATATATATATATATATATATATATATATATATATATATATATATATATGTGTGTGTGTGTGTGTGTGTGTGTCTGTGTGTGTATGAAAGCGTACGCAACATGCATCATACTCTCTTTAAATTACTTTTGGATTTGTATGAACATCAGAGACGTGAATATGGCGGTTCTAGAAAGCATAAATTACCGGAAACAGATTCCCTAAGCATTTTAACAGCACGGTGTACAGAAGGTAAAATATCACTTAAACAAGAAACCTAAGGCAACTCAATCTCCTGCTAATGCCAGGATTACACGCTATCAGAAGTACTGTAAGTGAACCCGTTTGCGGAATACACACCTGAGGCCGAGGGTATAAGGGCATCCTTGCATTTAATCTACTTACCTGTACCCGGAGTAAAATAACATAATTTTCTACCCAGTGCAATGACAGGATTACACCCGATCAGAGGTATTTTACGTAAATTCGTTTGCAGATTACGCACGCGAGGCCGAAGATATAATTGCATTCTTGCGTTTAATCTGCTTACCCGTTTCTGGAGCTTACGCGAAGATAATGCTTAGTTCATTTCGCTCCGAGGCTTAGATTTTCTTTTGGGCGGATCCGTTGAAACCAAATCTCCGTGGACTTATTTCCGGCGTTTGCGCAACTGACGGAGGACACGAGTCGAGTAGTTTACGACTTAATACCTCTGAAGTATTACAAGGAGATTTTCCTTTTTCGTTTTATTTATTTTTTTTTTCGGCTCAGAGATACCGTCGTTGGTATATATATCATCTTTTCCCGTTGGTGCTGCACCCTGACATAATTTTGAATGAGGAATATTTTCAGTACCAAGAATGTAAACGTAGTTTGTGACAGTAAACTTTTGCTACTAAAGTTTAAGTATCCTATACATACACATATACCCACAAACACACTCTTTACAAGAAAGCGTAAATAATGTCCAACAAAAGAAACAACGAAAGGTTAAAGCGTGATAAGCTGGAGATGAGTGTACAAAAAGAATTAAGTTCTCATTTATCTTTGCCGAAATGAGAATAAGTATTACGTTTTGTTAATTTCAAATGAACAGGACATTTTGTTGATTGCAATTTTGATATAAAGAGGTGTGTATTACAAAGGAATGAGAAAATAGCCCAAAGATGGATGAGGGGTAGTTAAGGATATAAGAAAAGATATTAAGAATGTGAGAAAAGAAAGACACCCGCAGTTCTCGGGATTACAGTTAAATGTTATATTACGGCCGTATTATGAGAAGATATATCATAACACCTCTGTTACTTTATTGTGTTATTTCTCCTCTGAGGGAATGGGGATTATGACTGTCACGGTCGAGTTGATGTTATGGCATTATGTGGAGCATCAAATTATGCTGTAACAATTACAGTTACAGTTAAGATGTTTTGAACTGTTTAGGCAATGGAACCCATGCGGCAGGTTATTTTAGAGTGCTCAGTTTGAAAGGTTAGATATTGACACCCATGTAGATGTCCAGATTGCTTATTCCCTTTCACAGCAGACTAGATGTAACTAAAAACGCGCACTCGCACGCACACACACACACACACACAGAAAAGACAAATTAGTTGATACAAAAATTTTTAGCATCTGTTTAAGGCTAGGCTCAAGTTTAGTAGATATTTCTGTGTTGAATATAAAAAAAATACTCTACTATGGTTCTCAAAACTATATTGATGAACAATATTTGATGTATTATACTTGGTGGTGCTAGTTATAAAAACTGTTACAGCCTAATGCATATACCTAACTTCTCCACATATTACGGTGTTTTCCCGAAACTTATGAAATTCATATTGGATAGATTTTCAAGGGAGGAGCTATTCAGAATTTCACGTATGTTCCATTATAAGGGTAATTTACTCCCTTAAAGAAATTATGTGCTTGCGTCCTGCAAGAAGTGATATATTACCGCACTCGACAAAAAATAACGACAGCCCATAATTTATGTGCCTTGATGGAACGGGTTTTTCCTACTCTCTCTCTCTCTCTCTCTCTCTCTCTCTCTCTCTCTCTCTCTCTCTCTCTCTCTCTCTCTCTCCTCGTTAAGTATGCATTTACTTGGAATATTTCCTAAAATATGTTTAGTTCATATTAGTTAAGAAAGAAATGGATTTTCCTTCTTGACATGAAAAATCTTTGTAATGACTGAAGAAGAGCTGTCGGTATACAATCTAAATCCATTCGCAAGATTAGTTATTTGAGAGATAAAAATTAAACACAAAAACTACCTTACTTTTCAGTTCATATTTGCTGTAAAACATATCTTAAATACTCTACTGTAATAAATACGAATGCGCATCAGGTAAAATTTCATTGGTTTTATGTGTCAAAGACGTGCAGTATAATCATTTTTCCCGGTTTGATTTTTATAGTAATTTCGATATTTTCCGTCAATATCCTAGATAGATTAATTAGGAAATAAAATGTAGAGTATCCTACATAGATTAATTATTAAGAAATAAAATGTAGAGCATCCACCACCGAAGGAATTTGACTTGAACTGTGGGACAAAGTGGCAGGGCGGGGAGGTGGAGGGCCGTTGTTGGAACCTCAACTTTATGTATGGAGCTTCCACGAAATATACTGTGTTGTTGTGTAAATCCTTCAGTGTTTACTTGTTGATGATTTGTTACATATTGCAGATGACAACTTTGGTTCGGTGTTGTAGAACACTTTCTAATTGGCTCATACGCCAGGTCTGTGAGCCTTATCCCTAAAAGTTTTGATTTTCGCTGTATGTCTGTTCTTTTTCCTTTTTTTTTTTAGAATCCTTCCTTAACTATGTTGTTCGTTTTGTTAATTATAAACGTCAGCGTCCCTTACACCTCCAGGTTAGCTATTTCAACGTTTAGATGATACAGTGTATTAGGAGAATGATCCTGTATCAAGCGGCTACCTTGACACTATACAGTAGATGTCTTTGAAGCGTCATGGCAGTACACCTATGCTTTCTTTGAATGATTTTCAGCTCTCCATTGAACATGATGATTTTGATAAACATTCTCTTGAAAGTGTTGTTAAGAATAACCTCCAATTAATACTTCACTAGGTTTTTTATTTTCTAGTAGACATAAAAATCTTGTTGGTCCTCCTTGTTAATTTAATAGAGAACTGGCCATTGAAAAATCTCTACCTATTTCAGCGTTCGGAGCCTTTTTCACATTTCCAGGAATTACTGGAATTCCATTCAGTATTCAGGCAGCTTCCAAAACAGATGTATGTGGATCATACAAAAGCTACGTAAAGGTAATTTTTTTATTTTTTGTGTAAATAATTCGAAGAGAGGCAATGTTTATCTTTGCTCAGCCCACTTATATGGGGAGAGAGAGGAGAGAGAGAGAGAGAGAGAGAGAGAGAGAGAGAGAGAGAGAGAGAGAGAGAGAGAGAGAAATAGTTTCACAGAAGACATGTACAAGATCCGGAAGTTCATTTTCCATTCTAATGGTGATACACATGCCCTCGTGCTTGGCACAGGCAACTGTCTTTGGTTGTTTAGTAAACTCTTCCTTTAACTATTTTCATTTTCATGTTATTGTGTTACACCATCTATCTGGATGAATAACTTCCTTTATGGTAACAAAAAACGGTGCTTCCGCAATACTTAAGAAAAGTAGGGTCTTTCATTAGCATAATCATATTCAAGAAAAAACAAGGCTGCAGAATCTGCCTTGTAGATTTTACCAGTGCCATATATGTATATGTATATGTATGTGTGTGTATATATATATATATATATATATATATATATATATATATATATATATATATATATATATATATATATATTGCATTAAATGGAGCCTCTCTCCAAGGCACCTGTGTCCGTTTTACATTTGTAACGTAGCAGAGAAAGAAATAAAATTCATTTCAATTCTTTTAATTACTAGAACTGTGGGTTTCCACTCATTCCTTCATAAACTCTCTCCTTCATTCCTAAATTGGTTAAGCCTAACCCTTCTGTTACGTATCAGCAGTGAGCTTCCTTTCTGTGGTTACATGCCATGGTAGGTGTGAAGTTCTTTAGGAATTGTTTTGCTTCAGTATTCAGTTGTTGTTCATGAATGTGATGTTTGTATTCATGTATTTTTGTATATCTTCACGCTTCTGTAAGGTAACTTTTGTAATGCATATGTATCAGAGTAGGAGTGGTTCTGTTTTGTGATGTTATGAACTTTACCCACGCGGGGTGAATTCAGCGCATTTGTAAACAGCTAGCAAAGAATAAAGGGCGTGCTGACGCTTCGTCGTATTGTTCTCACCCTGAATAAACGAAGATGGGATAGCCTGAGTTATGCTAACTGAATGCATCAACCCATTAATATCTTATGATAACAGTATCACTAATGAGGATATTTCTCCTTGGCAGGTGAGAGTTGACATACTTTGTTTACACATGTATTTAGGCTAGGCTAGGCTAGCCCGGTCCACCAACCTCACAGTGGCAACGAAGATGGATAGCCTGAGTTATGCTAACTGAATGCATCAACCCATTAATCTTATATAACAGTATCACTAATGAGGATATTTCTCCTTTGTGCAGGTGAGAGTTGACATACTTTGTTTACACATGTGTTTAGGCTGAGGCTAGGCTGGCCCATATCCGCCAACCTCACAGTGGACGCCGAGGATTAGTGAAGCAGCCAACGCAGACGCGGTCATCATCATCATCATCCGGGAAGTCATTTGGAGTGAGACATATCTCAAATATGCCTCTAGATGTCAACCAACCACCATTGTTCGCCGTTGCGGCAGACCCCGCAAATGTTGCTCAGCGATGGAAGCAGTGGAAGAAGACCTTCTCCATATACATCACAGCCACGGGTGTAACCAATGCAGCACAACGGAGAGCCTCTGTCACATGTTGAGTCTCAGAAATCTTAGAAATCCTTGAAACCTTATCAGACCCCACAGATACTCTTGAACAAGCACTCCAAGCCCTTGATAGGTATTTCTCACCAAAGGAGTATAAAAAGGTATGAGCGTTTTTCGTTTTAAACAATTAAGCCAGGAAAAAAAATGAAAGCACAGACTCTTTTGTAACAAAGTTGAAGAAACTTGCAAGTACATGTGAGTTTCATGACGTGAATGATGTCATCGTAGATCAGGTCATTGAAAAGTGCTCTTCATCAAAGCTCAGGCGCAAGCTTTTTTAGAAACTGAAGACCTGACTCTTGACAAGGTCTTAACCATAGCTAGGAGCCATGGAACTGTCGGACACACAGGCTTGCATCTCTGAAAACAAATCAAACTCAGGTAATCAGGTCAAAGAGATAGCTGCGGTAAGTTATCAAAGTGCTAATAAAGGTTCATCTTATAGGCCTTAAAACACAGGCAGGCCTACCGTAAAATAATTGTACACAGAACAGTTTCCACAAATTTCACAACAGTAACATTAGGGTAATCATTATAATCAGTCACTTGGGGCCAAACCAAAGTCCCAGAGTTGGCCCGCCAAAACATGCCAATAAGCATAGGCCTGTTGGGACATGTCAAAAGATGTGGAGGACTGGACATACGCAGGCAGATTATTACAAATGTCCTGCTACAGGAAAAACAATGTATGAAGTGTACTAAGTTTGGTCATTTTTCAAATGTGTGTCGATCAGAATCACACTCACAAAAGACAATCCATCACATGCATGAGGTATCACAGTCTCAGGAGGGTAACAGCGAAGAATTTTTGTTTTCAGTTTGAATTCCATTAACAAGTCCAACAAAAGTAAACGCATATATGTTACTGTTTCCATAAATGGGACTGGAGATTTCCATGCAGGTCGATTCAGGAGCTGATATTACAGTCATTCCAGAGACACTTCTTTCCACATACCTAACCTAATCCATACAGTTCAGTAACCACATTGTAAAAGACTACAATAAGAGAGATGTTAATGTAAGAGGTTCCACTACTGTAGATGTAACATACCAAGGTATAAAATATGAGAAACTTCCTTTAACAGTAGTTGACAGTGGGAGAAACCATTATTAGGTGCGGACTGGATCAATATACTCATTCCAGAGTTTCTGCAAATTTTTTCAAGTCAATGAAGTCAGTAGTCAAAACCACACATTACAGAACTTGCTAGTCAAATACAAGGATGTCTTTGAAGAAGACTTAGGAAAAGTTAAGAATGTTAAAGCATCATTAATTTTAAAACTGATGCCACACCAAGATTCTTTGCCCCGAGGCAAATACCTATGCCTTAAAAAAAACCATTGGTTGAACCAGGAGATACGTGAGTTGAGGAGAGTGGAATTTCGGAAAAAGTCACTTATTCTGACTGGGCTACCCCATTGGTGCCAGTAGTCAAAGGAGATAACAGTATCCGAATTTGTGGTGACTACAAGATCACGGTCAACCCACAGTTGCAGGTGGCACAGCATCCCTTTGCCAAGACCTGCTGACATGTGTGCAGCCATGGGTGGTTGCACCGTTTTTACAAAGATAGATTTAAAACAGGCTTTCCAACAACTTGAAATGGATGAAAACTCACAACACATTTGTACATTGAACACACCATTAGGGCTATATAGTAAAAACGTCTCCCTTATGGTATTGCTAGTAGTCCTGCCTTATGGCAACAAACTATGGATAAAATTTTCAACAATATTGACAGTTGTTTTGTATTTGTAGATGATATCCTATGTGCTGGCAAAGATGAAAAGATCTACTAGGTAAATTAGAAACAGTCTTAAAAATGAAAGAAACATGGTTTAACACTCAGAAAAGATAAATGCAGTCTTCTGGTCAAGTCAGTGGAATATCTTGGATTCAAGATTGATGCCAACGGTATTCACAAAACCGACGATAAGTTGAAAAAGCAGTCAAAAATGTCAAAGTTCCCAGTAATGTAGAAGAATTACAGGCTTTCTTAGGATTTGTCACATTTTATGGCAAGTTCATTCCAAATCTTGCCACCACAGCATCACCGCTATTTGATCTACTCAAGAAAGGTGTAGAATGGGTTTGGTCAGGTGAATGTCAACATGCATTTGAGAGTATTAAGCTTGGAATACTCTCACCAAGATTCCTAACACATTTTCAGCCAGACTTGCCAGTAAAGTTAATTTGCGATGCCTCGTCACAGTAGGTATTGGTGTGTTAGCTCATGTCATGCCAGATGGAGTTGAAAGACCCATCGCATTGCATCACGTACCTTAAATAAAGCTGAAAAGAATTACAGCCAAATAGAAAAGGAGGGACTAGCTCATTTTGGTGTAAAAAAATTCCACATTTACTTATATGGCAGACAGAAATTTACCTTAGTAACCTGACCACAAGCCATTATTGGCTATTCTTGGTCCCAAAAGTGGTTTTCCTACTATAGTAGCAGCAAGATTGCAAAGATGGGCAGTGATATTGGCAGCCTATTCATATGATTTACAGTACCATCCCACAGCAAACATAGGCAATGCTGATGCTTTTGTCCAGACTTCAAAAGATGCAGCTCAAGTAGCTATGAATCTAATGTTTTGATGATTGAAAATTTGTCAATTCCCATTAATGGCAGGAAATTGCCGAGAAACAAAGCAAGACCCAATTCTATCCAGAAGTGTTACAAGGTCTTATTTCAGGTCACAATATTATAGCTAAACAAGAAGAATTTAAAAGTTTTTCCTCAGTTTGGTCAGAATGTTTTACTGAGAGTGGATGTATCATGAGGGTGCAGAGTGGTCATTCCTAAAGCACTTCAACCAAAGTCTTACAAGAAATTCATAAACCACTAGGTGATTGTTAAGTCAAAGCTGCCAGGTCATTTGTATGGGGCCTAATATTGACAGGGATATTGAAGGCATTTGTAAAGGAACTGTCCAGGATGCAATGCATTTCAGAACAATCCTCAACCGATCCACGTTTGCATCCGTGGAGTATCCTCGAAAGGCATGTGGCAACGTCTCACTTAGACCGCCCGAGGTCCATTTTTGGACATTACTATCTTGTAGTTGTAGATGCTTACAGTAAATGGCCTGAAGTCATTCCTATGACGAATATAACATCACATGCTACCATTAAAGCATGCATGACACTTTTGCAACACATGGTTTGCCTGAAAGGATTTTCACTGACAACGGCACTACATTTTGCTCGGAGGAATTTAACTTCTTAAAGTCAAATGGCATTTCACACACTACATCATCTCCATACCATCCTTCTTCTAATGGAGAAGCTGAAAGGTTTGTACAACTCACATAACATGAAATGCAGAGGGTGCTACACAAAATACAGTAGGTACCCATTAGCAAATTCTTATTACAATACAGAGCAAACGGAACATGCAACAACAGGGCAGTCCTACATCTTTTTTTAATGGGAAGGAGAGTGAACCAAGTTAGATTTAATGGTCCCTAACTTTCAGGCTGAACAGAATAACAGAGGATATAAAATGAGATGGAAAATATGGGGCCAGTGAGAGACAGTTCAGGAAAATGACACTGTCATGGTACGTATGTGTACAACGATAACGTTAAATGGGTACCTGGTGGTTAAAAAAGAGAAATAGGGCACCTTCGATTATGAAGGAGTTCATAGTGTTCACAAAGACACGGTGACCAGTTGCAAACCGGTATCCAAACCTCAGATGCATTCAGCAGTCTGCAGCTGAGGAATGCCAAGAGTGAAAACCAGATGCAGATTCACGGCAGCAGTCTGCAGTTAAGAATGCCGAGAGTGAAGTGAGAGATAGAAGTAAGTTGGGTCGAAGCAAGAGAGATTCCACCGGGCCGCTTGTGTTGAAGTTTCATATGCTGTATCTGTTCTTTTATTTTTGTAAGGGAGAAGAGGTGGTTACGTATCAGCAGTGAGAGCTTCCTTTTTCTGTGGTTACATGCCATGGTAGGTGTGAAGTTCTTTAGGAATTACTTTGCTTCAGTATTTCAGTTATTATTGTGAATGATGTTTGTATTCATGTATTTTTGTATATCTTCACGCTTTATGGTGCTTCTTGTAATGCATATGTATCAGAGTAGGAGGGTTCTGTTTTTGTGATGTTATGAACTTTACCCACAGGGGTGAATTCCTCACAAGACTTTGTAAACAGGCAGCTAGCAAGAATAAAGGACGTGTGAGCGCTTCATCGTCATTGTTCTCACCCTGAAATAAACGAAGATGGGATAGCCCTGAGTTATGCTAACTGAATGCATCAACCATTAATATCTTGCTGATAACAGTATCACTAAAGAGGATATTTCTCCTTTGGGGGTATATTGACATTGACATATGTTTACACATGCCAAACTAGTTAGGCTAGCCCATGTCCAACCTCACACCTTCCTTCTCTGTCCAAATGACTGCCTCAAGGCCTTGATTTCAGGTGACCATCACTACTTGGTGTCAAGCAGTGACAAGGGAAACCAAAAAAGAGAGGTCGGCAACCCTCCACATGGCCAACCCTCCACGATTGACTGGTGCCATGGCCTATATAGAAAACGCGGCGCAAAGATTGACCTTTGTGCCACCTACCAGACGCAAACGGCGTAATCTCGGTTATATTTATAGACGATGCAATGGAAATCAGAAATCTAGAATCACTCCAGGCCTACAGGGGGACAGATGTCCTGGCCGGATGGGTTTCTTAGTCGCCATGATTCCTGTTTTTCTCTGCCGATTTTTCATTTATTTCCGTTATAGGTCACCTTCAAAATTTGTGCGTTGAGCATTCAGTGTTAATGTAATTATGCATTTAGTGTTGAACTGAGTTATTTGGTACCATCTGTGCTTTTCCTCAGTTCCATTTATTACCCGTCTTATTCTATTATTCACGCAGTGACTTCTTAGCCGCCATTGCAGACAGGCCTCGACTATGGAACCACTTGGCTCTATCCATGTGTGAACCCTCTAACCTGCACAGTGTTTCCTGTTTATGAAGACATCGGCGCAGATGTTTATTCTGGCGTAGACTCATCCATTCTTTTGTTCCTTTATTATTACCTGCCTGGTAATTCATCATTCTTCTAATCTGAATTAGTTATGTAAAAATAATTAGTTAAGAGAACCCTTGAGTTCACGTAATTTTCCCTCACATGAAGAAAGCCCTAAACCACAGATTTTCCCTTGTTTGTCTACGAATTGTCCTAATATTGAGTCAGATGTGTAATAAATATAAGGAACTCCTGCATTCATCCGTTGCCGCCCAGAATCAAGCTAAATATCCTCGGACATTCATAAATAATATATATATATATATATATATATATATATATATATATATATATATATATATATATATATATATTTGAGTGACTTTATTTCTGTTAATAGTTCGACCTGTTTCAGTTTTTATTATTTACTTATATTACATATATCAGTAATAATAAAACTTGAAACAGGTCGAAATGTTTGTAGAAATAAAAATTCACTCATGAGAAAAAATTTTTTATTTACAATGTGATGGAAATTCGACGATAAAATAAATGCTCGAAGAAAAATAAATAAAAAACAGACATTTAATGTCAATTCCAATGTTAAAACAATACCGGGAATGAAAAAATACTTTGATAACTTCCATTCATGGGTATCCTGAGAAAAGCTTTTTAAAAAGACTCGAAAGGGATTTTAAAAAACTCAAGTAAATAACCAGCTAGCAGGAAATGAATACGTTATCCAGTTTTTACTGTATCAGTATATGCACTAGTTGACAGTTAGTTTGTTGGCTCGTTTTAAATCCAATAGAAGTTCATAGAAAGTTGACTGTCTAACAAAAATAAAAATGAAAATACCTTCCTCGCTGCAAAATGTTCATAAGCAACGCAAAACAAGTTAAAAATGTTTGCATCGAAAATATTATTTCATGACATCTGTCAGTAGATAAACGACAGAGAACATTTCATTATCACGATTGAAGTCGAGTCAGAAACTAAAGGGAAGCAATTTTGCAAGAGGCAACAAAAGTTAAGGAGAATGAACAAGACCAGTGGGTAAACCCAAGAGACCTTACAAAGAATGTGAGTGAGAAAGGCGATTCAGATCTTCATGAATTCAGCTTTTTGTTTTCTGTAAAAGAAAACTATTGAGATGGCTTTGTCTGTCCGTCAGCACTTTTTCTCTCCGCTCTCAGATCTTAAAAACTACCGAGGCTACAGGGCTGCAAATTGGCATGTTGATCATCCACCCTCCAATCATCCAACAAACATACCCAACAGCCTCTAGCCCAGTAGTTTTTATTTTACATAAGGTTAAAGTTAGCCATAATCGTGCGTCTGGCAAAACACTCTAGTGATAGCCACCACCGGGACGTGGCTGAGTTCACTGGGCCACAGCTCCGTACAGCGTCATACACTACCGTACGCCGAAGAAACGTCGGTGCATTTTATACTTGTTTGTATTCGTTTAGTATTTGTAGGAAAAGTATCAGTCTTCTAAAACTCCTCAGGCATTTATCTTCAAACTGAAGATTCATTCGCATTACTTTACTGAGATGTGGCAAAACAGACTGACATGGAAGAGTTAATTGGAATCGTCAAGAGTTCATTGTAAGGTCCGGGAGCAGAGTGAGGGAATTTTACCCTGTATTTTCTTTTATTTCCAAAATGGAAATAAAAGTTCTACCAGGTCTGGTCCTTCTTAAGTATAATCTCATTTTGATACGGCTATTAGATTTTATATTCAAAGCAAGAATTCAAGCCCAGTCAACACTTAAGACCAAATATGGCCACAAATTACAAACGTGAACAAAAATGGAATAACATTTATTTTACCTTTGAACTGTTCCAAAGCGAATGTAAATAAGAATTATGTTCTCTACATTTTACCTTCGAAATGTTGTGCGAAGTCATATAAAAAACTTCAGAACCTCGACGTCTATGACAATAGGGCATCACATCACAACTCCAGTCTTTGGTAACATGTGAATTACGACCAATCCTGGAATTTGGAATGATATCCAGTACTTACAAAAGGGTACTGCGTAAAGAAAATCCCTTTCTGGACATCATTAAACCGTCTAAAGTAATCAGCTAAAGACTACAGAACATTGCAACAAGAGGAGGTCTAACTTCAGGTCTCAAAGAAAAAGACTGAAGGGAAGAGGAACGGAACACACGTAGAACTCAAGACTAATAAAATGACAAGTGTTTCTACGAAGCCACGCACAACAAGCCAATCGAATTGCCTCTCCATGACTCAATAAACATAATTCTATCGAAGCCGAAGTCTGGGAAAACCTAATTTTTTCCAGGAAAAAGAAGTTGGTGGAATTAAGTTTCGAGTTCTTCAAGAGTTTGAGAGGCCACAATAAGCCTGAGAGAGCTTATGGGGGCAGATTTTTTGTTGTTTTTCTCCAAAATACGCTGAGAAGACATTGGGGAAACAAATGAAAAAAAGGGGAAGTGATGAGGAAATCATGGGAACTTGTTTGAACTTTCCGTATGTTTGGTAAACACATTTTTGTGATAAATCTAAAAAAGGAATATTCCATTGCCCATATATCCATTCAAGTAAATGTAACACTACAGTTAATCTTAACAACTTATACGTGTTCCGTTCTATTGATATAATATTGCACTTTCTCCGAGAGAATTTTTAGTTTATCATATTTATTCTCGTGTGTCGTAATTTAATGATAAAACCACAGATGAACAAAAATTCATATAAAGAAATCGGAATGCCCGTGGTAAAGAGCATTTATTAGAAAATGCGAAAACTAAATTCTTCAAGCCAATTCCAGACAAAATTCCACTGCCAAATGGATAGCCAGTGACGTAGCTATATCAACATCTGCTTTCCTAGGGAGTGGAAATAGAATCGTAAGATATATATTAGTTTGATTTCAGCTTTAAAAGATTATAAGCGAAGGAGAAATTTATGGGCGATGTACGGCGACTACATTCTAATCGAAAAAAAGTTCTGAGAAATTCAAGGAAAAATTTTCCGTAATAAACCGAAAAAGATCTACAAATTGAAATTTTATGAATAAATTCTAAAAAAAAAAAAATGCTTCGTTACAAAAGTTTTGTTCGCATATCTATAAGCAGCATTAAATGCTTATGAATAAACTCTGACAAGAGAAAAAACAGTTTTATCAAGGAACTTTTAATTCGTGAAAGTGCAAGTATCATCTCACAACAGGTAAATACAAAGGAAAATTCGCCTTTCATGAGTCACACCTTTTATTTACAAATCGACTTTGAAACAGAAACTGAAGTGGTCTGATAAAAGGACTGAAATGTCCTCCTCTCTTTTTAGTAAGAGAAAACTATTGTGCCGGCATTGTCTGTCCGTCCACACTTTATTCTGTCACACTTTGTTCTTACATAGTTCGGCACTTTTTTTCTGTCCACACTTTTCTGTCCGCCTCATATCTTAAAACTACTGAGGCTAGAAGGCCAAGGTACTGGTATGCCGATCCTGCCCACCCTCCCTATCGTCAAACCACCAAATTGCAGCTCTCAAGCACCAGTATTTTTTTTTTTTATTTGAGGTTAAATTAACCATAATCGTACTTCTGGTAACGATACAGGATAGGCCACCACCGGGCCGTGGTTAAAGTTTAATGGACCGCAGCTCATACTGCATTATACCGGGACCAACAAAAGATAGATCCATTTTCGGTGGACTTCATTATACGCTGTAGCGGCTGCATCCAAAACTCGACTGCGCCGAAGTTTCTTCGCCGCATTTTTTACTTGTTTTGAGCATTATTTGATATAGCTGTTTTCCGAGGAATTTCTCTACCATTCCATTCGTTAATCACATGATTCTAAAATCAGCTATTGTTTTAAAAACGAATTACAACTCTTGTTTCCAAACGTGGTTTCATATCGTATTCTCCAATGCTTTTTCGTTCACTTAAAAGATAATTAACTTTGGTAAATACAATATACAAACCTGAAATCAGAGCCCTGTGCTATTAGAAAAAACTAGTTAAAATAGGGTGAAATAATATATTTTCCACGATAATTAGCGAATTTACTAAACCCCAAGTTTTCTACAATAGTTTTTTTTTATATAATATATTTTCGGTTCAAACAAAAAAAAGATAATTTAAGAAAAAAAAATTATTAACATATTATCCCAAACCATACTGGAATTTTTAACAATTTTCAATGTTATGCGGCCCAGATAATTTGAAATGATCTGTACAGCTGCCAATCACGACGAACGATCTCACGAAGAGGTGAATGAAGCAAACGAACAAAACGACAACAAATGAAAAATAAAGTAACCAAATAGTCTCTATAATGGGCTGATAATTAAGCAATCATTAAAATGAAGTAAACAAATAGTCTCCATAATGGTCTGATAATTAAGCAATCATTAAAAGAAAGTAAACAAGTAGTCTCTATAATGGTCTGATAATTAAGCAATCATTAAAATAAAGTAAACAAGTAGTCTCTATAATGGTCTGACAATTAAGTAATCATTAAAATAAACAAGTAGTCTCTATAATGGTTGACAATTAAGCCATCATTACAATAAACAAGTAGTCTCTATAATTGTCTGATAGTTAAGCAATCAATAAAAAAAGCCATGGCCTCGTAGGAGATTGCGTAAGGATCAGTGAACAACAAAATAAACAATGACGAACTGAGAGAGAGAGAGAGAGAGAGAGAGAGAGAGAGAGAGAGAGAGAGAGAGAGAGAGAGTCAGGATTTTAATAAAATGGAACGGATTCCTCAGAATTATTTTTTTCATGACTGTATTCCCCATTAGCATAATTATCATCACGAGAGAGCGTCAAATGAAATTGACTTCCTAATTTCAGATAGCGAGATGAGGGGGTCTCGAGGACTTTAGGGGTGGAGGTGAGTGCATGCACTGGAAACATAACTGCATTGGCAGTATTCTTCGTTGGGCGAGTCGGTAGAGTTGTGGGTTAGCAGTCGCTAGGCCCGAGTTCGAGTCTCCAGTCGGCTAATGAAGAGTTAGAGGAATTTATTTCTGGTGATAGAAATTCATTTCTCCCTGTAATCTTTTTTTCTTTGTTCTACAGATTCATTTCTCCTATAATGTGGTTCAGTTACAATAAGCTGGTCCCGTTGCTAAGCAACCACTGGTTCTTAGCCGTTAAATAAGTCTAATCCTTCGGGCCAGCCCTAGGAGAGCTGTTAATCAGCTCAGTGGTCTGGTAAAACTAAGGTCTACTTAACTTTATCATTTATTTGAATTATAAATGAATGAAATTGGCAGATATATCCGCAGGTTTAGCACAATGACGCCGCCTGTCTTGTCGGTTTTCAAACTGAGTATTAAAACAACGTATCAAGACTACATGAATTCAGACTGGAAGGCCCTTTAGACTGAGGGAGATTCTTCAGCAAACAAACATACCAGACACTCATTAGGTTTACATAAGGTTTACACATGGCCTGTGGGTTAATGACCTTAAATAGCGAGTGGGTGTAGGGGAGACCGGGAAGAGATGTCCCATTTAGTCCAAAGGGACGGGGATTCACTTTGTACGTTAACAGATTAACAACACGTGAAAATGTTAAATTACCTTTAAAAAAGATTTTAAAAAATGGTAATTGCTATATGAGCCAAATACTGTAATGAAATATGTTTCCAAGAGAATTACAGAGCACAAAACAACAGAGAGAGAGAGAGAGAGAGAGAGAGAGAGAGAGAGAGAGTAAGCGCTTATGCACTCACTGCTCTATGCCGGGCGTAAAAAGGGGCACTTTGGCAGGTTCTTATTTTAGCGACTGACCAATCATCAACATTAAATGCTTATGCCTTCCATGCTCCCTGCCAGGCGTAAAACTGGTGATTTGACAGGTTCTTATTTAAGCGATCTGACCAATCTACAACATTAGCCTTATGATATGGTCTAAGGGACTTCACCCACCAGTTTATAGCCCTCTAGATCTAAATGAAAACCTGAAGAACCTGCTTTTTAACCATGTAGACAAGTCTACGACCAAGCACCTGGTTTTGCATAAGACCAAATCTGAAATAACAATTTTTTTAATCCAGTATCCCCTCAATTCACAGCAGTGACCAGTTTTTTTTTTTTTTTTTTTTGAAAATGGAGAAATGTTTACCATTAATTTTGCGTTTTTCACCTTAAATGTAAAGAGGGAAATAATGAAAAGTTTTCTATTAAACGTGTGTTTTTTGCCTTACATGCAAAAAGGGAAATAATGACGAGATTTGAGATACAGTACCGAATTTGTACCACTGAGACTGCTATTATAAGTAATAAAATTTTATTATTATTATTATTATTATTATTATTATTATTATTATTATTATTATTATTATTATTATTATTATTATTATTATTATTATTATCATCACACATTTGCGATTACAGATACATCCTCCTAATAACCCTGGCACTACAACACTTCAAACAAATAATTAGCATTTAACATGATGCTTCCCCCGGTATTAGTCGATCTCAAATTCACTCTCCATCCCTTCCTACTAATAAGAGGATCTAAATCCCTTGATGCACGGGACTAGGGACACAGCATCTATAGTATAAGGAATCGGAGATTTGGACTTAGGGATTTCTGCTCCCTTTACCCTGTTCCTAACTCCACTCCTGTTTACTCTCGTTAGCATAAAACACTTTTTTTTAGTTGAGATGGTGATGGGACTTTGTTTGCACTGCCCCCGGGGGAATGCATTCATAACTTTAAGGGGAAAGATGATGATAATAATGGTATTTATGAAAAGGGCTCACATATGTAATGGTTATATTAATGGCAGCACAGTCATTAGGATTTCCATACAATTGTTTATATGACTGTAAGTGGAATATGGAAAATAGTGTCGTAAAGGAAATGACTGAACAATGTTGTAAGCTTTGTATTGCAAAGATGAAAGAACCTGTAATGGTTACATTAATAGTAGAACACTCATTAGGAGTCCATACAATTGTTTATATGATTGTAAGTGGTATATGGAAAATAGTATTGTAAAGGAAATGACTGAACAATGTTGTAAGCTTTGTATTGCAAAGATAAAAGAACCGGTAAAGGTTATATTAATAGTGGTACAGTCATTAGGAATCCATACAATTGTTTATATGATTGTAAGTGGAATATGGAAAACAGTGTTGTAAAGGAAATGACAGAACATTGTTGTAAGCTTTTTATTTCAAAGATGGAAGAACCTGTAATGGTTATATTAATAGTGGAACACTCATTAGGCGTCCATACAATTGTTTATATGATTGTAAGTGGAACATGGAAAACAGTGTTGTAAACGAAATGACTGAACATTGTTGTAATCTTTGTACTGCAAAGGTGAAAGAACCTCTAATGGTTATACTAATAGTGGAACACTCATTAGGCGTCCATACAACTGTTTATATGATTGTAAGTGAAATATGGAAAATAGTGTTGTAAAGGAAATGACTGAACAATGTTGTAAGCTTTGTACTGCAAAGATGAAAGAACCTGTAATGGTTATATTAATAATGGCACGGTCATTAGGCGTCCATACAACTGTTTATGTGGTTGTAAGTGGAATATGGAAAATATTGTTGTAGGGAATATGACTGAACAATATTATAAGCTTTTTATTATAAAGGTATATGATCCTGTAATGGTTATATTAATAGTGGCACAATCATTAGGCGTCCATACAATTGTTTATATGACTGTAAGTGGAAAATGGAAAATAGTGTTGTAGAGAAAATGACTGAACAATATCATAAGCTTTGTATTATAAAGATGAATGATCCTATAATGGTTATATTAATAGTGGCACAGTCACTAGGAGTACATATAATTGTGTATGCTATTCCTAAAGATTGTGCCACTATTAATATGACAATTACACATATATTAAAACGGGAAGATGCGAGGCTGACTGATATCCAGTTTTCATTTGATTACCTGCAGTTTTTGACGCCGTTAACATTAACAATTTCGATGCAGTAGATAAAAAACGGTATAATTTCTTACATCGGCAAAAAAATTAGACATTTGAATGGTAAGAAAATTTAGATATTATGTATAGGAAACACATGACGAAATAAAAGCATTCATTTCGATTGCAAACACTCTGTGAATATTTATATAATATAGTAAATTCTGAAGATCGATGCACACGAGGGATGAAGTTTGATAATTTTTCACTGAATATCAGTTGGGTATTCCTGATAAAAATTCCCTACTATAGTATAACAAAATCTTGATTAATTACTGTGAAGAATGTTAATTTAATTCTTTTTTAATATTCGACGTTTAATATGTCTGATGCTAAAATTTTAGCAACACCTGCCTCTTATTAATTCTCTTAGTGTGATTATTATGTGATTATGCTAATATATATATATATATATATATATATATATATATATATATATATATATATATATATATATAATTTGTGTATATATATATATATAATATCTATATATATATATATATATATATATATATATGTATATATATGTATATATATATATATATATATATATATATATATATATATATATATATATATGTATCTATATGTATATGTATATATATATGTATATATGTATAGATGATATAGGTATATATATATATATATATATATATATATATATATATATATATATATATATATATATATATACATGGTATCAAAGAAAATGTTTACCCCAAGTGGTCTCCAATGTTTGGATGAAAGTTAGGTTTGGTATAATCTCTCTCTCTCTCTCTCTTCCATGCTATCAGGCATGTGTAACTTATTAAGGAAGAATATAAAGAGACTGTCACTCCTATTTGTTATCATAAACTCTACTATTCAGCATCCAGGGAATGTCATTTACGGAACTTATGCTATTTTCTGTTATTGGGAAATATTAAACAGATTTAGATAATTATATATTCAACGAAGCTGATACGAACGCTAGTATCTGGGGTAAGGTATTTTGATGCATTAAAGAACCAACTTTACCTTATTCCTAGAATTAAACGATTGCTAAATTATCGAAAATTTTCTCAGCTTTATTTTTTTTAGGTTGTTTGTTTGCTGGGACTGATAATTACATTTAAAGGTGTTAGTGTTTTCATTAACGGATATTTGTGAGGCAAAGAGACCTGAAAATATTGTCTGAGGGAAATTAGGTTTCATTTTACTTTATGGAAAATTAGAATATTTTCCATGAGATGGAAAATATTCTCTCTCTCTCTCTCTCTCTCTCTCTCTCTCTCTTCTTCTCTGCCATGCTATTAGGCATGTGTAAATTATTAAGGAAGAATGCAAAGAGACAGTCACTCCTATTCGTTATCATAAAATCTACTATTCAGCATCCAGGGAATGTCATTTACATACCTTGTGCAATTTTCTGTTATTAGGAAATATTAAACAGATTTAGATAATTATGTACGCAATGAAGCTGATATGAACCATAGTATTTGGGGTAAGGTATTTTGATGCAATCAAGAACCAACTTTACCTTATTCCTAGAATTAAACGATTGCTAAATTATCGAAAATTTTCTCACCTTGAATTTTTTTTTCAGGTTGTTTGTTTGCTGGAACTGATAATTACTTTTAAAGGTGTTAGTTTTTTCATTAACGGATATTTGTGAGGCAAAGAGACCTGAAAATATTGGCTGAGGGAAATTAGGTTTCATTTTACTTTATGGAAAATTAGAATATTTTCATGAGATGGAAAAATATTCTCTCTCTCTCTCTCTCTCTCTCTCTCTCTCTCTCTCTCTCTCTCTCTCTCTCTCAAAATATTGTCTGAGGGAAATTAGGTTTCATTTTACTTTATGGAAAATTAGAATATTTTCCTTGAGATGGAAAATATTCTCTCTCTCTCTCTCTCTCTCTCTCTCTCTCTCTCTCTCTGCCATGCTATTAGGCATGTGTAAATTATTAAGGAAGAATGTAAAGAGACTTTCACTCCTATTCGTTATAATAAAATCTGCTATTCAGCATCCAGGGAATGTCATTTACATACCTTGTGCAATTTTTGTGTTATCAGGCAATCTTTACAGATTTAGATAATTATATATTCCGGTGAAGCTGGTATAAACGCAAGTGTTTTGGGGTAAGGTATTTCGATGCATTAAAGAACCAACTTTACCTTATTCCTAGAATTAAACGATTGCTAAATTATTAAAAATTTTCTCAGATTGTATTTTTTTTCTTTTAGGTTGTTTGTTTGCTGATACAGATAATTTTACATTTAAAGATGTTAGTTTTTCAGTAACATACGTGTGTGTGTGGCAAAGAGACCTGAAAATATTGTCTCAGGGAAATTAGGTATCATTTTACTCTATGAAAAATTAGAATATTTTCCATGAGACGAGAAGGTCAGTGACTTCAGTTTGATCTTAATTAATGACTTTCCTGCCGACATGTATTTATCATTAATAGGAACGACTGGGTTATAGAGTGAATCCTGTCATGGAATTGACAGTTCAGTACAAATATAAATGTTTGTATTAAAAATTATATATAACATTAACAATCGTACATATTTAAATTGTAATGTGTGCATTTAAAACTATCTATAACAATAACAATCGTACATATTTATATATTTAAACTGTCATGTGTAAAGTAGTTATTACATTATTATAAACAACACTATTTTTCATAAAAGAAAAATATGTATGTCAACGAATCTGGCTACGGGTCTAAATAAACATCGAATCATTTCTTATTTGTATTTTTTTTTTTATTTTGCCGTATTCAAATACCGGCTAAGGATTGGCATTGAACCAAATACAGTTAAATAATACATACAGTTCAGCTATTCCATACTACAATAGTACCCGCTGGTGTTCGTCCTGGGCGCTGTTTGGAATGTACATTATTAAATCATAGTAAACTCTGCCAGTACTCTGCCAGTTTGCTGTCCCATATAAGCTTGAGTGAGCTGCCCATATACCATCTATGTATGTATGTATGTATATATATATATATATATATATATATATATATATATATATATATATATATATATATATATATATATACTATATGTATATATATATGTATATATATATATATATATATATATATATATATATATATATATATATATATATATATATATATTATATAAAATTTCTACATAATTCACAAGGATGTCCTGTTTCATATATCGTTTTCGTAAATGAAAGCTGTCTGTTCCTACTTAATAAGTTTTGGATTACGAAATGCAGTTATTGATTTTTTTTAATTTGGAACTTAACATTTCCTCAGAGTATTTGGAAATATTTTATACGTATCTTAGGCACTCATAACGTCGCACTCTCCTAGTAAGAGAGGATTGAAATGAAGTTTTACAATGATTTATTTCCATTTTTCTTAAAATTTTTTCATTATTATAATTACTTATTATCTTTCTCGCTTACTGTTCAATGTTTTATTTATTGTCATTCTTTTCCCTTCATGCGAATCTCGCGAATGTACAATTTGTCTCACTCTTCATTCATTGCAACATTAAAATGAACATGATTGCCGTTTTTACTTTTATAAGAAGCGATTATTGACAGATGGCACACCAGCTCACACTCGATAATGAGGAGAATCATAATTATAATCAATGAACCTGGATATTTGCATAGGAGTTCCCATCCTATGAATATATTATACCAGTTCAAAGTGATAACCGGACCGAGCAGGCGGACGCGAGCGCGCGCACACACATACACACAAAACACACATACATACTCCTTTCCCACACTGTTAGGTGTGACATCAGGATTGAACAGACTTCTGATATTAGAGCTAATCTTTAGGGATGCGGTTGCTAGCCCCTGATAAGCGAATAAAGATAATAAAAAAAAAGGGAATAGGTTCAATAGGTGCTGAAGGACGCAGCGGCGACATGAAGTAAATCATGGACTTGCAGGTTATTTGTTGTTGTAAGTTTTCATTGATAAGTTTGTATTATAGAATAAGCTTAAAATATGAAATGAATATCGACTATTACAGTAGGGTAAGTAAACAAACTTGGCAAGACCATTGCTTGACCATAGCGTGCTACGTCGACTTAAAAATACGCAAAAGCAAAAAAAAAATACAAAATACAATATATATATATATATATATATATATATATATATATATATATATATATATATATATATATAGAGATATATATATGACTATTTATCACATCACCGAGAGAGAGACAATCAGAAAGAGAGAAACGTCCTTTTAATATCCAATTTAAAAAAAAGTTAATTAAATAACGAATATAATAAGTCCACCGTCCCGTGGATCGAAATCCAGCGACGACCAAATGATATAAATATAAGTAATCTTTGTCGAACTCAGGGGCGTCAGGGGAGCGATATCCACCCACCTGATGAGGCCTTTGTCGTGAGCTATTAATTTGAATAAGTTTCTATGGATCAGCCATTAAAAACGTCCTTTGAGATCCAATTCATGTGAAGGAATATATTTCATAGTTAGAAGGGGATTTTAAGATAATAAGCATGTCCCGATCGAACCAGGAAATATCTTTCCTTTTAAAGAGAGGTTATATGAATACACCTCCCATCAACCCACCTCGAACTCAGGTGTTTTGCGTTTGGAGACGATATCCACCCAATTGCCATGGTAACTAGCCATATTATGACTATTTATCACATCACCGTGATTCATATACAATCAGAAAGCTACAAACGTCCTTGCATCCAATTCACTTACCCGAAGTGAGAAGGGGAATTTTGCTGATATTAAGTCCACTGTCCCGTGGATCGAACCAGCGACGGACGAGGAATCAGGACTACAGTGACATCCTGCTTTTACCATCTCCCATCAACTCTCCCGTCGAACTCAGGTGTTTTGCGTTTGAGACGACATCCACCACCTCTCTCATGTTGACCGTAGCGTCTCGTAGCCATTGCGACTATTTATCATCACCGTGACTATATAGCAATCAGAAAGTTATAGTCAATTACTGTTATTAAGTTTGCAACTTTCTGGGAGTGAGGAGCATATAAAGAAAATAATTTCCTGCTTTTAAATATTTTAACTTTCTCTCTTAACTTTCTCTCTCTCTCTCTCTCTCTCTCTCTAAATCTCTCTCTCTCTCTCTCTCTTTTATATAATATGATATATATATTATATATTTGCACTTAGAGAGACTGTGGAGCATATAAAGAAAAAGAGTTTCATGCTTTCAAAAAAGTCTAAATAACTACTCTCTCTCCAAATCTCTTATCTCTCTCTCTGACATATGAGGCTCTTATGATCATTTGAATATATGGATAGCCATTAAAAGTCCTTCAGAGATGAGCATGTGAAGGAAATATTTCCTTCCTTTTAATTCTCTCTCTCTCTCTCTCTCTCTCTCTCTCTCTCTCTCTCTCTCTATTGAGTAACTGACATATTCATAACTATTGTTGTTCCGTTCGCACTTATTGAGTGAGGAGTATATAAAGAAAATAATTTCTGCGTTTAAACTCGGATAAATTTCTGGTTCTTCTTTCTATGAGGAGCGTAACTGAAATATTTTATAATTATTGTTATTCCGTTTGTACTCATTGAGTGTGGAGCATATAAAGAAAATCGTTTCATGCTTTCATTTCTGCTTTAGTCTCTTTCTCTTCTCTCTCTCTCTCTCTCTTATGAGTAACTGACTATTCATGATCATTTTATGCTGTCTGCACTTACTGGAGTGAGGAGCATATAGAGAACATAATTCTCTTTAAATCTCTTGAGTAATGACATATTCATGATCATTTTTATTCCGTTCTACACCTATTGAGGAGGAGTATATAAATACACCACTCTGCTTTTAAATTTCTTTCTCTGTAACTGGAGAGTTCTGACTCAAAGAAAAATAATTTCCTGCTTTTAAATCTCTCTCTCTCTCTCTCTCTCTCTTGTAACTGACATATTCATGATCATTTTTATTCCGTTCGCACTCATTGAGTGAGGAGCATATAAAGAAAATAATTTCTACTTTTGAATTTCTGACTCTATCGCTCCCTTTTTCTTCAATAACTGACATATTCATAATTATTTTTTATTCCGTTTGTATCCATACAGAAGAATAAGGAAGATAATTTTTACTTTTGAATTTCTTTATGCTAGGCGATTATTTGTTCTATATTTGTATATACAGAAGAATAATGATAAGTATACTCTCTTTAATTATCTATATATATATTTGGTATATATATATATATATATATATATATATTATCTTTGATTATATATATATATCTATATATATATATATATATATATATATATATATATATATATATATATATATATATATATATATATATATATATAAAGAAGATAATTGAAGGGTACAACAGCACGATGATGTTAACTCATCTCTCCCGTGTTAAACGAGTATATATATATATATATATATATATATATATATATATATATATATATATATATATATATATATATATATATATATATATATATATATATAAATATATATATATATATATATATATATATATATATATATATATATAAAGAAGATAATTAAAGTACAACAGCACAATGATGTTAACTCATCTCTCCGTGGTTAAACGTAAGGATATGTAAATAACAAATAACAATTAAAACAGTATTTCAAATTCAGTTAAAAAAATCTTTCAAATTCAGTTCAATATATAATGTTGAAATACACCGTTTATTTATTTTGTACTTTCTGTCGCTTTTAGTTTTTTGTAAAAGAAAACTCTTGTGCCGACTTTTGTCCGTCCGCACTTTATTCTGTCCGCACTTTATTTGTCCCGCTTTTTTCTGTCCGCACTTTTTCTGTCTGCCCTCAGATCTTAAAAAGTGAGTCTAGAGGGCTGCAAATTGGTATGTTGATCACCCACGCTCCGATCATCAAACATACCAAATTGCAGCCCTCTAACCTAAGTAGTTTTTATTTTATTTAGGGTTACAGTTAGCCATAATCATGCTACTGGCAACGATATAAGATAGGCCACCACAGGGCCGCTGTTAATGACCACCGAAAGATAGATCTATTTTCGGTGGCCTTGATCATACGCTGCAGCGGCTGTACAGAAAACTTCGTTGAGCCGAAGAAACTTCGTCACACTTTTTACTTGTTTTTTCTGGTTTAATCCGGATCCATATACATGAGCTTGAAAAACAAACAGACGTAGTTAAACGTTGAAATCATATTTGACAACGGAGAACGCGTAAATCGTCGACATTCATATGTTCTCATTTTGATAAAATGGAATTCTCATGTTAGAAATTACACCCCAGTCGCTTATGGAAGCGAATCGTACACCTAGCGAAATTATTATCTCTTAAATGAGCAAACATACCTTTTTATTTGGCAGCAGATCAAAGAGAACTCGCCAAATGAATTTTTTAGTCGGATTCACGCTGGAAAAAATATGGTTTAGTTTATGACCCCGTAAGTAATCATAACATTCATTTCGGAGGATGTCACCGTTATATTCATCATGAGAATGTACGATGATACCCATGCATGGACTGTTTTCTTCTGTATGTATGTATGTATGTATGTATGTATGTATGTATGTATGTATGTATGTATGTATGTATGTATGTATGTATGTATGTATATGTATTTCCTCTTTATTCAAGGGGACTTCCTATTTAAGAGTACATAGTATGTAAACTAATGATACAGAATCCCATCATTTAAGCTATTTTTGAACCGGGTTGCATTTTCCCTAGATGTGACCAAGCACCGCGACCTTTCCTTGAAAAAAAGCGGAACGCCATATCTTAAAAACTAACCATAGAATTTTCTTGAAAATAATCTCATTGTGTTTCCCACACCCAAAATCTTTGGTTGTAAATAGTTTAACCTGACCTGACCTAACCTAACCTACCTAACCTAACCAAGGGGCATGGCAAAATAACCAGGGCTGGTTCAGTACTATCAAACATATCAGGAATTTGCACTCCAGTTATGTACAACTAGCATTTCCTGGTACAGGTTCTTTACCAAAACGCCATAGGCACTGAATTCGTATTCATAATCGTTTTAGCCAAGCACCATTTGCGGTTTGAAATACTCCTATTTCTCAGTATATGTGCTTCTGAGGTTTTAGAGGGCATACCCTTGCCCACCATTCTTTGTATTAAGGGAACTAAATCACGCTAAACATTCTCAGAGTACTTGCTAAACCAATATCTGTAAGAACATTCCCACTAAATGAATTTTAAAGGAGACACTGTTATAGTTATGATAAAGTACGTAACTCCCACAATTTTCTCCTGACAGAATATTTTAGTAAAATTCGAATGCCCCAGATGGCAGCTATTTTTGGCTTAAAGTTCATGAGGTCCCTGTGGAATCAAGGCGTCATATGACTGACCTTCTCTGGTGGAGTATGCAAGGAAAATGTTTTATAACTTATTTTTTTATTTCGATCCTTACGGCCCAAGTTTAAATAGTGTACAGTTAGACAGTTAAACAAACAGGAGGACAGACCGGCGCTTTCCCATCACGCTAATTAATGAAAGACTGTCTACCTGTTGTAACAAATTTAGCGAAATCCCTGCAACCGTATAAATGTAAAGATGCATATCAATATAAAAAATGAAACTAATCGTTTTCTACCTGGAACGTTAAGAATAACTTTATTGCAAGTAGGATATTAAATATAAAACAGAGTTATGGCTGAATTTTACTTTGCATCGCTACAGCATGACGACACTATTCAAGAAACGCCAAAATAAAAATCGTCAGATTCTTGTAAAAATCAGCACAATTTTTTCAGTTATAAGCTGATTGTATAGCTTGTTTTAAAACTACAGCATATTGCATGGGTTCATTTAATTACTTCAATGTTTTCGTAATAAAAAAGAGATATTCCTTCGAGGTAGAAATGCACTGCCATTGTCTGTCTGTCTGTCTCTTCTTTATCAAGTCCAATCTTTTTAGTGTGTATTTTTTCAGGCCTTAAGCTGCTTTCCTGAATATTAAGTAGCTCAAAGGATGAAAAATGATCGGGTAACAGGTCACTGCCATTTTTATGTTTTAACGGCTGAAGTAACAGTTCAAAAAAACCCTCCGTAAAAGAGAGCCACTCACCCTGATTTTGCCTACAGTCCATCGCTCTGTGGCTATTAGGGTCTTCAAATTTTAAATACTCATTCCAAAGAAAAATATACAATTTTTGCTTTTAATATACTGAAAAGCTTTGAGGTTGGATTTTAATTGCTTATTAATAAATATATGAAGACTGTAAATATTTGATTCATGTTTATTTATTTATATATATATATATATATATATATATATATATATATATATATATATATATATGTGTGTGTGTGTGTGTGTGTGTGTGTGTGTGTGTGTGTGTGTGTGTGTGTGTGTACATATGAGCATGGGCATGTTCAAACTACACTTTAGTTATACAAGATTTGAGAGATTGACAAAGAAATTTATTGAATAGTAATAGGTCCATCATATTTAATGATGTCCCATATCTCTGACCTTTTATCACTTTAGCTAACCAGCATTATCCTCCCTCCCTCCCCAAAAAAGACACAAAAATTAATAAATAAAAACGTTCGCCTATGATTAACATTCAGTAAAAGAAGGCATCGCGACTTTTCACACCGCTGGGGACGTTTATTGGATTTACACCTAAATTGGATGAGATCATTTTACTAATTAAGGTGTTTTTGGTTCCCTCTCTTTTCGCTTCCTTGCTGTATTGAGCAAACGCGTAGGTGACGGGGGTGAATTATGGGCTACCCAATTTCCAATGGGGCTTTGAAATTCGTTTTTAGTGAAAATAAGACGTCCGCTTAAGATGTATGGCCTGCGAAAAGTGATGTTTTAATACTGATAATTTAAAAATGTTTTTAGAGCTGTGGCAACAGCTCTTATAATGTTTGGCGAGTTAATGGCTGAAGAAGATATGTGGTTGCATTAATTTTAATATGGATACGTTGAAAATTTGTGTAAAAAAATTTTAAATGTTTGGCACATTAATTACTAAAGAAGATACATGGCTGCCCTAAATAATAGCCAAATTAATATTGAATACATTTTCATGGGGTAGGGTTACGCCCATCTTTATTGAACTTCAATGGTTATCTGTCAAAGCAAGAATTGCTCTCCAAATGTTTTTACGTGCTTTCCTATACAGAATAAAGAAACTGAAAAAGATCAAAGAACCGTAGAGAAATATGCTATCTCAATGACCTCTATCCAGTGCAGCACGAAGGGACGCGTGCTTGAGAATATTATACAAGGTCAACGACCATCGGAAAAGGAATCTGCTAGAAACTGTGTTTATAGAAGCTATGTCCACCAGGAATATTAATCTCCACCCTGGATTATCCTTTGATCCTTTGTCCCTGTCTTTTTGGTTTAAAGAACATGCTGCGCAGATTAACAAACTGTAACCCCGGCCCCCACCCTTTCTGTTTTTGTATATAAGGCTCTGTCAACTTTTGTATTCAGTGTCAACTTGAAGATGTAGAATAAACTATGAAAGTACTTATTCAAAGTCCCGGTTTTCACTCACCTTCTGACGTGGATTTTATAATATCTCAGTGATGAATTTACGTTGGAGCAAACACATATTATAGGGGTTAAATGAAAGAAGATGCAACAAAGACACTGGGAAAAGAACTTTTGAATACCTGGCTCGCAGACTAATCAATAAGTTTGCCCCAAGAACTAAAAGCACCCAAGAAGAAACTGTAAGAGCTTCTCTCGGAAGAACAAGTGGCTCGATAAAACGATAGATAATCTTTAAAGGGCAAATGAAATGAAAGGTCCACAGATAAGATCATATGACGGCCGAAACTATGATGATGATATTGATGATGAGGATGATGATGATGATGATGATGATACTTGTGTTTCGAAATCAGTTTCGCAACAGCTACCGGAGTTGCGACGCAGGTTCCTCTTTCCGAGTGACGTCATCGACTTGAAAGTTAGCCGTGGTTCGTTTCCTTCGTGACCGTTGCCTGGGAGATGATGCTCCACGGTTGCTTCGGGGAATGTTCTTTAGTTTTCTGTAAAAGAAAACTCTTGTGCCGGCTTTGTCTGTCTGTCCCCACTTTATTCTGTCTGCACTTCTGTCTGTTCGCACTTTATTTTGTCTGCACTTCTGTCTGCCCGCACTTTATTTTGTCTGCACTTTTATCTGTCCGCCCTCAGATCTTAAAACTACTGTGGCTGCAGGGCTGCAAATTGGTATGTTGATCATCCACCCTCCAACCATTAAACATCCCAAAGTGCAGCTCTCTAGCCTTAGTAGTTTTTATTTTATTTAAGGTTAAAGTTAGCGACAATCGTGCTTCTGGCAATGGTATAGGATAGGCCACCACCGGGCCGTTGTTAAAGTTTCACGGGCTGCGGCTCATACAGCATTATACCAAGACCACCAAGAGATAGATCTGTTTTCGATGGCCTTGATTATACGCTGTAGCGGCTGTACAGAAAATTCGATTGAGCCGAAGAAACTTCGGCGCATTTTTTACTTGTTTTTTCATGCATCTCGTTTTTATTTGTTTTATAGTGCTTGTTTATGAGTTGCAATAATGGCTAACATTTAGTCTTTTCTTGACGCCGAATTTTTTCGAACTTCTGGGTTTAATCCGTCTTTAACCGTCTGTTATTTCAGATGGCACAGAACTGAAATATTCATTTTCCTGTAAGAACTTTCCCAGCACCTTAGCAACGCCTGAACATAAAACACAATTCGCCATTCTATAACGTAGTGCCTTACGGGACATCACTGCTACGAGTATTTCATTTGTAAGTCATATTTTACTTACGAACATTTATTATTTTTTTAAGGAGAAGATTAAAGAAAATAGAAGCAGGATAAATGATCAAAGACCTTTTAAATGAGAAAAATTAATGTGGAAGGTACCATTAAAGAAAAACCAACAGAGACTATCGCTACTGAAGAGATTAAAAAGGCCCTCGAGGTAATTAAGAATAAAAATAAATCCCGAGAAGATTAGGAATAAAAATAAATCCCCTGGATTATGTGGACTGCAAAGGATTTAATAAACGCAGCAGGAAATCCGATCATCGGTGAGCTTGCCAGAATATATAAATTACTGACAAAAGGAAGAGAAGGGAACAGAGTGTAAAAAGAACCTGTCTGTGATGGTAAAAGGACGACGAGAGGACACTGAGGTGTGCTAATTATAAATGAGTAACATTGCTGAAGTACGCTGTCAAAATATATAGGAGAAGATGCTTGAAGGTGGCTAAAAAAGGAAAATAGTCAGAATCATTAATTGTCAACAACAGGAAAGTACCGTTCAAAACAGAGGGGATTATAGCGAATACTTTGAGAGCTTGAGAAGACATTTTGCAAAGTATAGACATTACTTAGGGAGTCTTTACCGAGGCAAAGGATACCTGAAATTCGTTAAGACTGCAATATTACTTTAACATAACACAGCATCTACAGTAGAACGAAGACAGTGTCCCGGGCATCAGAAGATTTTGAGATAAATGCAGAATTGCTCTTTATCAAAGCTACAAAGGAGTGAAGAAACAGGCACTAAGTTAAGTGTATCTTAGTTTAACCAAACCACTGAGCTAATTAACAGTTCTCCTAGGACTGGCCCTAAGGATTAGATTTATTTTACGTGGCTAAGAACCAACTGGTTACCTAGCAACGGGACCTACAGCTTATTGTGGAATCCGAACCACATTATGTCGAGAAGTTAATTTCTATCACCAGAAATAAATTCTAATTTCCATTGGTCGGAGAGTCGAACGCTGGGCCAACAGCGTGCTAGCCGAGAGCTCTACCCACCCCTCCAATGAAGAACTAGGCCACTAAGAACTGCTGTTTGCAGGTAACCTTAAGCTTAACTTGAGAGGTTGTGGAGATGGGTAAAAGGTGAGAGAGCAGAATGGTGAGAAGAGTGAAAATTAACCTGACCAAAAGAAAGCTTTTGGTGACTGGAAAGGAAGGGAAGCATAAAGTGCAGCCAGGAGATTGGCTGCGTGTTGTCGGGATTACAATTTATACAATACACACAAAGATTAAGGGATTTGCGATAATCAAATCACAAGATAGACTTGCTGTTTATTTGTAATAAATTTCTTTCACATAATACTTAGCCTATGTTTGCAAGCTCCAGACTCTGATCAAGGACATTTTAATGAAACGAGTTACTCTGGGAGTCATTCGTATTTTGTAAGCACAGTCGCATGGTCAATCGAAATTCTTAGGAGTTATTTATGAGAGAATCATAATGGCGTCTTCTTCATCACTTGGTGTTGTTGTTATTTATTAAGCTGGCTTTATGCCAGCACGGGCTCTTGCTCATAGAGCAGCCCGTAAAAAACTTCGTAAATTGGCATGTTCGTTCATATGATGCTTTTAATTTGTAACTTCCTTTATTCTGATGGTTGCTGAGTTAAGTTTCCCCATTTTCAACGATATAAATGTATATATATATATATGCCTTCAAAACACTGAGCTTAAATGAAACCATGGCTAATCTATTTTCTGTGGCGTTTCTCTATCAGGATCCAAACTACTATCCTACAAAGCAAAGGAGATCTTTAATTCATGCATTTGATCTGATTATGAAGATATTCAACTGCATAAAGAGGTTTACATTCATACGTTTGAAATTATACATTAAGAAAAATAAACCATACACGCATTCACACGTACATATATGGAAAACGAAACATACGTAGACTACATACATACAGTATATGTATGTAACCTAGCAGATGTACCAGAGGTAAAAATGATCAATACAGCGATAAAATCATACTGAACGAATATTGGGATTTCTTATGGGTCAAAAACTAACCCATTTATCCGGCGTAAATTCGACAAAAAATTAAAACTGAGAAGCTCCCTTTGATATGCCGCCAGATAATAAAAAAAAAAAAAAGTATGTTTGCTCATCTGAAAGCGAATGGACTTTGATGAATGCGGAATTTGCCGCTGTAAACGAGCAAGAGGTAATTGACTATTTCCATCTTCCGATTTATTAAATTGAGTATTTATGAATAATATAAAAGGCTAAAGCCTTACAAATTGGCATATTTTATTTTCTAAAGTTATATTTCGTTTCACGTTTCCGCAATAAAATAAGAAGAAAATTTGCAGAAAAAAACGTAAACGGAATAGAAAATCACAACGGGCACAAATGGTAATAAAACAAAAAGCCATTGAAATTAAACATTATATTGAGTTCATACTTATTAAATATGACCTGTGTTCGCTTCGGTTAATTATTTTCCGCTTTTGTTGTTTTATATGTTTAAGAATTTTTTTTCCAAATCAAAATTAATTAGCAAAATAAAGCGAAATGCTCTCCACTCTTTTCATAATTATCACAGTCGGTAGAGTTAAAAGTGTAATTGCTGTTGGGTAATGATATATGTAAATTAAAAAAATTTTTTTCATTGAAATGTATAAATCATTTTTCTCTAACATCAATACAACCAACATAACAAAAATAGAAATTTTAATGATTTTGTAAAGAGACTAAAATTGTACAGCTTTATCTGAACGTATGCTGTGGCGGTTCACATCTTAACTAAACACTATATTACTAATCAGATTTTATGCGCTGTGAATAAGTCAGCAGAGAGAGAGAGAGAGAGAGAGAGAGAGAGAGAGAGAGAGAGAGAGAGAGAGAGAGAGAGAGAGAGAGAGAGAGAGAGAGAGAGAGAGAGAGAGAGAGAGAGGAAAGGACGGAAGAAGAAATGAAACGATTGCTAAAAATTGTTGAGGAAAAATTGAAAATGTCTGTCGGCCACTTTCGTCTGAAAAAAAAAAAAGAAAAATTAAGTGTAAATCCCAAAAATAGAGGGAGATATTCGCCAGCCCAGACGGATGCAATCAAGAGAGATCAGTCAAACAGAATTTAGCTAATTTTGAATACGAGTGAAACGTCCTAAAGGTAATTGGAGCAGTTAATTTAATTTCAATACTCACTTGTAATTTCAGCCGTTAACTGATTAAATGCGCAGGTTGGAAACATTTTTCATCATACTGCATATTACTTTCCAAATTTCTATTTCTGCTTACCTGTGCGGATATATTTTGTGCTATAAATTATGTAAAGTCAAGTAGAGTATATGCACGTATAACAAATGAAAGTTTATGGAGAATTTCATGTTATATGTATTCTATCAACAACATAATATGATGGCTATGGAAAATTAGCCTAAAAAAACATGCAAATACGAATACAGGATTTTGTTCCTTCTTTCATGTGTAAAAGAAGAATCGTGGCATACTATATATATATATATATATATATATATATATATATATATATATATATATATATATATATATATATATATATATATATATATACATATATATATATTTATATATATGTATATATATTATATTATACATATATTATATATATATATATATATATATATATATATATATATATATATATATATATATATATATATATATGTAGTCCTGATTCTCGTCCGTCGCTGGTCTGAATCTTCATGGACAGTGGACTTATTATCAACTAAAATTCCCTTCGGTAACATATATGAAAATATATTATTTCCGAGGTAGAGTGAATTGGATATTAAAGGACGTTTGTAGTTTTTCTGATTATATATATATATATATATATATATATATATATATATATATATATATATATATATATATATATATATATACATAAAAAAAAGTAATATCTCTCTCTCTCTCTCTCTCTCTCTCTCTCTCTCTCTCTCTCTCTCTATATATATATATATATATATATATATATATATATATATATATATATATATATATATATATATATATATATATATACAGTGTGTTTGTGTATCTTAACAAATGTTAAACATTTGTCAATGATATAGAGTATTGCGATATTAAATGTCTAACTTGCCGTATGAAAAATGACTTATCCAGTGATTTATAGAAAAAGAGATTGACAGTATTTTTTATAAAAACTATTTTTTTTATCATCAGAATAATCTTCCACTTTAGTTCCTCCTTTTATTCATAATCATTCCGGCCAAAGAGTGTTTTCCCTGTAGAGATATTTCTTTAAATAATCTTATTAGTGCATTTGTACTGTTACATTAAACTTGTTTACAGTTTTTTCCAACGGGTGAGGGAAAATAATCCCTAACGTTTTCAAAGTGGGGCAACGTGAGCGCAGCTGCATGATGAAAATGTTTTCATCAGAAAAATGGCTGAAATTCTCACATGCACGAAAGAAAGAGAAGAAGAGAAGGTGAGTGACATGAATTTTAAGCATGTGCCCTGAACAAAATACTGGAACGGGAAAGAAATCTCTCTTTTTCGGCTGCAAATTTGATTTTGATATTCCGCTGACAGGTCCTGTCATATACAAGGAAGTAGAGGAATACCTGTCGGGCAGTAGTCTGGTTAAATGCTGAAGCTTTTCATTCAGAGAGAAAGATTGTTCCGCCCATGAAAAAAAGGTGATAGAACTGCCCTTTTTTTATTTCCCTTCATCTCTTGATTTAATATACAGATCCCAACACAGAGGTTAGTGGAATGCAACGTGAGTATAATTGGAAACAACAAGTTATTCTATTCTTCAAGTGATTTAGTTACCAAAGGCTGAGAGGTTATTTTCAGGCGCGAAGGGTTACACTCCACTTTAAGTGATTCAGGTGCTAAAGGGGAGAGAGATTATTTTTTTCTTTAAGTGATTCAGGTCCAAAGAGGGAAGAGGTTATACTCTTGTTTAAGTGATTCAGGTGCTAAAGGGGAGAGAGATTATTTTTTTCTTTAAGTGATTCAGGTCCAAAGAGGAAGAGGTTATACTTGTTTAAGTGATTCAGGTGCTAAGGGGGAGAAGTTATATTTTCTTTAAGTGGTTCAGGTGCTAAGAAGAAGAGGGGAGAGGTTATACTCTTCTTTAAGTGATTCAGGTCCAAAGAGGGAAGAGGTTATACTCTTGTTTAAGTGATTCAGGTGCTAAGGGGAGGGGGGAGAAGTTATATTCTTCTTTAAGTGGTTCAGGTGCTAAGAGGAAGAAGCTATACTCTTCTTTAAGTGATTCAGGTCCAAAGAGGGAAGAAGTTATACTCTTCTTTAAGTGATTCAGGTCCAAAGAGGGAAGAGGTTATACTCTTAAACAGGTGCTAAGGGGGGAGAAATTATATTCTTCTTTGAGTGATTCAGGTGCTAAGGGAGGGGAGAAGTTATATTCTTCTTTAAGTGATTCAGGTGCTAAGGGGAAGAATTTATAGTCTCCTTTAGGTGCTTCAGGTGTTAAGGGGAAATCATGATCATGCCTTGGCATAGAATCATGAAGGAAAGCGTTTATCATTGGTATCCATTTAACTCTCTTGTGGAAGAATCTAAGATAGGTCATCAGGGAATAACCCCGATGGGGGGTTAGTGCCGTCAGTGCACCTCATTCGGTGCACTGTAGGTATTACTTAAGGTTCTTTGCAGCGTGCTTTCGGTCCCCACCTGCAACCCCTTTCGTTCCTTTTACTGTAACTGCATTCATATTCTCTTTCTTCCATCTTACTGCGAGGTTTTCCTCCTGTTACACCTTTCGAACCTTTTACTGTCAATTCCCGTTTCAGCGTTGAATGACCTCATAGGTTCCAGTGCTTGGCCTCTGGCCTAAATTCTGTTTTCAACTCAACTCATCAGAGAATAACATTGGATCATTTATAGTTAAACAAACCTAAAGTGGACGTTTGGGGGGGGTCGCTCAGAGATATCACACATTTTCTTCCTAAGGCTGTTGTTGCAATAACCGGAGTTGGAGAATCGTCTATTCAACCTCAAAATTAGCAGAATCTAACCAGCAAGCTATCATATTATGGTATGTATTCTATGCAACCTGCAAATGGATATAAGTGAAACCGACAGATTTGAGATACAGGGTAATGTTTTCTATTGTTTTGTGGCAGAAAAGGCCGAAATTCCTATTTTAGTTCATCGTGAATATGTTGGAACTGACTATCATTCTATTCGCTGATCATTTCTCAAAGTTAACTTGAAACTGCAATATAAATCCCTTTTCAGATTGTTGGTATTACTTTTTTACTAATATCACTGTTAAGTGACATCATTAAGACATTACGATTAACTACTGGAATGTGATGAGTGTTTAAACATTTCTTCGCCACGAAATAGTTGAAAATCGCCCTTCGTTCCAGCTGACTAGGATATGTTACTCATGTGATATTACCAAAGTATTATTAGTTAATTATCATGACTAGACCTTACCATCACAACTGAAATCTTTTTAATCAGGCAGTTTTACCAGTTCACTGTGCATACGTGCTGTTCTATTGTTAGCTCACAGAGATATGAATTTTAGTTTTTATGTGCTTCACCCCCTACTTTTTTTTTCAGTGGTCTTAATTTTGTATTCCAGATAATGACCGCTTTGGAAAATGATCACCATTTTCGAATTCCAATTGGCTACGGAATTCCAGTCACTTCGAAACCATTATAATTGATTTCTACACCAAAGCTAAAGCATAACATTTATATAATAAATTCTCGAACTATGATTCAAAATATTTACCAGAAATACTCTGTCAGCTGTTATAAATAAAACGCTCATAAAAAGTTAACACGTCATTATTTCCAGGCATCACTAGACGGTCTGATATTGCAAAGCTGATTGCTTCCGATTTGCAGGGAAAAAAATTCATTTGTTTTTCAAATAGGAATTAATTTCATAAGTTAGTCGGATCGTACCGGAAATCAGCAAGGCATAAAATGAATTATAAACTCGCGATATTCTTTTTTTTATATATATATATATAAACAACATTCATTGTTTTTGATCTCCGTGAAACGAAGAATTTGCCATTTATAATTTATGATTTATCAAAAGCATCCATCTGACTGTCACGCTGTTAAAGCAGAGAAATTCAAGTTATTGTATTGCACTGGGAATACAATATTTTATGCGGCTTATTTTATGATATACCCATTTCTTTTTTTATTTTCTTATCAGTAATTTCCTTGTATTTGCAATCTATAATGAAACATATTACTTTTGGTTAAATGCATATCTTCTAAATATGAGATTCTAAATGTACTTAAGAAAATATAGCGTCCTTTTAATGTAGTTCAAATATATTTTTTCACTTCCCTATTATATTAGCGAAAAATTCAAAGAACACAAAATAAAAACAATTATTGAAATGAAATCTATCTCTGCCTACAAGGTATATCAGAATCTGATTAGGTTCTAGAAATGTCATTGAAATCAGATGTAATTTAACTTTTTATTTCATATCTGCCTACAAGGTATATTTTTTTATTATGTTCTAGAAATAACATTATCACAATAATGCCTCTTCTGTCCCCTTCCCCCACACACAGACGTTAACAATGATAACAATGGTAATTGGAAAATCCTTTTCATCACCGGAAATGGTGAATGAATTTAAAATTATATGGTATCTTCATCACAGTAAAGTCTAACATAGTCATCTAATTAATATAAATCATAGGCTTCACAGGACATAATTCTATCAAAATTCCAAGTCTGAATTTACTAATCAATCCTGAAAATTATTTTGGGAAATTTTAATTGATTGTTGGTTAAACAACACTCTAGAGACCAGGACAGATGTGTTTGTTTAAATATCTGTAGTTCTTAAAACTTCATGAAGTCGTCCTTAGTTAAGGTTAAACAATAAAGCTGTAAAAATATTCCAATCACTTAAAAATTTATAAAGTTATTCTTTGCCTTTGCATAAGCCTTTTCACGGATAAAAAATTTCTTAATAATCAGCATTCTATTATACAGTATACTTTCATAATTCTGATTTTACATATATCATTGTGTCTATTGGTACATAATGAAAACATGCGCTGTCCATAAATCTAATTTACGCTTTTATATCAATTTAGGTAATACCCAGGCTGGAAACCACAGGTAATCACCCCAAGAAGCAAGAGAGTAGAAGTGCCGCCTGTGAAGTGGCGCGATCACATGAATACTATGATGATAATGATGAAAAAAAATCACTCACAATGTTTACTTTACAATGATAAAGAATAGATACGGATGTGTTATCTAAATGGGAATCTAAAAATCAAAATGCTTACATTTTTGCATGAAAATGTAAGCACTTTCATCACAAAACCACCAACGGCTTAAAGCGCCATTACTTGTCATGTGAAACTAACTGCTGCCTATCACCAACTCAGCATTCCCGCAAGTGTACCACTCCGCCATTATTGTAACTTTTCACTTCATCTTCACATCATGTTAAAAAACTACTTCTAAAACGTAGAGCATCGCCAGTATTTATAATCGTACACCACACATCGGGTATCACACCACGTAAAATCTCGACTAGCGAGAAATATTACGTTACCATGTGCACCTTTTATTTTCTGTTAACTCGTTTTTCTTCTGTAAGTGACTAATAGAAATATTACGTTACTATTTCCAGCCTTTACTTTCTTTCAGATCGTTTTTCTTCTGTAGGTGGGTTTTTTTTTTTTGTCTGAAGATATCTATTTCTTTTTTTTAAGTTACAGCCAGAAAATATAAAGACGTACGATAATGGTCATACGATGTATACGATGCCAAGATATCTACTTTAAACATATTTCACGGTATTGGATTAATGCTCTCCGGCGCAGGTTAAAAATTAAATGGAAAATATTACAAATATGAAAAATTCCTTTATGCTTCACCTTCTGTAAACTGACAAACACTGGTAGCTTCAACAACTTTTATATATATATATATATATATATATATATATATATATATATATATATATATATATATATATATATATATATATATATATATATATATATATATATAGTGCAAGGAACTTAATTAGGATTTCAAATTTGAATTCTTGATTTGGCATAGATCTACCACAGTATATAATGTTAATGGAAATTCATGACTATTTTTCTTGCCATTTCCTGCTGATTTTGTCAGGATAGTCCGTCCGACTGCTGAAATTAATTGTTGCTTGCGAAACCCTTGATTCTTTTCCCCTGTATGACGAAAGCAATCAGCGTGCTTCCCAAAAGCATCCCACGCACTGATGTTCGGAATATTGGATTGTGAATTATGAATGAGTGAATGCTAATAATTTCGGAGGTGGCACTGTCGGTAAACCCTTTGAACCTGATTAAAGAAGTTTCGGAATTATGAGATAAATACAGCTAGGTCCATTCATCACAGTTTCTCTAATTATCACTAATTGCATCGAATAAAGACAATGAACACGAAAAGTGTTTTGACAGGCATACCGATATGTATATGAATATGTTCATTTTCAGGAAACCTTGTTGTATCATGCCTTGTTATATCTTCAGTTTTTTGTTTGGGTGCTTTTAATTTCAATTTCATTGTTGCAGGGACAAGCTATTGGTTACTGCTATCTGTCTGTCTTTAGTTACTAACATACCCCAACGTAATCTTTTTACACTTGATCTATTTGGTTTCTATGATTGCCATTTGGAGATATCCAAATGTATTTGTGGATGTCCCTGCATTGGAAAATGATACCTCTAATTGCAAGCTGATTGACTGCATTCATTTTCGTGTGCAGTCTCTCACAGGCATTCCTCTCTTATCACATCCTCCATATTTTCATGGTTCTTAGTAGTTTTTTTTTTACTTATACCACCAACAGCAATTATCATAATTGTTTCTGGTATTTCACCAATAATATTCTTCATTATACTTGGTTGTTTACTTACAAATAATTACTGCTTACACACAAATGTTGCTAAGCAAACCAAGATGCATGTTATATTGGTAAGCAAACCAATAAGCATATTATGTTGCTCAGTGAACCAAGATGCATGATAAATTGCTAAGCAAACCAAGATGCACGTTATGCTTCTAAGCAAACGAAGATGCATGTTGTGTTGCTAAACAAAACCAAGATGAACTTTATGTTGCTAATCAAACCAAAATGGACTTTATGTTGCTAAGCAAACCAAGTTGCATTTTAAGCTGCTAAGAAAACCAAGATGCATGTTATTTTGCTAAGCAAACCAAGATGAATGTTATGTTGTTAAGCAAACGAAGATGCATGCTTTGCTTCTAATCAAACCAAGATGAAAGTTACGTTGCTAAACAAACCAAGATGCATGTTATGTTGCTATTTGAACCAAGATGCCAGCTATGTTGCTGAGCAAACCAAGATGCATGTTATGTTGCTAATTAAGCCAAGATGCCAGTTATGTTGCTGAGCAAACCAAGATGCCAGTTATGTTACTGAGCAAACCAAGTTGCATTTTATGTTTCTAAGCAACCCAGGATGCATGTTATGTTACTAAGCAAACCAAGTTCATGTTATGTTGCTAAGCAAACCAAGATGCATGTTATGTTGCTAAGCAAACCAAGTTGCATTTCATGTTGCTAATCAAACCAAGATTGACTTTATGTTGCTAATCAAACCAAGATGCAAGTTATGTTGCTAAGCAAACTAAGATGCATGGTACATTGCTAAGCAAACTAAGATGCATGATATGCTGCTAAGCAAACCAAGATACATGGTATGTTGCTAAGCAAACCGAGATGCATGTTAAGTGTCTAAGCAAACCAAGATGCATGCTATGTTGCTAAACAAGCCAAGTTGCATTTTATGTTGCTAAGCAAATCAAGATGCATGATATGCTGCTAAGCAAGCCAAGTTGTATGATATGTTGCTAACCAAACCAAGACGAATGTTTATTATTCGATTTGGATACAAAGTAGACATGTAACTGTCACAGATCAGGAATGTTATCACCTTGAAGAAGCTATTCCATCCTCCCTTGTTTGACTGATTAATCAATACTAACATGTGATATCTGTGAGTCAATGCGCTTCATAATTCACTTGATAAAAATAATCTTTTTGTGCAATTAAAGATTATTATCAAAAAGTGTATTATCAAACTAAACAGGATAACGTTTAGTTTGTTAGATACTTTAATGCTAGTATTAGGGATAATATTGGAATTAATCTCTCTTAATATAATATCAAAATGTTTAGACAAATGAAGAAATCTATTTTCATCTCACTTGTAATTCATCATACGAATTTGATTTTCAAGATTTAAAATGTAACTATAATGTAATTATATCATTAGATAAAGGCATGACAAACAATGTGTTTTTACTCTTATTGCATCTTGTTCTGTCCTTCATATGAATCGAATAATAGGTGTTTAATTAAGTAATAATTATAGAAATGACAGAAATTTATGCAACAAGTAGCAAGTGGTTTAATGCTATACTATTTCCATGCAAGTCTGATTTCTTGCTGATGATATTAATAATGCTAAAGACGGACAATGGTGGGTGTAGAAGTTCATGACAACTTACATATAATTTTTTAAACGTTTGAACAGCGAAAGATGTCTACTCTTTCAGCCTGATGACAAAAATTATTAAAAAATTTCAGGTCATAGATAATCGAATATACAGCTTCAGATTTTCATCCTTTATTCCTATTTGCCCCGTGGGAGGTGGAGGAGAGCTGGGGGCGGGGGAGCTTAGTGCTGCCAATGTACCTCATTTGGTTTACTGTGTGCCTTTGTTTGCAGCGTCCCTTCGGCCCCTAGCTGCCCTCACTTTTTAGTTTTTTCAGTCTTGGTGTCCAACCTCTCTAACTAAAAGTTCATAACTTTATAGTTCAGATCATTGTGCTGCGTCATCTTTCCTTTTCCGGGTCTCTCTATCCTGCTGTCCAACTGCTCCAACTCCCTCTTTTTACTGTCTTCAGTACTAAATGGCTGAAAGTGCCCAAGTGCTTGGCCTGACGGCCTAGATTTCACAAATTAAATCATTCATTCTTTATTTGTTTATGTAAGACTGAAAGGTCTGAGAAAGCACAGTCATATTTCTTAGACCTTTCACCTGATTTGCTTTTGTATCCTAAGCATCTTCCCTTACCTTACAGACCTTACAGACCTTACAGTTCGTTCGGGTTGCCCCAGGTCCCTCAGTGTGAGGTACCTTTGATGTCTACCAGAGAATTCCTAATGCATCTTCCGGTATATTTTGCATCTTCCAATCTTGGATGGTCTGGGATGCAGCTTAGATATTTGTCGAGCTTATTCTACACATCTACGCTCACTCCTGATATGTTCCTCAGATGAGCTGGTAATGCACTGAATAATCGCTGCATTATTGATGCTGGTGCGTAGTGGATTAATGTCCTGTGTCCTTTCCTTAGTTTTCCTGGTATAGTTTTGGGCACTATTAATCTACCTCTGCTTGCTCTTTCTGATATTTTTAGCTCCTTGATGTTTTCAGTAATTCCTTCTATCTGTTTCCATGCCTGTATTATCACGTAGCGTTCTCCTCTCCTTTCGAGACTATATAATTTTGAGAACTGTAGTCTTTCCCAGTAGACAAGGTCCTTAACTTCTTCTATTCTAGCTGTAAAGGACCTTTGTACACTCTCTGTTTGTGCAATATCTTTTTGGTAGTGTGGGTACAATATCATATTGCAATATTCAAGTGGACTACTTATATACGTTATGTAAAGCATAATCATGTGTTCGGCTTTTCTTTTTTGAAGTGCCGAAAAAACATTCCCACTTTTGCTTTGCATTTTGCCAGTAGTATTGCTATTTGATCATTGCATAACATCTTCCTATTCAACATCACACCAAGGTCTTTAACTGCTTCCTTATTTGTGATTGTCTCGTTGTTAGGTCCCCTATATGCATATATCATTCCTTCTTTATCACCATAATTTATTGATTTAAATTTATCGGAGTTAAATACCATCCTATTTACCTCTGTTTATCAAAAAAGAGAAAAGGGCATCCTTTTAAAAACCCCTCCTTCGTCTTAGTTGGCTACTGAAGCTGAGGCAACACATAACTTAATTCCACCAACTTTCTTTCCCCGAGAGAATTAGGTTTTCTCAGAATTCGGCTTTGATAGAATTATGTCTATTGAATCTTGGACGGTCGATTTGATTGGCTGAGCGTACGTGACTTTCGTCTCTCGGTCAAAATATTTGTTGATGTTAATTCATTGCTGTTTATGTCGTACAATCACATTTGCTACTTTTAGTTTTCTGTAAATGAAAACTATTGTGCCGGCTTTGTCTGTCCGTCAACACTTTTTTCTGTCTGCACTTTTTCTGTCCGCCCTCAGATCTTAAAAACTACTGAGCTATAGGGCTGCAAATTGTATATTAATCATCCACCCTCCAGTCATCAAAGATACCAAATTGCAGCCCTCTAGCCTCGGTAGTTTTTATTTTATTTAAGGTTAAAGTTAGCCATAATCGTGCTTCTGGCAACGATATGGGACAGGTCACCACCGGGCCATGGTTAAAGTTTCATGGGCCGCGGTTCATACAGCATCATACCGAGACCACCGAAAGATAGATCTAATTTCGGTGGCCTTGATTATACGCTGTAGCGGCTGTACAGAAAACTCGATTGAGTCGAAGAAACTTTGGCGCATTTTTTACTTGTTTAATATTTTTTTCCTAATCTTGAAAATGACTGAATATTTTTCATATGAGGTTAGGACTGGAAATTATATGGGGTTAGTCTGCCGCTGTCACAAAAGCCATAATATAACGAGAACCATGAGAATTCAATAATGATAATACAATGAACATGACATATTCGCTAAAGTCCACTAGCCAATCCAGGGGGGCACCTGGGCACGTGCCCCCCAATGAAAAATAATAACAAAATAATAATACTGAAGATTTAGATAACATCGTAAATGGGAAATATAAAAATGTGGAAAAAAAAAAAAATCTATTACAGAAATATTACACACACACACACACACACACACACACACACACACACACACACACACACACATATTATATATATATATATATATATATATATATATATATATATATATATATATATATATATATATATATATATACATATATATATATATATATATGTATGTGTGTATGTATGTACGTATATATGAAAAATTGGTGGCCCTCCCCAACGAAATTTTTCTGGATCCGTTAGTGTTAAAGTCGCGACTTACTTCTGTAATACTTAGCACAAGAGATTTGTTTTGAATGAGTCTTGGTATCAAATTGAATATGTGAATTAAGCCACGAATTAAAAAAAAAACCTTATCAGTATTAAAGTCGGAACAGTAAAATAATAATATATGGTAACTATTTAGCAGCGCCTGTCATTAGTGATAAATCATTAACCGGAAATTAGATTCTTTAATGAAGTATGATATAATATTTATGATTCAGTGAGGTACGGTATATTTTAATTACATCAAATCAGGGTTAAATGGGGAATTTTTTTACTATTAAAGCAGCAATTCTTTACGAAAATCTTCCATGGAAGGAATGATAATCGTTTTAATTCTCTTACGTTAGATCTATTAATTGATAATGAACTGTTTATCTTTGAAACACACTTACAACTCCTCTTATCATTTAGGTAACCAACGAGTTCTGTTTTTTTTTTTTTTCTCGCCCTCTCTTTTTTCTAAAGTTGACGTTATCTGAAGCCCCAGTATGGCTTCACATCTCTCTTTTTATGCTCGCTTTCCACTTTGACATTTGATGCCTTTTGGAATCTGTATGTCGAATATTGACAGCAGACAGGCAAGTTCTGTCACCGATATTAAAGAAGACGAAAGCGACCAGTTGTTTGGAAAACTATACTCTCAGTTTTGTTTCTTCTACTGTAAATGCCGAGGCCGGTTGGTGGGAAACTGATCTTGAAATCGAAAGGCAATTTTTCTTCATTCTTGTATTTTGTTATTTTTATGTGCCTATATTTCATCTTCTCTCTCTCTCTCTCTCTCTCTCTTCTCTCTCTCTCTCTTCTCTCTCTCTCTCTCTCTCCACTGACAGCTGTCATTATAATGTCCTTGTGGATATAATACAGCGCTTGTTTACTCAATTTAATCATAATGTATTGATATATATTCCGTTTCTTCTTCACTAACATTCACAGGAATTCGTTTGTGAAAATCAAAGATGCTTCATTTGTAATGATACCTATTACTCGTGCGGCCTAAAAATTAAGATTAATATACAAAATTTACACATTTCTGTACATACAAAAACATTAAGCATTTACTTCAAGTCAATCCATACCTGATATAACTAATGTAAATATTCGCAGAGCTAGAAACCCCCTCATATTAGAAATCAGTAAAGGGTTAGTATTTATCAAAGAGAAGATTGATTAATTGTGGGTTAAAATGGCGTCAAAACTACCAGGGTCACTGACGCCGAGATTATAGATAAACAGAAATATTTTAATTATTCATTAATATCAGTAGCAGACTGGTGTACAACGTTAAAGAAAGCAGAGAGAGAGAGAGAGAGAGAGAGAGAGAGAGAGAGAGAGAGAGAGAGAGAGAGAGAGAGAGAGAGAGAGAGAGAGAGAGAATAATAAAATTCAAATGGAGGTGATCTTGAAAATTTATAAAATGATATTTTACATCAATGTGAAGGGTAATATCATAACGAGATTTCATGATTCATGCTAGCTTGCTTGCGGTCAATAATGTAAGAATTATTTTCAACAATGACAGATGTTGTGCATTTATATGTAGACATATTCTAATGTGAACACATTCTAGTAATTTATCATCGGTTTTATTAAATAGGATAACATATTCTAAGATTATGAACCATTTGTTTTCCAACATCACAGAAGAATAAGCGACGAAGGAAACATATCCGTTGTCATGAAATTGCTTCGTTAATATCTTTCACAATGACAAGAAAACAAATTGCGGAAGCCATTCTTGTTTACATACACCTATTCATCTGACACTGAATTTATCACTACGAGCAACATCTGGTGATGCCGACTGAAAGATACGTCTTAAAATCCTGAAACAGTGAATTTGCAAATAAAACGGGAACAGAACACTACGTAAGTATATAATCTTATTCCTTTAGCAAGAGGAAACAGATAAAAAAGACTTTTGAAATACTGAAGTTATAAGCCTAGGCAAAAAGCAATGCACCGAGATTACGCATGTGACTATTAAAGGCGCAATTGAATCCCGATATAACTGCTCCTTTCTAGACAAACTTAGCATGTGGAATGAAGTTCTAATTACTTTAGATTTATTTTAGTTATTTTAGTGGCTTTCAAATGTCTTTCGGAATGGTTTAGTGCCAAAGAGTTTGTAAATAAAAAAAAAATGTAGAGATGCAAGGGGTAAAAAGGGTAGTTTCAGCGAAATGGAAGATCAAAGGGTTTTGAACTGGTTTAGTCATGTAGAGAGAATGAATTGTTAGGAAGAAGTCGAAGAGAATGACCTAGGTAGGGCTCGAAAGATGGCGTAAATGGTGCAGCATGTGTAGGGGGTCTCACGTGCTGGTAGTGAGCCAACACAGTTAAGATATATACTGTATGTATATATATATATATATGACTATTTATCACATCACCGTGATTCATATATTAATCAGAAAGTTACAAACACTCATCTTTACTCGGAAGTAATATATCATATATAGAAGAAGGGGGAATTTTTAGTTGATAATAAGTCCACCATCCCGTGGTCGAACCAGCGACGGACGAGGAATCAGGACTACAGTGACACACCAACGCAGTGGTCGGGTCGAAACCAGCCGACGGACGAGGAATCAGGACTACAGTGACACACAACGCAGTCGGCGTCACTCAGTCCTGATTCCTCGTCCGTCGCTGGTCTGACCTCACGGGACGGTGGACTTATTATCAACTAAAAAATTCTTCGGTAACATATATGAAAATATATTACCTGAGGTAGAGTGAATTGATATTAAAGGACGTTTGTAGCTTTGATTATATATATATATCGATTATATATATATATATATATATATATATATATATATATATATATATATATATATATATATACTGTATATATTTGTATATATATATATATATACATTTTCCCTATTACAGGCAAAAGTTAAGTATACCTGTTTCCCAATATTCTTTACATTTTAAAGGAAACACACATATTAAGTAAAATTTAATTTTTTAACACCTTAAGAACAAAAAGACAACTGCGTAGAAGGTTAATAAATAAAGTTTATGTAAGCATTTTACAAAACAAACGTCATTTACCTTTGACATGGAGGGAGTACCGTAATATCTTTTATGGAATATAATAAAATAATTTAGATATCACTAAGATTATTACACATGAAATAGAATTTATGAATCATATTTTCATGACAATTAGCCTCTTACTGACCCTTTATCTAAGTGACAGTTATTATTATTATTATTAATATTATTATTATTATTATTATTATTATTATTATTATTATTATTATTATTATTATTATTATTATTATTATTATTCAGCAGATGAAACCTATTCATATGGAACAAGCCCACAGGGGCCAACGACTTAAAATTCAAGCTTCCAGAGAATATGGTGTTCATTAGGAAGAAGGAAAAGGAAGTAAACGGAAATACAAAAAGAAGAGATACCACTTATTAAAAAAGAAGAAAAAATAAATTAATAAATAGATAAATAGATAAAGTGTATTAAAATGCAAGAAAAATAGCTTCTGAAGTTCCAACTGCACTACATCCTCTGGGAGGTTGTTCCACAGTCCGACGGGATGATGAATAAAGGACCTCTGCAACCGAGAAGTTCTACAGCGAGGCACATTTTCTGCATATTGGCGCTGCTGGCCAGCGAATCTGGTTGCTCTCGGCAGGAAAAAGGGATCAAGGATCAATTGTGAATGTGAAAGATCTCTGCTGAAATACAACTTATGAAAAAGTGACAAACGAGAGACCACCCGTCGGTGGTCCAAGTCATAACTAAGATAAAGAGAAAATAAAGGCAGGTATAAATTAAAAATAATATCAATGGGGAATTTTTTCATTAACATTTGCAATTCGAAATTCCAGGCGCACATATACTGTTCATATAACCCTGGTGCATTCGAACCGCATATCCTGAGGCATATGGATTCTATTTGAGTTTCATGCACGTCTGCGCTGAATACTGATTAGGTTTGCAATCCGGATGAAAGGGACATCCGCCTGATAAAGCATAAATAAGTATTTATAAATATATATATATATATATATATATATATATATATATATATATATATATATATTATATTTTTTTTATATACATACATATACTATATATATATATTTTTTTTTTTCTTTCTTTTTATAGGTCCTTACTTGTCCTTACTTTGTAAAGGAAAGGTTGAAAAAACAATAACGAATAAAAAATTTTCACTAACATCTATAGATACAATAAAACTCTTCTATATATTTCTTATGCATTTATCTTATTTCATTCTACAGTATTAGGAACATTGGGAAGCAGTCATCTTTAAATAAAAATTGATATAAAATAGTTTGAAAACTTTTCTTCTAAAGTCCTTGACATTTGGAAAATTGGTGTTAATGCATTCGACCCCCTAACTGAAGGTACGACGAAAGTATAAACTCACTTGAATGAAACTGAAAACTACTGCAATAAATTACGTCACCGTCGCTTGTAGAAAAAAAATTGTTCTATATTAAAAAAAAAATTCATGATCTTTCAAATGAACGTGCACCCCCTCCGTATTAGGCATCAGATCATAGTGACCTTGTCAAATGATTTTTTTTAATAATTCCACTGGGAAATAAATAGTTTATAGTCCAGTATACAATGATACCAGATTTCACTGGGTACTAACATTTTATTTATATAAGATTTTTTGGATTTTACAAGGTAAGATGTATGCACATACTGTGTAGCAGGAATTATGCCTTGCCCCATCTTAGTTTTTCTTTCCCATATTCCTATCTATCGTTTTATTCATATAATGCCCAATCGTAATTTGTTATCAGTTTTACAACACAGTGTATGCATTACCTGTCTATCAACTGTGATGAAAAATCAGTTCCTTTGAAGCCAAGTGGGTGGGGTGGGGAGGGATTTCCTGCAAGGCGATAAATCATGTCTTCGTGCTTGCTTTATATCAAATGGACTACTTTTGATTCTGATACCAATGGGGTTTATTTTTTCTCTTCATGTTGAACTGAATTGAAATACGTGACTCAGTCACGTTTCATGCATGGAGAGACAAAAAAGTGGATTATCTCTTTAATGAGTCGGTTGCGAGAGGATGCATCTCCTTGCGCTGCACCCATAAAAAGATGTCATTTGTTCGGTTACTTTCTATTTGTAGAAAGAATGCTACTCACTTTGCTATGAGTCATGAGTCTTATCTTGGCATGTGGAATAGTTTGCCTAGTGTGCAGTTGGGGGAATCCTCTTACCTCCAAATATTTAATCGAGGAGCAAATTCATTCCTGCTGTCTGCTGACGTCTTGGGAATATCAGGTGTACCTGTTTTCATTTTCCATCCCCTGATACTTGATTATTTTTCACCTTTTCCTATAATTTGTCTCTTCTTGAAAGATGATCTCCCTTTGGAGTCATCTTGGGTTTATGAACTATTGTGGTGACGTAATGACTAATTTCGCTGTTATCTCAAAGGATTCATTCAAAAAGACTTCAATTTGGTCAGGAAATAATCCTCTTCCATCCTATCCTAATAAGAATAATTTTTTAAATTTTACAATTATTGTCACCATAATTTTTTTTTTTGTCTTCTTACTGTTATGAACATTTTTTAAAGATGACAAGTGAGAAACTGCACTTCCCTTTCCACTGGGAAAGTGCTGAAATTAACTAATTTGAAGCGGAGACAGGGGAAATGAAAAGCCATTTGTAAGTCCATATCGATGTTTGAAATTCAGAATTGGATGTCATTATATTTGCATAATCCTATGTTGCTGCAAGTGTGTGTGTGTGTGTGTTTGAGAGAGAGAGAGAGAGAGAGAGAGAGAGAGAGAGAGAGAGAGAGAGAGAGAGAGAGAGAGAGAGGAGAGAGAGAATCGGGCGTCAAAGGGGATACAAATTTTAAATACGTCTGAAGCATAAAGTTATACAATTTCATAATTATTATTAATAACACTGATCGTTAGAACGTATACACTCATTCAAACACCAATGATCTTGTAAAGTATCTTCAAATCAGCAAATGATAAATTTTTATTAAAAAAACTGATGAAGTAGAATCCCAATGGACATTTATGAAGTACAGTATATTATTCTTTAAAGGCAAGGTTAAGCCGTCTCGCACGTGCGCCTGTTCATCCCCTGGCAGTGATGATAAAATGACTGAATGCAACACATTTTGACAGCCCAGTACCCCCTAGCTCTAGAGTTGGTGGTTGGGAGGGTGGGGGGAGGGTAATTGACTTAGCGCGAGAAAGGTGTGAGATAAGAGGATTACGAAAGCGTGAAAACATGCATGAAAAAGAATAAGCTATCAGTAATAAGATCAGGCAGTTTGGTGGCCTTGGCCACTTTGCTTCAATTATGAATAACTTACTTGTGATGTATTTGGTTTATTTTTTTATTTTTTGTGTTCTTTTTAGATCAGACGAATTGCAGAAAGAGCTCTTATTATGCTCGAGAAAAAGACAGAAAAGAGGGTGTATGGCGGGCTCTGATTGGTTGCTGGTCCTCTAGTATAGTGGTTAGCGTCGTGGCATGCCACTCTGATGTCACTGCCTTGCGTCTCCCCCAGGGGGATGAAAAATCACTGGCTCTGTATCATGATCAGTTACTGCCGCAGTGTGGGTCTGCGGTGGGAGTTAAAACCTACATTCTTTGGAAGCTTCAATTTTAGGTCAATGGGCCCTGTGTGCTTGTTCCATGTGAATAGGTTCCATCTACTGAAATAATAATAATAATAATGGATGTACGTGCGCTACATCGACGACACCTTCGTCAGCGCCAATTCGCAAGAGGAGATCGAAAACCTGAGGCGTGCATTCCACAAACCATAGCTGCCTCAGTTTCACGATCGAGCAGAGCCAAAACCGCTGCCTCCTCTTTCCTTGACGTCCTTGTGGGAACAGAGAGAGGCCTTTTCTCCACGAGGGTCTACACGAAACACACGAACCTGGGCATGTGTATGAACGGGGCGAGCGAGTGCCCTGAGAGGTATAAGCGCTCCACCATCAGCGCCTACGTCAGAGGGCCCTCTCACACTGCTCCTCCTGGAACGACACCACGGAGAAATGGAACGTAGCCCAAACCTCGTCAACAATGGACACCTAAACTGATATAGAAGAATCTATCAAGGCGAACATCGATAGATGGTACCGTCAGGAACCTCGCCTGATGCCCCTGAACGGCATGAGCTCTTCTACAAAGGGCAATTTCATCATAAATATAAAGAAGACAACTGTGCTCAAAAACATCATCAAGAATAATGTCAGCCCTGTTGACCTCCAACAGAAACATACATCTGGTCATCTATTACAAGAGCAGAAAGACGAGCAGCCTGGTTATGCGCAACAACCCAGCCTCCTCAGCAGGTGGACCCTGAAGAAAACCAACGTGGTATACCGTACTCATGCCCTGTCCGAGGATGTCTGGTTCCTACATCGGTATGACCACTCATGCGTTTCTCCAAAAGGGGATTTGCCACGCCCAAGAGGGGCTATCTTTAATCATGCCAGGACCGTCCATAACCAGAGGATAGCAAGAAAAGACACCACGAACATCGAAGTGATTGACCAAATTACTGACCACCGCCGCCTACGCCTCTTGGAAGCATTGTACATTGGGAAGGAGAAACCAACACTCAACATTACGCAAGAAACCTTTCTCCCCCACGGCAGCCAGGAGACATGCACCGAGCGATCCCTATAGCGTACGAGCAACCAAAATTCGGCATCCGAGGATCGAAAATTCTTCTTCATCCTCAGCACTACAACGCCGCTCGCACGCAAGACGAAAAACAGAACTTGGATGGGAAGGCTCCGCCTGAGGGTACATGCCCCGGGCAGCAATCATAATTCAGCACTGATCATGACCTCCCTATAAATAATAATAATAATAATAATAATACACACACACAATAATAATAATAATAATACCTGGAGTATCTGAGAATTACTGAACCAACTCCTTTCTATGGAAGTGTGTTTATTAAATGTAAATAGAAAAATAGAATGTGTAAGGCGTTTAAATGAAATGTGTTTGCAGCATTTGTGGAGGTACTATTACTAGAGCCGAATTAGATTCACGATGAAAGTGGGGATGACTATTTTACTTACAGCAGTTTTAAGTGAATTTGATACCTATCTGCCTGTCTCAAGAAATGTACAGTTATTTACTTATATAAATGTGTATACACACACATATATATATATATATATATATATATATATATATATATATATATATATATATATATATATATATATATATATATATATATAATATATAATATATATGTATTATATAATATTATATATATATATATATATATATATATATATATATATATATATATATATATATATATATATATATATATATGTGTGTGTGTGTGTGTGTGTGTGTGTGTGTGTGTGTGTGTGTATATATATACACATATAATATATATATAATTATAAATACACATGAATGTATATCAGCTAAGATCTTATCCATCGTTCCAGCACTTTCAGTAAAATACCGTCTTTGTATTTGTTCCAGTCACTGGATGGAATGCCCACTGGGAGAAAGCTAAAACGCTCCGTTTTATGTCCCATTCGGTCTTTGAAAGGTTTTAAACGGGAGTCGCTTAAAAACAAAAATAAAACCAGGAAATAGCGGCGTTTAGTGTCCCAGGTTTTTCTTCGGAAATTTTACTCGGAAATTATAATCCCAAGCAGTTCTAAATATTTCCATCATTTCTTGTCGCCCTTACCTTTAGTTAATGTTAAATTGTCATTCTAACTGATATCTCTAGCTTTCATTGTTATTAATTCCATATAAGTTAAGTATACCTTAGTTTAACCAGACCACTGAGCTGATTAACAGCTCTCCTAGGGCTGGCCCGAAGGATTAGATTTATTTTACGTGGCTAAGAACCAACTGGTTACCTAGCAACGGGACCTACAACTGATTGTGAAAACCGAACCACATTATAACGAGAAATGAATTTCTACCACCAGAAATAAATTTCTCTAATTCTCATTGGCCGGTCGGAGAATTGAACGCGGGCCCAGCAGAGTGACGATACCAACCCATCCAATGAGGAACTAATTCCATATCATATTTCAGATAGGCAAGCTTATGAGATTTTCTGTTCACCGCATATTCAGCTCAATATAGGAACCTTTATCTTGGAATAGGTAAAATGAGTCACATGTTTTTTGACTGTTGGAGGAAATGAAATCTTCGTCTTTTCTTTACAAAAGTAAAATATACGTCGAAGTTTCTTCAGCATAATCGAGTTTTCTGTACAGCTTATAATCAAGACCACCGAAAATGATCTATCTTTTGGTAATCTCGGTATAGTGCTGTATGAGACGCGGCCCACGATTCTTTAACCACTGCCCGGTGGTGGCCTACCCTATATCGTTTCCAGAAGTACGATTGTGGCTAACTTTAACCTTAAATAAAATAAAAACTACTGAGGCTAGAGGGCTGCAACTTGGTATGTTTGATGATTGGAGGGTGGATGATTAACATACCAATTTTCAGCCCTCTAGCCTCAGGAGTTTTTAAGATCTGAGAGGGCAGGCAGAAAAAGTGCGGACAGAAAAAATTGCGGACGGACAGACAGAGCCGGGGCAACAGTTTTCTTTTGCAGAAAACTAAAAAAGGGAAATTAGCGCCTACCCTCTAACCTACGAATGATTTATAAGGCCACCTCATCGGATTTATGTACAATGTAGCGAGATATAACTTTGATTTTTTTTATTATAATCGTTGCCAAAATTGAATTATTTGTTATGCGGCTTAGCAAACGTTTGAAAATTATTTTTTACTTCTTTTTTTACTCTCTCTCTTTTAATTTAGATAATGATGATTTTTTAAATTCCAACTTTAAAAGCTTACATTCTTAGATTCTATAGCAACTAGGAAAAATATCCAATTCATAAAGACAGCATTTTATACCTGGAAGTTTTAATCGATGTTTTCTGTTATCCAATAAAGATTATAAGCTCAAGGCACCGTATTTTGAAGGAAAAGTTAGTTCTATTAATTTCTATTTGCTCTCTGTGGTATTTGCATATTGCACAAATTGCCCCTTCCCTAGTCACCTCATCTCCATATCTCTCCTTTTTTCAGTCCTCCAAAACTACCATTTTTAGTTTTCTGTAAAAGAAAACTATTGTGCCGGATTTGTCTGTCCGTCTGCCCTCAGATCTTAAATATTACTGAGGCTAGACGGTTGCAAATTGGTATGTTGATCATCCACCTTCCAATCACCAAACATACCAAATTGCAGCCCTCTAGCCTCAGTAGTTTTTATTTTTTTAAAGGTTAAATTTAGCCATAATCTTGCATCTGGCAACAATATAGGACAGGCCACCACCGGACCGTGGCTAAAGATTCATGGCCCGCGACTCATACAGCATTATGCGGAGACCACCGAAAGATAGATCTATTTTCGGGGGTCTTGATTATCCGCTGTACAGAAAACTCGAATGCGTTGAAGAAACTTCGGCGCATTTTTACTTCTTTTTTTTTATTATAAGCGACGTAAACATTTTTTTTCCTTTCCCGAAGGACGACATTATTGAATCATTTTTCACAATTTCCATTTCATTTGCATGCCATACGAATAAAAAAAAATAGATAATGAATTTCAGTTCTATTTTAATTCACAATTACTTTTTTTTCTATTTTTGGACCATAAACATAATATCGACTCACAGATTATGAGAGTGGTGTATTTGCTAAGTATTTAAGCTGCTCTGTTTACTCTCCTAATTTTGTAGTTCATTGCCTTATCCAAAATAATTCAGGGTTCTGAGTTCGTCATTTTGGTAATGCTTATGCTGATAGAATATCAAACAAACTTTATCATTATCTTTTCTTCCTAAGAGTTTGACTCTGAACATTTTTGTTTATAGTAGTATCTGGCGGTATTATTAAGTACAAAGCAACAGTAATAATGATTAGGATAAAAATAATAAGTACCTTCATAATTGTGGATATCTTTAAGAATAGTATTGATAAATAGGATTTTGAGAGAAGAAAGTCATTTAGGAGGAGAAAAGAAGGTATTCAATGAAGCTTTTAGTTTTCTGTAAAAGAAAACTATTGTGACGGCATTGTCTGTCCGTCCGCACTTTATTCTGTCCGCACTTTTCCCGTCAGTCCTCAGATCTTAAAAACTACTGAGGTTAGAGGGCTGCAAATTGGCATGTTGATCCTCCACCCTCCAATCATCAACTTACCAAATTGCAGCCCTCTAGCCTCAGTAGTTTTTGCCGTGGTTAAAGTTTCATGGGTCTCGGCTCATACAGCATTATACCGAGACCACCGAAAGATACATCTATTTTCGGTGGCCTTGATTATACGCTGTAGCGGCAGTACAGAAAACTCAATTGCGCCGAAGAAACTTCGGCGCATTTTTTACTTGTTTTCTCTTGGAACTAAATTTAAAATTAACAGTTGAATACAGGAAATAAGGAGGCATAAAGATACATAGAAATCTGTAACAACTATAAAAAAAAAACTCCATTATCTCCCTGACTTGTCAGTCTAAATTCAATAGTTAACAAAATGCATCAACTTTTTAAATGAACAAACCCCCTCATTATTTGACAGCAGATCAAAGGGTACTTTTCAAATTGATTTTTTGACGAATCCACGCCAGAGTAAAATGAGTTAGTTTATGATGCCGCGAGTAATGATTCCTGTGTACCCCTTTGATATTAATAACTCATTTTGTTTTATATTTGTTACAGTGAGTTTGATTTTCCACGCTGTATATAAAAGTTTGATTTTTATTACTGGGACAAGATAAATATGTCACAAATTATGAAAGGATTATAGTTTAAGTTAAGAACTATTTTTGGAAAAGGATGGGTATTAGCAAAAGAATGAAGTAAATAATAATAATAATAATAATAATAATAATAATAATAATAATAATAATAATAATAATAATAATAATAATAAAGGAGTTGGTATTCTTTTAAATAGGGTTCATCGATGGCAATAGCTGTATTTGTGCTATTTATTCTGTGACTGAATTTTTCTAATAACTCTACATTGGGCCTTTTAATAGAACAAAAATTGAGTAAAAGCTGCACAATTTTCATATCACTAATATCAAGTCTGTGAAAATAATCTCGGTAGCGATGTTTTCTAATGTAGATAGTAAAATGACTAAAAGAAAGTACAAAATAAAAATGATTTACAATTCACCTTTTGGTGGTAGGACATGATCGCATTGAAGATTATAGCTTACTTTGTGTTGGAACTGGAAGCATAATTCCCCTTGAGTGTAAGTTATCCCCAACGTATTGTGAACTATTATTAAGAGGTATTTGTGCTTAATTTTTGCAAACGCAAAAAAAGTCACGCGTGTATAAGTGACAAAAGTGTGTGTGTGTGTGTGTGTATATACATACCTGTATATGTATGTTTATATTTGAGAGAGAGAGAGAGAGAAAGAGAGATACCATGGCAGAAAAGTTGTTACAAGTAAAAAAAAACTCATACTCATTTACGAAAAGAACCTAGTCACCTCACGTTCATTAGCAAAAAAAAAAAAAAAAAAGAAATCTAACCAGCATCCCATCTGTTAAATATAGAAACCCCCTCCCTTTGCCCGACCCCCCAACACAATTCACGAAAACGTGAAGCCTCTGTGACCGACCAAAAGGTACGGGTACTAGTTTGCGGATCCATCGACCAGAGGCAACGAAAACCAATAATGAAATTGTTGTCGGAAAAAAGGTGCATCCGCCCGATCAATTCATCTGATTCTTTCCTCTAGCCGTTTTTATTCGTATTTGGTCCTGACTCTCCGCAGGGATGAATGAGACCGTTGCCTAGAGAATTGTGACCGGCATTTATCTTGGCTACAACTACAATGCGGAATAGTTTGCCTTGTATAGTGCAGTTGTGGAATCTTCTGATCTCCAAATGTTCAAGCAAGGGGCAAATTCATTCATGCTTTCTGCTGATGTCTCCTGACATCTCCTGAATTCGTGTCAATCGGTTTTATTTTCTATTCCTTCATATTTGTTTATTCACCACCTTTCCCCATAGCTTGTCGCTCTCTGCAGGCTGATTTCCCTTTTGAGCCCTCTTGGGTTTATTATAGTCTGTTGACTCGTTTCATAAGTGTTTTTTTTTTATATATTTGTTACAGGGAGTTTTTTTACAGTGAGTTTTCTTCTTTCAAGAAAGAAGAAAAGAAAGCATATGTATCTGGAAAACGAATCAGCCTAAACGGTCTATTCAGCAGAAGGACAAGTACACCACTAAACTACAGTTGCGGTGCGTGCTGAATGAATTCTTGGGACGATGCAGCAACTGACCCATCCTTTCTTTATACTGAAACGGTATCTAGTGAATCATAACTCATACCTCGATTGGATGAGAGGCCATTAGGGAATCTAAGAGATTTTGTGCTTTCAGCGTAATTGGGATCCATTCCATTACGCGGTGGTGGTTCGCGGATTTTTAAACAAGACACTCTCAGGAAAATGGATTGGGCGATGTGGGCTACCTATGTCTCCACACGTGACTCTTCAATCTTTTCTAGTTGGCATATGTTACATCAGTTGTTTATGCTAACGTACCGACGATGATCTTGTGTTTGCTAATATAATGATAATAGGACAGCAAACTTTAAAATTATAAGACTAATTTATACTAACCTTAGGGGTTACAAATGAACAGTTTACAAACATACACATACATCCACAAAAACGCACGCACAAACACACATACACATACATAATACATGCATATATATATGTGTGTATGTATGTGTGTATGTATGTATGTATGTATGTATGTATGTATGTATGTATGTATGTATATATATATATATATATATATATATATATATATATATATATATATATATATATATGTATACACGTATTTTAATTCATCCCTCTTAGTCTGCCAGATAAGGAATCGAAATTTCTGAATAAATGCGCTTTTCAGTTAACTCCAAGGCTAGCTTTAGTGGCGGGAAGGAGGATGTTTGCCCAGAATTTTAACTCACGTAGGCCTGAGAAACCACCGGCCCCACCACGTCACCTGCCCTGGGGTAGCACAATGACACACCTTAGCTTTCCCCCTTGCCCCACCCCAACCACGTGTTTGTAGGTGCGGCTCGTCCGTTAGTGCCAAGGGACAAAAACAGGCTGTAGGTAGACTAGGAGCTTAACCCTTCAAGTCCCTAACCATAAGACCTATTTTCCATACCCGCCTTTTGCTGGCTGTGTGACTTCGAGCAGATGACTGATGCCCGGAGACTGGAAGCAAGCACAATAAGGGAGCGCTTTCGACTCGAAAACGACACACTCCATACCTAGCTCGCAACGCATGCAGTTGTGCCTTCTATTTCCTTCTTCCACTGTTGACGGCTAATGAATCCGGATGACCACGCCCCACATGTTCAGAGCTCAAAACATCAACAGGCATAGGCTAAGGTACCTCAGAAGCAATTAGTCTCCAAGCCAGTTCTGTTTCTCTCCGTGAATTTCTCTCTTATATTTTCTGAATTTTCACTTTTCATTCTCCTAAACAAAGACCCTTTTGTTAAGCCAAAACCGACCAACAAAAGCAGCCCATAACTCGCCCCATGACTTGTTCTAAACGCAATTTAATTCAATTCAGTGATCAGCATTAGATTATTCCCACCATAGTGTTAACCAAAAGAAAAAGAAGAAGAAGTGTTAACCAAAGGTTAATAACTTAACCTGATCCATTACTTCCCTAGTGCATAATTTTTCAAGTGAGAGAAATTCTTTGTTCTAGAACACTAATCCTGAATTCATTTTCCAGGAGTCCTGCTACTCTTCCAATCAGCCGACCCCTCCTTGTGAATCAAATCACCTTAGGAGTACTGCCATTTTGATAATCAAGAAAGTATGGATAGCAGTCTCCACATTGTGCACAAGAGCCAGTTAACTGAGATAATTGAAGCCTTATTACGCTTTCTAATTAGAGACGTGCTGCTCTCGTCCTCGTCATTTCCATTTTTTAATTCTGACTGCCTGCTGGATCCTCAGTTCCAGATTCATTTTTTGATTGCTTCATGTGTAAATAAATTTTTTTGTAACATAACCAGTGACTCATTTCCCATGGCGACCTTCCGTTTTCTAATTCAATTGTTGAAAATAAGGTAAGTCAACACCCATCCCTTCATTTTTTTTTTATATTTTGGTGTCCTCAGCTGGCCCCTTTGGCAGTGTGCAAATTAAAAAACCGTCTTGCATTCCTCCAATGAGACCCAATCTGTAAGAATAACTGCTTTCCTTCTAAGATCTTCTATAAAATTTTAAATAAACTTCTTAACAGAAAGTTTTCTGAACATCCTTTGCGTTTTAACGTCCCTAAGCTACCTCTTTATGCCAGTTTCCCGTATCTACTAAATGACAATTTTCGGAGAGATTTTACTAAGCTCGTACATAAACACTTTGGAGCCATAAATCTAAAGCTTGTACCTAAGAATCCTAAGACCATTGGCTCGCTTCTCTCAGTTTAAGGATCGGTTTGCCTTTGATGACGTCGGGCGTCATTTATGAATACACTTGTCCCAGACGTAATCTGGGAAAATATATTGGATCTACCCGGCGTCTTCTCAGGGTCAGGGTCGACTCTCATCGGGGCGTTAGTTATAGAACTGGTTGTAAGCTATCTAATCCGGAAACTTCTTATATATATAAGGAACCACATTATCAAATGTAAAAGTACCATCAAATATGAAGATTTTAAAATTATTGGCCAAACAAAGGAACTCAACGAACTGCTGATTTTGGAAACGTTAAATATCAAATTACAAATTCCGACTCTAAATAACCATTCCTCTGCTGTCCCGTTGTTTTTAGCCTAAATTTTCTGTCAGTCTTTGTACCGCTTGACGTTGTTTACTTTTAGTGTGTTTTTATCTTTGATGCTGAAAGGTTGGTTGTGTGTATCTGTCTTCAGCTGTAGTTGTATGAGTGTATGATTTTTTGCTTTTATTGTATGTGTTGGCGTTCTTTTTATTTATATATAATTTGCTGAGATATTTAAATGTTCGTTTCATTTTTATATATTTTTTGTACCTAGTCTCAGTTTTAATCATGTGCATGTAATTTAAGTCTGTGAGTTGTAATTTTACCATTAAAAATGTTTTAGCTTTTTTCAACTATTGGATCTTATAATCAGCTCTTATTTTACGTTAACATATTATATTTTATTTTGTAGGTTAAAACAAATGAGTATCGCATCGTATTCCTGCCCTTTATCTGCTTCATCGTATGAATAAGCGCCTTGATGTCTGGATCTGTGTTATATATATATATATATATATATATATATATATATATATATATATATATATATATATATATATATATATATATATATATATATATATATATATATATATGTATATATGTATATGTATATATATATATATATATATATATATATATATATATATATATATATATATATCTATATATATATATATATATATATATATATATATATATATATATATATGTATATAATATATATATTTTATATATATATATGTATATATGTATATGTATATATATATATATATATATATATATACAGTATATATATATATATATATATATATATATATATATAAACGTTTAATTCATTTTGAATTCAGTCTGATTTCAATTCTATCGAAGCATTTATGGAAATATTAACATGAAACAGACGAAGAATGAAATGGAAATAAGTATTTGGGCAATTATTAAAAGGCAATAAAATCTATTTTCGATTTGATAAAACTCGCGCATTTCGCTTTGTTTATAGTCCAGTAATTGTAATATGATACACGGAATGAAATTTGAACATAATTGAAATCTGGGTCAATCAGTCGCTAAAATACAAATAAGTGTTTTGATTTGTTTCAGCATTTTTTCTCTGTTCTGTTCTCCAATTTGATGAGGTAAACAACACTATAATTGGAAAATAATTTACATTCTAAAAAGTATTTTAATAGATAGAGAAATAATTTTCTTTTATGAATAATTTTTCATTTTTATTGATCGAATTTTTTTCTTAATGACAATGCCTGAAGCATAATATACTTACGATTTCATGTTACACGTTTATTTTTTTATCTGTTACAAAATGCAAGCGTAACAGCATGCCTTTAAATTACGGTTTTACTTTTGTTGAGATTAGCGTTAGAAAACTTAAACACTATAAGACAAAAATTGATGAGTGATAAAAATCCATATATAAAACTAAAGCAACATGATGACAGTGACAATCACAGATGGTTAAATATATTAATTTATAACATTATAATGAATCATATCAATGAAATTCAACAACGACAAAGATGAATGATATTACAAGTTTTCATCTCTCATGAGAATAAACGTGTAATTCAAATTCGCGTTTCAAATAAAGTCCCACTGCGCTGTGGCGCTTTTCTCTTCCTGTGTCAAATACTTGCACAAATCAACCGCTTTTAGTTTTCTGTAAAAGAAAACTATTGTGCCGACTTTGTCTGTCCGTCTGCACTTTTTCTGCCCGCCCCCAGATCTTTAAAACTACTAAGGCTAAAGGGCTACAAATTGGTATGTTGACCACCCACTCTCCAATCATCAAACATACCAAATTGCAGCCCTCTAGCCTCTGTACTTTTTGTTTTTATTTAAGGTTAAAGTTAGCTATAATCGTGTTTCTGGCAACGAGATAACACAGGCCACCACCGGGCTGTGGTTAAAGTTTAATGGGCCGCGCTCATACAGCATTATACCCACACCACCGAAAGATAGATCTATTTTTTGTGGCCTTTATAAAACCCGATTGCGCCAAAGAAACTTCGGCGCATTTTTTACTTGTTACTCTTCCCTTATACACATAATAATTCACTGTTCCATCTTCCCGACGTCTATTTACCACTAAGACCTGCCTCTCTCACTAGTCTGAAATTTTTCTACACTTTCCCCTCTAGCCATTTGTGACATACAATTTAATTTCACAACTTTGCACCTGGATCTGATTTCCTTTAGATCAATCCAATCACTTTCTTGTCTGCGTATTCTATTGTTTATTCTGCCTAAATGATAAAAACTTTTACTTTGCAGCTTCCGGGACAACAACTCAGTATCCTACCAGCTACTTTATATATATGGTAGAGGGGGAAGAGATTAGTATGTATGTATGGGTACTATGGCGAAACTGAAATCATGTAAAGAGCGAAGCAACA